>NC_069500.1:757168909-757476409 GCF_027579735.1 Bombina bombina
TTGCATTATTGCTAGGAAACACACTTAAATACAGAGGAATCGCGAAAACTTAAAACTCAATGGGTAGCAGAGGCCTTATTTTCTCCTTCAACAAACAGAAAAAAAGGAGTTGCCATATTACTAGGGAAAAAAATAACTTATGATAAATTATTAACAATACTGACCCAAATAGCATATATATATTATTGAAGTTAAAAATCCGCGAACTCTATAATACCATCTGTAACTTTTATGCTCCTAACATAATAGATCATCAGTTCTGGGATTCTCTTCACTCAAAAATATTGCAAGGCAGCAGGAGGATATGTGATCCTAGCAGATTTTAATGTCTCCTCGATACCCTCTAGATAGACTTAGGCGTTGGCGCGCCTCTAAGGAAAACTAAAAAAGATAACTTAGAGACGAAATTGTTTAACTCTATTTTTCAGAATCTGTCAGTCAGGATGTATGGAGGGTACAGAACCCGGAACTAGAAATTACACATGCTATTCAAAAGCAACTAAATCTCTGTCAAGAATTGATCTTATGTTAATAAATGACAGTCTTTACCATATTGGAGCTAAAGCGTTAATTTCAGAAATCTGTATCTCGGACCATGCTCCTATAATGATAGATATTCCAAATCGGAACGATTGCCCTAGAGGATCATGTTTTTTCTATCCAAAATTTCTTAGTAAAAAATCTAAAATACAGAAACTGGTTGAAAAATAAAATGGAGGAATTTTTTTACTTAATTAGGGCTCAGTATCTAGTCCCTCGATTCTCTGGGAGACAGCGAAAGCTGTATTAAGGTGAGATATTATCGCCTATGTGTCAAAAATTAAGCGAGATTCCCGATTAAAGGAGAAGCAGATAATAGCAACGGTAGTTAACGCATCAATAAATACCTATGTTCCCCTTCTGAGGAGAACTGGAAAAGGTATATCAAAGCAAAGGGGGAACGAGATACCCTTTATAACCTCTCATACAGTTCAGGCAGACCTAAGATATCAAGCCAGGCTTATAGATTTGGCAACAAATCAGGCAAGTTATTATCTAAACCTTGTAAAAATTCTAGACACTAAACAACAATTGAAGCAATACAGGTTAATAAGAAACTTCTCACTACATCTGAAGAAATTACTGAATAGTTTTTCAATACTATAAAGCAATATATTCTCCCTTGCCATCAGACTCATTATCACAGAGAGATTCTGGGAAAATCTACCTATTAAGAGCTGCAACTCGGAATTTAATCGCACGTTAAACTCCCCAATAACCGAGCTGGAGGTCTCTCAAGCAATTCAAGAGCTAAAACTAGAGAGAGCTCCAGGCCCGGATGCATTACCGAACAAATTCTTACAAGAGTTTAAAGCCATCAAATATCCCTCATTTGACTAAACTCTTTAATCCATTATTATGAAAAAAGTATCCATATCCCTGCCAACTTCTTAGCATCTCACACCATCCTCATTCTTAAACCAGATAAAGATCCATGTAGTAGAGAATCATATAGACCCATTGCTCTATTAAACTCGGACTACAAACTATTTACATCAATATTAGCTAAAAGACTGCAGAAGGGTTGGCAGAGATCATCCATAGAGACCAAGTGGGATTTCTCCTTACCGTAGTTTATCTTCTAAAATCAGACAACTCTTATTGACCATTAACTATTTTAAGAATACAGAGGGCAGGCTCACTAAAAAACACCCTGATGCTGCAGTAATAGCAATCGATGCTGAGAAGGCGTTCAATAGGGTTAGTCATGAGCATTTACTAGCAACATTGGAGCGATTCGGGCTTAGAGATAACTGTTAATCTAGTCAAAAGCATTTGCTGGCAGTCTTCCACCAGTCTGGTTATACACGGGCTGGAATCAAATAAATAAGCCTGGAAAAAGGCACGCGACAAGGATGCCCGCGTTCGCCGCTACTGTTTGATCTAGCAATTGAACCCTTAGCCTCTAAAATCAGACAACATATTGAAGGTATCATGATTTATAAAAAGGAGGTTAAGGTGGCTTTATACGCAGACGATCTTTTGGTATACATATCTAACACATCTCTGAATATTCCGAAGCTCCTAGACATAAGACGCATTTGGCCAATTTTCAGGGTATAGGATGAATAAATTGAAATCGGAACTATTATGGTTAAGAAAAACAGAAAACTCTTGCAAAAACATCCCCTTTAAGGTAGTCTCTAACTTCTTCAGATACTTAGGCATCTTGGTATCTGCTGACCCTAAAGACTGGTATGTCTTGAATGTTTCTCCAATACTCCTACAAGCTGTTACATATATGAGAAATTGGCAGAATCTACCCCTTTCCTTAACAGGTCGAATTGCCCTTTTTAAAATGGTGATTCTACCTAAGATCAACTATATACTCCAAAATCTCTCCATTTTATTAAAGTCTTATGATATTAAAAGATTCAACACAGCACTTTGCCATTTTATATGGCAAGCAAAAAAAAACAGAATATCCCTCCAGAGGCTAAACCTCCCTAAACAACTAGCTGGACTAGCTCTGCCTGACATATATATCTATATAATTTAGTATTTCTAGGACGCATCGCTGCTGATTGGGTTGCGGAGACGGACCATTTCACTGATATAGAACTTGAGGCCAGTATGATATATCTGTGCTCTCCTGTCTCTCTCCTCCATACTCCTCTTCACTTAATACCAAAGCAAGTGAAAGGTCTCATGACAATATACATGATCATTAAAGCTTGGAACAAGATTGGAGCACGGGCTGAAAGAGATCCTAACATGCCAAGGTTTCAAACCTTTCTTGGAAATCCAGAATTCCTAGAAGGCACACAATCTGTAATTCTACAAAGATGGCATAACCGTGGGCTTGTTTTGACATCACAATTTCTTACCCAGAGACAAGAGCTATTAGATCTTTCGAAGATCTGAAGCGTGAATTTAATTTCAGTTATCAGGAATTTTCGCATATCTCCAAGCTAGACACTGTTACACAACTAGTCAGCAAATTTAGTTGGAGATGTCTTGGGGAAAATTGGACAACTGGCCTGTACTGTTCAAGGCTGGACACTTCTCCATCTCCTCTTGGTATACTTATCTTGCTTAACATAATGGAAGCACAAATTAGGAAACCTAGCTCAAAAATGGACAAACCTCATTTCTATTAACATCGACAAGGAAGCACATGTGGCGAAATCATTAGCATCACTTTATGAGGCTACAATAGCTGAGACTTGGAGAGAGTCTCACATAAAACTATTATATCAAATATATTATACCCCAGATAAGGGATACAGATGGCATAATACAAATTTCAACAAATGCCCCAAATGCAGTTTATTAGCTGCAGAATTAACACATATGATCTGGGCATGTCCCAAACTTAATCAATTTTGGAAGAAACTTGAATTTTGGCTACTCAAAGTATTGAAAGCAACCTCTTTCAAGATCACATTGCCAATGATCATTTTTTTGATTGCTAATAATACAGAGTTTACTCACGCAAAGATAGTAAATGTAACCATACTGGCAGCCAGAAACCTGATCTTCAAGAAATGGAAGACCAAACTCATACCTTCAATTGTAGAAGTAAAGAACTATCTTAAAAAACAATATCTAGTAGAACAATTAGCGACAGATTTAAATTCTGAGTGAGAAATTACAGGGTTTTTTAACAAATGGGAAAAATTCATAAAAATATTTCCACCTAATGAAATAGTTCATTTGATTTACCCATTCAGAAACTCTGAAATAGTCTTATTGAATATCTGGGAATGAGTTGGCAGAAAATTGTATTAAATTTACTCCCTGATATTAGGGACTGGGGGAGAGGGGGGGAGCGGGAGAAATACCGTATAATTTTTTTTAGTTTTTTTCCTTTCTCTTCTCTCTTTTCCTCTAATTTTTTCTGCAGAGCACTCTCATCTTAAATCATTGATCGAAAAAGCACACAAAAAAAGGTCAAAACTGTATATAAATCGTTATTTTGGGATATATCAAGCTAATGGTATTGTAAGTTTTCTGTTTTAATATTTGTTCTTTACGCATAAGATATATTTGTCTATTTATGTTAAATTTTGTCGATAATGATTGTAAAACTTTCCTGAATTAAATGTGACAGTACCCTTGTTGTATGGTTGATAAAAAAAAAAAAAAAAAAAAAAAAAAAATGTTGGCTGTGCAAAACTAGGGGAATGTTTAATAAAGAGATTATCTATCTTTCTTTCATATAAATGGCAAGAGTCCATGAGCTAGTGACATATGGGATGTACATTCTTACCAGGAGGGGGTAAAGTTTCCCAAACTTTAAAATGCCTATAAATACACCTCCCACCACACACATACTTCAAGTAAGGTAAAGTAAGTTGTTGTGCTCGATTTTTACGATTTCTTCTATGATAAGCACTTCTAAGCATTCTGAAGCCCAATTCCTCTCAGAGTACAGTGTTTGTCAGAGGGATGTGAAGAGAGTATTGCCTTTTCAAGGGTTCTCTGTTATCGGTCGTAGGGATTCATCTCCTACATCCCTTTTCAGATCGACGATATACTCTTATACCATTACCTCTGCTGATAGTTTTCATTACTGGGTTGACTGCTATATGTGGATGGGTGTCTTCGGTAAGTATGTATCATTATTTAAGACACTCTCAGCTATGTTTGGCGCTTTATGTATTAATAAAAAGTTTTAAATATATGTATTTACTTATATTTGCCATGAGTCAGGTCTATGTGTATTTGCAGTCTAGCAGTTTCAGTTTGAGAATCATGTTTTAGGAAGTTATTTTTTAATATTTTCTTACCTGGTGTTTAGTCTCTTTTTCCAATTTGACTTGTGTTTTCATGAAATTTCACAGATAAATCTAGGCTCGCGAGGGCGCAAAATGCTGTTATTTATTGCATAATTTTTGGCGTGAAAAATGTTTGCCGCAAATTTGCGTGTCTAGTGTCGCAAGTTTAGTTATTACTGTGTCTTTATTGACATTAGGTTGTTTGGTGCGAAGTCGTGCCTGTTATGACGCGAGTTGCGTCATTTCCGGATGTTGATTGGCGCCAAAACATTTTCACTTAGCGTTGTGCATCATACTTGCTGCCAAATGTTTTTTTGGTTATATTACCCCATTTCCTTTATGCTCCCTGCTCTCTTTATATTCTAGAGGGCTATGCCATTTGCTTTTCTGCTTATATAGCATATGCATTTTTTCCCATTCCTGAAACTGCTATATGAGGAAATTGGATATTTTGTTTTAATGTTATTTTTTTCTTTTACGTTTTGCAATGTGTCTGTCTGATCCTGTCTCCGAAGCTACTGTAGGAACCATGCTGCCTGAACACAGTTCTACCAAAGCTAATCTGTTGTAGCAAGCTTAAATTGTATCTCTGGCTATATTATGTAACAGTTGTCATGATAAGCTTTTGCATACCGATAATGTTTCTATTAGTACTAGTACAGCTTCTGTTGTTCCCTCAACATCTAATGTACATGATATCCTTGTTAATATGAAAAATTATATTGCTGATGCAATACAGAAGGCTATGTCTGCTATTCTACCTTCTAATAAACATAAAAGGTCTTTTAAAACTTCTAATAAAACTAATGAAATTTGTGATGACCGACAATATACTGAAATATTTTCCTCTGAAGAGGATATCTCTGGTTCAGAAGATCCTACTTCAGACATTGAAATTGATAAATCTTCTTATCTTTTTAAGATTGAATATATTTGGTCTTTGTTGAAAGAAGTATTGTTTACTTTGGGTTTTGAGGAGTCTGATCCTCTTGATAACAAAACCAGTAAATGTTTAAATGCTGTTTTTAAACCTCCTGTAATTACTCCTGAGGTATTTCCTGTTCAGATGCATTTTTCTGATGTGATTGCTAAAGAATTATCTAAGCCTGGTTCTTCCTTTAATCCTTCTTCTAGGTTTAAGAAGTTATATCCTTTACCAGTGGCCAATTTGGAGAGTTGAGAAAAAGTCCCTAAGGTTGATGGGGCTATTTCTCCAACATAGGTGTGTCCGGTCCACGGCGTCATCCTTACTTGTGGGATATTCTCTTCCCCAACAGGAAATGGCAAAGAGCCCAGCAAAGCTGGTCACATGATCCCTCCTAGGCTCCGCCTTCCCCAGTCATTCTCTTTGCCGTTGTACAGGCAACATCTCCACGGAGATGGCTTAGAGTTTTTGGTGTTTAAATGTAGTTTTTATTCTTCAATCAAGAGTTTGTTATTTTAAAATAGTGCTGGTATGTACTATTTACTCTGAAACAGAAAAGAGATGAAGATTTCTGTTTGTAAGAGGAAAATGATTTTAGCAACCGTTACTAAAATCGATGGCTGTTTCCACACAGGACTGTTGAGAGGAATTAACTTCAGTTGGGGGAAACAGTGAGCAGACTTTTGCTGCTTGAGGTATGACACATTTCTAACAAGACGTGGTAATGCTGGAAGCTGTCATTTTCCCTATGGGATCCGGTAAGCCATTTTTATTAAATGAGAATAAAGGGCTTCACAAGGGCTTTAAAGACTGGTAGACATTTTTCTGGGCTAAAACGATTGATTTATAAGCATTTTTAATACTTCATAGCTTTGAGGAGTTATTTTATTCTTGGGAATTATGTAAAATAACCGCAGGCACTGTATTGGACACCTTTTTCACTGGGGGCCTTCTCTAATCATAGGCAGAGCCTCATTTTCGCGCCTCTATTGCGCAGTTTGTTTTTGGGAAGCAAGGCATGCAGATGCATGTGTGAGGAGCTCAGATACATAGAAAAAGCTTACTGAAGGCGTCATTTGGTATCGTATTCCCCTTTGGGCTTGGTTGGGTCTCAGCAAAGCAGATACCAGGGACTGTATAGGGGTTAAATATAAAAACGGCTCCGGTTCCGTTATTTTAAGAGTTAAAGCTTTCAAATTTCGTGTGCAATACTTTTAAGGCTTTAAGACACTGTGGTGAAATTTTGGTGAATTTTGCACAATTCCTTCATACTTTTCACATTTTCAGTAATAAAGTGTGTTCAGTTTAAAATTTAAAGTGACAGTAACGGTTTTATTTTAAAACGTTTTTTGTACTTTGTTATCAAGTTTATGCCTGTTTAACATGTCTGAACTATCAGATAGACTATGTTCTGTATGTGAGGAAGCCAAGGTTCCTTCTCATTTAAATAGATGTGATTATGTGACACAAAATTTAGAGAAAATGATGCCCAAGATGATTCCTCAAGTGAGGGGAGTAAGCATGGTACTGCATCATCCCCTCCTTCGTCTACGCCAGTCTTGCCCACACAGGAGGCCCCTAGTACATCTATGCGCCAATACTCCTTACTATGCACAATTAACGGCTGTAATGGATAATTCTATCAAAAACATTTTAGCCAAAATGCCCACTTATCAGCGAAAGCGCGACTGCTCTGTTTAGAAAATACTGAAGAGCATGAGGACGCTGATGATAATGGTTCTGAAATGCCCTACACCAGTCTGAGGGGGCCAGGGAGGTTTTTGTCTGAGGGAGAAATTTCAGATTCAGGGAAAATTTCTCAACAAGCTGAACCTGAGTGATTACATTCAAATTTAAATTGGAACATCTCCGCGCTCTGCTTAAGGAGGTGTTATCTACTCTGGATGATTGTGAGAATTTGGTCATTCCAGAGAAATTATGTAAGATGGACAAGTTCCTAGTGGTCCCGGGGGCCCCCCGAAGCTTTTCCTATACCCAAGCGGGTGGCGGACATTGTAAACAAAGAATGGGAAAGGCCCGGCATACCTTTTGTCCCTCCCCCTATATTTAAGAAAATGTTTCCTATGGTCGACCCCAGAAAGGACTTATGGCAGACAGTCCCCAAGGTCGAGGGGGGCGGTTTCTACTCTAAACAAACGCACTACTATCCTATAGAAGATAGTTGTGCTTTCCAAGATCCTATGGATAAAAAATTAGAGGGTTTGCTTAAAAAGATGTTTGTTCAGCAAGGTTACCTTCTACAACCAATTTCATGCATTGTTCCTGTCACTACAGCAGCGTGTTTCTGGTTCGATGAACTAGAAAAGTCGCTCATAAAGATTCTTCTTATGAGGAGATTATGGACAGAATTCATGCTCTCAAATTGGCTAACTCTTTTACTTTAGACGCCAACTTTGCAATTGGCTAGATTAGCGGCGAAAAATTCAGGGTTTGCTATTGTGGCGCGCAGAGCGCTTTGGCTAAAATCTTGGTCAGCGGATGCGTCTTCCAAGAACAAATTGCTTAACATACCTTTCAAGGGGAAAACGCTGTTTGGCCCTGACTTGAAAGAGATTATTTCTGATATCACTGGTGGTAAGGGCCACGCCCTTCCTCAGGATAGGTCTTTCAAGGCTAAAATAAACCAAATTTTCGTCCCTTTCGCAGAAACGGACCAGCCCCAAGTGCTACATCCTCTAAGCAAGAGGGTAACACTTCTCAAACCAAGCCAGCCTGGAGGCCAATGCAAGGCTGGAACAAAGGTAAGCAGGCCAAGAAACCTGCCACAGCTACCAAGACAGCATGAGATGTTGGCCCCCGATCCGGGACCGGATCTGGTGGGGGGCAGACTTTCTCTCTTTCGCTCAGCTTGGGCAAGAGATGTTCCGGATCCTTGGCGCTAGAAATAGTCTCCCAAGGTTATCTTCTGGAATTCAAGGAGCTTCCCCCAAGGGGGAGGTTCCACAGGTCTCAATTGTCTTCAGACCACATAAAAAGACAGGCATTCTTACATTGTGTAGAAGACCTGTTAAAAATGGGAGTGATTCATCCTGTTCCATTAGGAGAACAAGGGATGGGATTCTACTCCAATCTGTTCATAGTTCCCAAAAAAGAGGGAACATTCAGACCAATCTTAGATCTCAAGATCCTAAACAAGTTTCTCAAGGTTCCATCGTTCAAAATGGAAACCATTCGGACAATTCTTCCTTCCATCCAGGAAGGTCAATTTCATGACCACGGTGGATTTAAAGGATGCGTATCTACATATTCCTATCCATAAGGAACATCATCGGTTCCTAAGGTTCGCCTTTCTGGACAAGCATTACCAGTTTGTGGCACTTCCATTCGGATTAGCCACTGCTCCAAGAATTTTCACAAAGGTACTAGGGTCCCTTCTAGCGGTGCTCATGACCAGGGGCATTGCAGTAGTACCTTACTTGGACGACATACTGATTCAAGCGTCGTCCCTACCACAAGCAAAGGCTCATACGGACATTGTCCTGGCCCTTTCTCAGATCTCACGGGTGGAAAGTGAACGTAGAAAAAAGTTCTCTTTCTCCGTCAACAAGAGTTCCCTTCTTGGGAACAATAATAGACCTCCTTAGAAATGAGGATTTTTCTGACAGAAGCCAGAAAATCAAAACTTCTAAGCTCTTGTCAAGTACTTCATCTGTTCTTCTTCCTTCCATAGCACAGTGCATGGAAGTAATAGGTTGATGGTCGCGGCAATGGACATAGTTCCTTTTGCGCGAATTCATCTGAGACCATTACAACTGTGCATGCTCAGTCAGTGGAATGGGGATTATACAGACTTGTCTCCGACGATACAAGTAGATCAGAGGACCAGAGATTCACTCCGTTGGTGGCTAACCCTGGACAACCTGTCACAGGGGATGAGCTTCCGCAGACCAGAGTGGGTCATTGTCACGACCGACGCCAGTCTGGTAGGCTGGGGCGCAGTCTGGGAACCCCTGAAAGCTCAGGGTCTTTGGTCTCGGGAAGAATCTCTTCTCCCGATAAACATTCTGGAACTGAGAGCGATATTCAATGCTCTCAAGGCTTGGCCTCAGCTAGCAAAGGCCAAATTCGTACGGTTTCAATCAGACAACATGACTGTTGCGTATATCAACCATCAGGGGGGAACAAGGAGTTCCCTGGCGATGGAAGAAGTGACCAAAATCATTCAATGGGCGGAGACTCACTCCTGCCACTTGTCTGCAATCCACATCCCAGGCGTGGAAAATTGGGAAGCGGCTTTTCTGGAGTCGTCAGACATTTCATCCGGGGGAGGTGGGAACTCCTTCCGGAAATCTTTGCCCAAATAACTCAATTGTGGGGCATTCCAGACATGGATCTGATGGCCTCTCGTCAGAACTTCAAGGTTCCTAGCTACGGGTCCAGATCCAGGGATCCCAAGGCGACTCTAGTAGATGCACTAGTAGCACCTTGGACCTTCAACCTAGCGTATGTATTCCCACCGTTTCCTCTCATCCCCAGGCTGGTAGCCAGGATCAATCAGGAGAGGGCATCGGTGATCTTGATAGCTCCTGCGTGGCCACGCAGGACTTGGTATGCAGACCTGGTGAATATGTCATCGGCTCCACCATGGAAGCTACCTTTGAGACAGGACCTTCTTGTTCAAGGTCCGTTCGAAACATCCGAATCTGGTTTCACTCCAACTGACTGCTTGGAGATTGAACGCTTGATTTTAATCAAAGCGAGGGTTCTCAGATTCTGTCATTGATACTCTGTTCAGGCCAGGAAGCCTGTAACTAGAAAAATCTACCATAAAATATGGAAAAAATATATCTGTTGGTGTGAATCTAAAGGATTACCATGGAAACAAGATAAAAATTCCTAGATTCTATCCTTTCTTAAAGAAGGTTTGGGAGAAAGGATTATCTGCAAGTTCTTTGAAGGGACAGATTTCTGCTTTATCTGTTTTACTTCACAAAAAGCTGGCGGCTGTGCCAGATGTTCAGGCTTTTGTTCAGGCTCTGGTTAGAAACAAGCCTGTTTACAAACCTTTGACTCCCCCTTGGAGTCTCAATTAGTTCTTTCAGTTCTTCAGGGGTTTCCGTTTGAGCCCCTACATTCCGTTGATATCAAGTTATTATCTTGGAAAGTTTTGTTTTGGTTGCATTTTCTTCTGCTAGAAAGTTTCAGAGTTATCTGCTCTGCAGTGTTCTCCTCCTTATCTGGGTTCCATGCAGATAAGGTGGTTTTGCGTACGAAACCTGGTTTTCTTCCGAAGTTGTTTCTAACAAAAACATTAACCAGGAGATAGTCGTGCCTTCTTTGTGTCCGAATCCAGTTTCAAAGAAGGAACGTTTGTTGCACACATTGGATTAGTGCGTGCTCTAAAATTCTATTTAGATGCTACAAAGGATTTCAGACAAACTTCTTCCTTGTTTGTTGTTTATTCTGGTAAAAGGAGAGGTCAAAAAGCAACTTCTACCTCTCTATCTTTTTTGGCTTAAAAGCATCATCATGATTGCTTATGAGACTGCCGGACGGCAGCCTCCTGAAAGAATCACAGCTCATCCACTAGGGCCGTGGCTTCCACATGGGCCTTTAAGAACGAGGCTTCCTGTTGATCAGATATGTAAGGCAGCGACTTGGTCTCACTGCAACACTTTTACCAAATTTTACAAATTTGATACTTTGCTTCTTCTGAGGCTATTTTTGGAGAAAGGTTTTGCAAGCCGTGGTGCCTTCCATCTAGGTGACCTGATTTGCTCCCTCCCATCATCCGTGTCCTAAAGCTTTGGTATTGGTTCCCACAGAGTAAGGATGACGCCGTGGACCGGACACACCTATGGTTGGAGAAAACAGAATTTATGTTTACCTGATAAATTACTTTCTCCAACGGTGTGTCCGGTCCACGGCCCGCCCTGGTTTTTTTAATCAGGTCTGATGATTTATTTTCTTTAACTACAGTCACCACGGTATCATATGATTTCTCCTATGCAAAATATTCCTCCTTTACGTCGGTCGAAGACTGGGGAAGGCGGAGCCTAGGAGGGATCATGTGAACCAGCTTTGCTGGGGCTCTTTGCCATTTCCTGTTGGGAAGAGAATATCCCACAAGTAAGGATGACGCCGTGGACCGGACACACCATTGGAGAAAGTAATTTATCAGGTAAACATAAATTCTGTTTTCTACTATTCCTATTTAAAGATAGTACTTCTTTTAAGGATCCTTTAGATAGGAAGATTGAATTTTATCTAAGGAAAGCTTATTTACATTCTGGCTTTATTCTCAGGCCTGCCATTTCTATGGCTGATGTTGAGGCGTGCATCAACGTTTTGGTTGGATAGCTTAGCACACCAGGAAACAGATTCTGATCTGTCTAGCATTGTTGGTTTACTTCACATGCTAATCATTTTTTATCTGTGATGCTATTTTTGATATTATCAAGATTGATGTTAAATCGAAGTCTTTAGCTATTCTATTCTAATCGGTTTTGTTCCTTTCGTCAGAATAGAGAACAAAAAAACATTCCTTCCCCTAAGGACATTGGTTTCCAATTGGAAGCATCTTCAAGTTGGAATAAATCCAAGCCTTATAAGAAGCCAAAGCCAGCCCCCAAGACTGCATGAAGGTGTGGCCCTCAATCCAGTTTCAACTGGGTGGGGGGCAGATTGAAATTATTTCAAAATAATTTGGGCAGATTCTGTTCAGAATCAGTGGATTCAGAGCGTTGTTCTCAAGGGTATCAAATAAGTTTTAGAATAAGACCTCTTGTGAAAAGATTTTTTTCTCTCTCGTGTTTCCAACAAATCCTGTGAAAGCTCAGGCTTTTCTGAAGTGTGTTTCAGATCTAGAGCTTTCAGGGGTGATTATACCAGTTCCGCTTCAGGAACAGGGTCTGGGTTTTTATTCAAATCTATTCATTGTCCCAAAGAAAGAAAATTCATTCAGACAGTTCTGGATCTGAAGTTTTTGAATTGTTTTGTAAGGGTCCCAACTTTCAAGGATGGTGACTATAAGGATTATTCTGCCTTTTGTTCAGCAAGGTCAATACATGTCCCACAATAGACTTACAAGACCGCTTATCTTCACATTCCGATTCATCCAGATCACTATCATTTTCTGAAATTCTCTTTTCTAGACAAGCATTACCAATTTGTCACTCTTCCATTTCTTGATTCTCAGACAAGGGTCACCTTTTTAGATTCCAGATAGATTCAGTGTCCATAACTCTATCTTTAACAGACAAGAGAGAAATTAAATTTGTTTCAGCCTGTCGAAACCTTCAGTCTCGATCATTCCCTTCAGTGGCTATGTGCATGGAAGTTTTAGGTCTTATGTTTTATTTCATAGAAAGATTGCTAAACTTCCTGATATCACTGTTTTGTTCAGCTTTGGTTCGTATCAAGCCTGTTATTAAGTCTATTTCACCTCCATGGAGTCTTAATTGGTTTTGAGGTTTTGCAGGCTCCTCCTTTTGAGCCTATGCATTCTTTTGGATATTAAATTACTTTCTTGGAAAGTATTGTTCCTTTTGCTATCTCTTCTGCTAGAAGAGTTTTCTGAATTATCAGCTCTCTCTCTATGAGTCTCCTTTTCTGATTTTCATCAGGATAAAACTGTTTTGCGGACTTCGTTTAAAATTTCTTCCTAAGGTGTTGAATTTTAACAACAATAGTAGGGAAATTGTTGTTCCTTCCTTGTGTCCGAATCCTAAGAATTTGCTTGAAAGATCCATTACACTCTTTGGATGTGGCAAGGGCTCTGAAATACTATGTTGAGGCTACTAAAGAGATTTCAGAAGACTTCTAGTCTATTTGTTGTCTTTTCTGGTTCTAGAAAGGTAAGAAAGCCCTGCCATTTCTTTGGCATCTTAGTTAAAGCTTTTGATTCACAAGGCTTATTTGGAGGTGGGACAGTCTCCACCTCAGAGAATTAACAGCTCATTCTACAGATCACTTTGCCACTTCTTGGACTTTAAGAATGGAGCTTCAGTTGATCAGAATTTGCAAAAGCAGCAACTTAGTCTTCTTTGCATACATTTACTAAATTTTACCATTTTTATGTATTTGCTTCTTCAGAAGCAGTCTTTGGTAGAAAAAGTTCTGTCAGGCAGTGTCTCAGTTTGATTCTTCTGTTTATAAGAACTTATTTTGTGGATTTAATTTCTCATCAGAAATAGCTGTTTTTATTTTATCCCTCCCTCTCTAATGACTCTTCGTGGACTTCCAAAACTTGGGTATTTATCCCATACTCACTAGCTCATGGGCTCTTGCCATTTGCGATGAAAGAAAACATATTTTATGTAAGAACTTACCTGATAAATTCATTTCTTTAATAATGGTCAAGTAGTCCCATGAGGCTCACACTGTTTTTGGTGGTTATATTTTTTAGTATAACAGCACAAATATTATTTTCCAGTTCCTCTTTTTTGTATGCTTTTTTTAACTCCTTTGTACACCCTTGTACACTACTTGGCTATACATTAAACTAAAATATGTGTGTGGTGGGAGGTGTATTTATAGGCATTTTGAGGTTTGGGAAACTTTGCCTCCCTCCTGGTAGGAATGTATATCCCATACATCACTAGCTCATGGACTCTTGCCATTATGAAAGAAATGAATTTATCAGCTAAGTTCTTACATAAATTATGGTTTCCAGTCTTTTTTCTAATGCTTTTTACTCCTTTTTACACCTCACTACTTGGCTATATGTTAAACTTAAGTATGTGTGTGGTGGGAGGTTTATTTATAGTCATTTTGAGGTTTGGGAAACTTTGCCCCCTCCTGGTAGGAATGTATATCCCATACGTCACTAGCTCATGGACTCTTGCCATTATGAAAGAAATGGATTTATCAGGTAAATTCTTACATAAATTATGTTTTTTAAACAATAACATTTTTGGAGTTGAATGTGCCTTTAAGGCTCATGGACTTTTACTACCCTATGAAAGAAAACTTAATTTATGCAGTGGCAGTGCCTGGGCTGCTAGTAAGTTGCTCTGTCTCTGTTGCTACTTGTACTTGCTTTTGCTTAGTAGCAGTAAGGCTTAACCGACCCGCAACGCAACCCACGCAAGCCAATCAGACTGAGTCTGTGTCTGACTGTCACTCACTCAAAGCTCAGTCTGACTGTCACTGGATGAGGGCAGGCCAGGAGGAATGCGGGGGTGGGCTGTGCCGGCTTGAACATCACGACACACGTGACATAGTGGAGGGAGCCCAGCCTGGGAGCATCAGCAAGCCTAGTAGAGTTGGAGGCCATGTGGGGTCACGTGTGTGGAGGAGGAACAGACTAAAGGCAACGGTCGGTAATGGGACACGGGCAGCAAGGCAGAGGCAGAGAAGTAACAGTTGTCACCGAGTCAGACACCAGCTCACCGTTGGTGGTGCATAAGTATGTAATAATTATTCCCTGGCTATTTTAAAATAGTTTAATAGTAATCTCTGATTTTAAATAGCAGCTGACTGTGTAGTAACTCAAAGCTGAGCCAGGAAGACAGTCAGTGTATGTGTGAATGAGATAGTTTATCCTTTGGATAATCACAGCTTGCTGGACCAATGACAAGTAAGCTGCTGAGAATGGGGGGTGGGGGCAGGGGCCGGATTGGGACATGAGCCGGAGGGGGGTGGGGCTGAGCCAGAGGGGGCGGGGCTGGGCCGGGCTATACAAAATTTCCAGGGGCCGGTCTGATTTTCCAGCCCGGCCCTGTTTCTATCTTTTCCTGTTCTCCTTTCCTCTGCACGACTATACTATAAACTGAGTTGTACAGGGAGGTGGCCTTTGTCTTGTCCTAGTGGCGGGAATTTAATCCCACACGTTAAGGCTTGTGGGACTCTCACCACGGTGAAAGAAAGGAATTTATCAGGTAAAAACATAAATTTATGTTTTGTTCTGGTGGCAGCAGGACTTGTTTTGCATTTTCTTTGCCTTGCTTTGTCTTCCTGCTTTCCTTTTTCTCCTCATCTACTTGGCTATATGTATGACTGAGAATCAGGGAAGTGGGAGGATTTTAAGCTTTGGTGTTTTGGAATGTCTTTTGCCACCTCCTAGTGGTCAGGAGGGGGATATTCCCACTTGTGGACTCCCACCATCATGAAATAAATTAATTTATCGGGTAATAAAAATGTTGTTTTCTGGAATTATTCTGCATACTCCAGGTGGGTACTCGAGTCCACACCTCATCATAAGCTTAAAGGGACAGTGTTTGCAAGAATGTTTAAAGCCATGTTATACATAGTTGCAAAGTCCAAAGTCTCAATGACCCACGCACCAGGGGTTAGGTGTGCAAAGCTGGAGGAGCCACTGCTCAAAAGGACTCCCAAATATCCAGAAACAAAGAAATGTCCAGCAGCACCACAGTAGTTTATCTTTTTAAAAGCTTTATTAGTACCTGGAGGTAAAAACCATGACGTTTCGGGCCTAATAGCCCTTAATCATATGACCTTCATGCTGTATACAACATCCTTAAATACCCCCAACCACTGGTGTGTATAATCACATTCAAATGTTATACCTGTTACAATTCTATACTACTATCGCCACCTAGTGGTTAAATTTATTATTACATCAAATAAATTCTATAAAAAAGTCTAACTAGTGTTACATAGACGTATTTCAACTGCATCTTACATTTCATTTCAAAATTACAAGACAATGCGCTATTTTAATATTTACAATTGTCAGGAATTGGGACAGAGGGATAATTCTTCAACTTGGTCCTTTATATCAAGAAAGGAGAATATGGTAAAAATCTGCAAAATCACAAAAAGATATTAAAATCAATTTCACCGGTTCATTCCCTTTGGATTACAGACAATCTAGCCTATAAATCCACATAGATTCTCTCTTTTTTAAGATCAGTTCTCTGTTCCCACCTCTCCGTGGGACAGGGACATGATCTATAATTTGGAATTTCAATTGTGCAATTGAATGTCCAAAGGTCAGAAAATGATTGTAGACAGGGGCATTAAAATCTTTACATCTAATGTTGGACTTATGCTGTACAATTCTGTCCCTCACCCTTTGGGTGGTCTCTCCAATATAAATCCACCCACATGGGAATTTAATTAAGTAAATAGCATATTCTGTATTGCAAGTATAGAAGCCATTAATTTTAAATACTTTACCAGTTAAAGGATGTGTGAAATTACGGCCCTTAGCCATGTTATTACAATTACCACACCCTAGACAGGGATAACAACCCAAATTCTTTCCAGAGATAAAACTTTGTTTCATTTTCTTACTCCCTACATCTGCTCTTACCAGTTTATCTTTGATACTGGTGCCTTTTCTATATGCCGGCATTGGTCCATTAGAAAAAATCTTACAGTCTTGATGACACTCTCTTAGTAAAAACCAATATTTGTTCACAATTCTTTGTATTTTATAACTTTGATTGCTATACTCTGAAACAAAGATAATTCTATCATCTCTACTGGCCACTTTCTTTTTATTACCACTGTCATCTTGCTTAGCTCTCTGTATTTCATTATTAATAAGATCAACAGGATAGCCTCTTTCTCTAAACTTTTTTCCCATTTCCTCTAATCTAGTTCCCATAAGCTGTTGATCTGATACAATTCTTTTTACCCTAGTCATTTGACTTCTGGGCAAAGATTTAATTAGAGATAAAGGGTGTGCACTAGTATAGTGTAATAAGCTGTTCTTATCTGTAATTTTCCTGTATAGATCTGTCTTAAGACCCCCACCTTCCTTATATACCAAGGTGTCTAGAAAACTAATAGATTGCTCATCCCAAGTGAGGGTAAATTTAATACATCTTGTGGCTCTATTCAAATCTTCTACAAACTCCAATAGGGATCCAATGTCGCCCCACCATACTCCAAAGACATCGTCTATATACCGCCACCAGGTGGCGCCATATAGAAGAAACATCTTATTCTGATAGACAAACTTCTCTTCAAAAATTGACATAAATAAATTCGCATAGGTAGGGGCGACATTAGATCCCATTGCAGTACCTTTAACCTGCATATAGAAATTATCCTCAAAAAGAAAGTAATTACAATATAGGATTATACTCAAAAGATTCAGCAAACATTCTTGTTGTTGTTAATAGACTGTTCAGAAATATCAAATTGAAATCCTTTTTTTCTAGTAATGAATTACAGATGAATGTAAAAAGAGTATAATGAGTTAAACATTCGAAAATTTGGGTTAAAAAACAAAAGCAATTTTACACCTAACAGCTATAATCACTGTGTTGATACTTATATAGATTTGGTATGCAAGGATATTGAGAAATTAAGAGAGAATGTTTATCATAAAAAGGGATCAATTAATAGGAATAATCTTGCAAAAACAGAGAGAGAGGCCTTAACAACATTAAAGGATAAGAAAGATACAATATATAAGCAAGCGGATAAGGGTGGTGCCTTAGTGGTACTTAATAAAGGATACTATGTAGATGAGATAAGGTCACAATTATGCGATACAGGAGTATACCAGCCATTAAACTCTAATCCAACATGGGCAATACAGAGAGAAATCACTAGTTGCTTAGATAATGCCATTAAAAATGGGCTAATTGACAATGAAACCAAAAAGTTTTTGTTTATAGAAAATGGGATAATACCCGTTTTTTATACTTTACCAAAAGTACATAAAAAACTAGACAAACCACCGGGGAGACCCATAGTGGCAAGTACAGAGTCCATCTTTTCTAATATATCCATATATTTGGATAAAATCCTGAGGGGATTTGTTGAACAATCCACTTCCTATATAAAAGATACTGGAGATTTCTTAGATAAAATACAGAATCTTATGGTACCAGATAGATGCATATTGTATAGCCTTGATGTGGTCAGTCTATATACCTCTATTGAACATGAAAGCGGATTGGGCGCTGTAAGAAATATTCTAGCATCTAGTGGTATCTATACTGTCCAACAACAAGAATGTTTGCTGAATCTTTTGAGTATAATCCTATATTGTAATTACTTTCTTTTTGAGGATAATTTCTATATGCAGGTTAAAGGTACTGCAATGGGATCTAATGTCGCCCCTACCTATGCGAATTTATTTATGTCAATTTTTGAAGAGAAGTTTGTCTATCAGAATAAGATGTTTCTTCTATATGGCGCCACCTGGTGGCGGTATATAGACGATGTCTTTGGAGTTTGCTGGGGCGACATTGGATCCCTATTGGAGTTTGTAGAAGATTTGAATAGAGCCACAAGATGTATTAAATTTACCCTCACTTGGGATGAGCAATCTATTAGTTTTCTAGACACCTTGGTATATAAGGAAGGTGGGGGTCTTAAGACAGATCTATACAGGAAAATTACAGATAAGAACAGCTTATTATACTATACTAGTGCACACCCTTTATCTCTAATTAAATCTTTGCCCAGAAGTCAAATGACTAGGGTAAAAAGAATTGTATCAGATCAACAGCTTATGGGAACTAGATTAGAGGAAATGGGAAAAAAGTTTAGAGAAAGAGGCTATCCTGTTGATCTTATTAATAATGAAATACAGAGAGCTAAGCAAGATGACAGTGGTAATAAAAAGAAAGTGGCCAGTAGAGATGATAGAATTATCTTTGTTTCAGAGTATAGCAATCAAAGTTATAAAATACAAAGAATTGTGAACAAATATTGGTTTTTACTAAGAGAGTGTCATCAAGACTGTAAGATTTTTTCTAATGGACCAATGCCGGCATATAGAAAAGGCACCAGTATCAAAGATAAACTGGTAAGAGCAGATGTAGGGAGTAAGAAAATGAAACAAAGTTTTATCTCTGGAAAGAATTTGGGTTGTTATCCCTGTCTAGGGTGTGGTAATTGTAATAACATGGCTAAGGGCCGTAATTTCACACATCCTTTAACTGGTAAAGTATTTAAAATTAATGGCTTCTATACTTGCAATACAGAATATGCTATTTACTTAATTAAATGCCCATGTGGGTGGATTTATATTGGAGAAACCACCCAAAGGGTGAGGGACAGAATTGTACAGCATAAGTCCAACATTAGATGTAAAGATTTTAATGCCCCTGTCTACAATCATTTTCTGACCTTTGGACATTCAATTGCACAATTGAAATTCCAAATGATAGATCATGTCCCTGTCCCACGGAGAGGTGGGAACAGAGAACTGATCTTAAAAAAGAGAGAATCTATGTGGATTTATAGGCTAGATTGTCTGTATCCAAAGGGAATGAACCGTGAAATTGATTTTAATATCTTTTTGTGATTTTGCAGATTTTACCATATTCTACTTTCTTGATATAAAGGACCAAGTTGAAGAATTATCCCTCTGTCCCATTCCTGACAATTGTAAATATTAAAATAGCGCATTGTCTTGTAATTTTGAAATGAAATGTAAGATGCAGTTGAAATACGTCTATGTAACACTGTTAGACTTTTTTATAGAATTTATTTGATGTAATAATAAATTTAACCACTAGGTGGCGATAGTAGTATAGAATTGTAACAGGTATAAAATTTGAATGTGATTATACACACCTGTGGTGTGGGGTATTTAAGGATGTTGTATACAGCATGAAGGTCATATGATTAAGGGCTAGTAGGCCCGAAACATCATGGTTTTTACCTCCAGGTACTAATAAAGCTTTAAAAAGATAAACTACTGTGGTGCTGCTGGACTTTCTTTGTTTATACATAGTTGCAAACACTGCTGCCATAGACTGCTAAAGACGTGCACGCTCCTGAGCTCCTATCACCTTACCTAGCTTTAGGATACCAAGAAAACAAAGCAAATCTATTATAAGAAGTAATGCATGCTCTATCTAAATCAAGAACATTTAATTTTGACTTTACTCTCCCTTTTTAAATCCTGTTTTAAGTTCACAATTACTTTCATAAAATTTGTATTCCCATATTCTTGCTTTTCTGCTGTCTGCATTATTGCACTTTCATAAAAAAAAGAATAAAAACAAACACACAAAGGGTTCTTTTATTTGTAAACTTTGTGTGGTAGACCATTTCTTAAAATAGTTGCTTTCTAAACCAGGCCATTTGGCCATGATTTAATAGTATTCTTGTACACAAAGCACTAAATCAAAATTATTAGTTACTTCCATTATATTGTGTACTAAATTAAGTTCAGATGTTAAGATAAGCAAAACTAGAAAAAATATTTTTGTGTTTTTAGATTCTTGGGAACATTCAGGGCTACATCTCCCTCCTTGCCCACGAACAGAGCCTCCTGCAGTAAATTTTCCGGTAAAGGTAAGCAATACTGTAAGTCTTATTAATAACTTTCTGCAATTAAATGTCTCACATTCACTCTGTCATTATTTTTACAATTTCCCCAGGCTCCATCCCAATGTAACACTCTGCTGACACCAGGTGTTATTTCTTCATCGCTTAGTGACCGTGGTTTCTTCTCCCCCCCATATTTAGGAGCTGGGCTTTCATTGGGTGAGTGTTGATATGCTAAGCAAATATCAGGTGCAACATGAACAGGAAACTGCACTATGCATGCCAAATAATCACACATTTTTGTCTTTTTTCAGTGTTGCAATAGTGAAATTTAGCCTAAAAACAAACATATTCAGTGCATGTTGATCTACTGAGGTTATTCTCTCAATTAGAAAGCTTTCTGCTCATCTTAATAAATGTGCTTAAAGAGATATTGAACCCATTTTTTTCTTTCATGATTCAGATAGAGCAGGCAGTTTTAAGCAACTTTCTAATTTACTCCTATTATAAAATTTTCTTTGTTCTCTTGCTATTTTTATTTGAAAATGCAGTAATGTAAGGTTAAGAGCTAGCACATTTTTGGTTCAGCACCTGGTTAGTGCTTGCTGGTTGGTGGCAACATTTAGCCACCAATCAGCAAGCGTTACCCACGTGCTGAACCAAAAATGGGCTAGCTCTTAACCTTACATTACTGCATTTTCAAATCTTTTAAAATTTTAACCTGTTTTGTTAAAATCTATTTAGCTGATTTCAAGGAAATTAAGCAAAAATTTGTACAGAAACAGAACGAAGGATAAATTGGTTTACTCCTATAAAGAAGAAAGCAAAGAAAGCAAACAAATCAAAATACTAGCGCAGTGTAAACTACAGTGAACCTCAGTCTGAGTCCATCTGTTTGTGGTTTTCTTTGCTACTACATTTATGAAATTAAAATCAGACTACTAATAAATGACAAGGAAATACCTGATGGTTTGACTGTTTCTATATTATGGAGCAATAAATATAAGAAATAAAAATATATCTATATATAATGTAATTTCTTTCTCTTTATAATGATTTTAACAAAACTGGTAAATTAAATAGCTATTAAAGAAAAGGTAGAAATAAAAAGGTACTTTAGGAATCCCTCAATAAAAAAAAAAGCATAATGAAGACTTATGTTTGCTAATTCTGACATTTTTATGGTCCTCTCAAATAACCCAAACCACAGAGGCGCTTTAATAAATAATGTATTAAATGTCACAGAAGTGATAACATTAGTAGTTAATTGTCGTTTTTTGTTTTGTTTCTTTTAATCAGTCTAAGCCACTGGTTTTCAAACCTGTCATCAGGCCTCCCTAACAGGCCATATTTTGAGTATATATTAACTGGAGTACAGGTGAAACAATCAGCTGATTAGTAAACATGTTTATTTTACCTGCTCTCACCCAAGGTAATCCTGAAAACCTGGACTGTTGAGGAGGCTTGTGGACAACCTGAAAACTAGTGGTCTAAGCTAAATTTTTGCCCTTAACTGTTGAATTTTGACCTCAAATCAAGAGTTTAACATGCAGAGGAATGTAAAACATGAGGGCTTGTTTGTGTCAGCAATTCAATAATAAAATAATTTCCATCTAAAGGGGAGGAGAGTCCACAGCTTCATTCATTACTATTGGGAATTTAGAACCTGGCCACCAGGAGGCGGCAAAGACACCCCAGCCAACGGCTTAAATACCTCCCCCACTTCCCTCATTCCCCAGTCATTCTTTGCCTTTCGTCACAGGAGGATGGCAGAGGAGTGCCGGAGTTTCGGAGTAGTCTCTTATGGAGGGTAATGCTCTTCGCAGTGAGACTGGAGTTTTAAGTAGTCCTGTCAGTCTCTCAGTGAGGGCCTGGGCAAAAGTTAGAGTCCGGAGATGCAGGGGAGAGTTTCTGCAAAACCATCCCGACTCATATTAACAGCTCCATAAGCAATCACCGTTGACGAGTTTTGCTGCCTGCTTTCTTCACTCAAGTCCATCTCAGGAGCGTCGCTACTAACCTGTCACACTTGAAGGGCCGTGTTCCTGTTCCACGGCGTAGATTCTGGTAAGTTTGTTTAATTTTTTATTAATGAGAAAACAGGGTCACAGTGTGGCGCCTTTTTATACAGAATCAAGGGTTAATATTCCTGGAAGGGGGATTATTGAACAGGGGGGGGGGGGGGTGATACATGATATTGTTTGTGTCATTGCTGCGTTATGTGCGAGATGAGGCTTTAGCAATGTGTGGAACTTTCAGGTGACTTGCAGGAATCTTGTGCGACCATTTTTGGCGCGTTTTTTTCCCCTAGTGCAGAGATGGTCCTGCCATGCATTCCACGTGACGGGTGTGTCTATCCTTCTCTGTTTTCTGTGGCGCAGGAAACATAGCGGTTTCTGTAGTCCGGGTCCTTGGAGGTGGTGAGTGTCCCGGCCTTTGGTGGTATAAAGGTGCCTTTTTGTAAATTAAGTTAGTCTTCCCTTAAACGTAAGTGATGGAGGACACCGACACGTTAGAGGGCTCTCTGTCCTTGACAAAGTCTAATTCCTGTGTTTATTGTGAGGAGGTTCTGGTAGATCAGCCTGCTCAACTATGTTCCACATGCCTTGATAAAGTTACATCATCTAAATGTAAATGGATGTCTAGTACTACTGAGCCGTCCACCTCTGAGGGTTCTTCGTCCCGTGAGGTGCTTTCCCTGCATTCATCTCCGATTGCACATGCAGCGCCCCGTGGTCCAACCGTTACTCCTTCGGGAGAGATTCATTGGCCGTCAGACTTTGAGGACCAATTGGAATCGGCGGGTTCTAAAGTGAACTATGCCTTACCACGTTCTGCTAAGGGCAAGCGTAGGGTGTATCATGGCGGCTCGACCCAGGGTTTGTCCTTGCCGATGACAGATCCAGAGGCTCTATTCGAGGTCGAGGCCCACTCCGATTCTTTAGAGGAGGCCCATTCTGGGTCGGAGTCCGTGTCATCTAAGACTCCTGCTGCGGAGCAGCCTGATTATAGGTTTAGGATGGAAAATGTGCATTTTCTGCTGCAACAGGTACTTGCTACTCTGGAGGTTCCGGAACCTAAGATCCCGGAGGAACCTGCAACTAAACTTGACAAGGTGTACGAGGACAGGGTGGTGCCTAAGACTTTCCCGGTTCCCGTTAAGGTGGCAAATATTAAGAATGAATGGGAGCGATTAGGGTCACCCTTTTCCCCTTCTTCTTTTAAAAAACTGCTTCCCGTTCCAGACTCTCATCTTGAGCTGTGGGGGACCATTCCCAAAGTGGATGGGGCTATCTCTATGCTCGCGAAGCGGACAACTATTCCCCTCGAGGATAGTTGTTTAAGGAGAAAGATGTTTCAGCACACAGGGTTTGTTTTTCAGCCTTCAGCGGCCGTTGCGGCGGTCGCTGGAGCTGCGACATATTGGTGCGAATCCCTGTGTGATATGGTCTAAGGGGAGACTTCCATCGATGAGATACAGGAGAAGATTAAGGCGCTGAAGGTCGCCAATTCTTTCATCTGTGATGCCAATATGCAAATTATTCGCCTGAATGCTAAGGTGTCAGGTTTTTTCGGTTTTAGCGCGCAGGGCTCTATGGCTAAAATCTTGGTCTGTGGACATGACCTCAAAGTCGAGGCTGTTGTTCCCTGCCTTTTCAGGGTAAGATCCTGTTCAGTCCAGGATTGGATTCGATCATATTCACGGTTACGGGAGGCAAGGGAGCTTTCCTACCACAGGATAAGAAGGTTAAGCCCAAGGGATCTACTTTTCGTCCCTTTCGTGCGGACAAGGCCCAGCACCAGCAACCTGCCGCGAAAGCAGACCAATCCAAGGGATCTTGGAAACCGGCTCATTCTTGGAACAAGTCTAAGCAGAGCAAGAAGCCCGCCGAGACTAAATCGGCATGAAGGGGCGGCCCCCGACCAGTCTCCAGATCACGTAGGGGGCAGATTATCTCAATTCTCAGACGCATGGTTGCAGGACGTTCAGGACCCCTGGGTTCTAGAAGTTGTCTCTCGGGGCTACAGGATAGGGGTTCAGATCCAGCCGCCAGAGGGAAGATTCCTCCTGTCAAACCTGTCGTCAGAGACCAAAGAAGAGAGAGGCCTTTCTAAGGTGTGTGAGAGATCTTGCCTCTCTCGGGGTTATCGTACCAGGTACCCTAGCAGAGAGTGGTCTAGGGTACTATTCCAACATTTTTTGTGGTTCCAAAGAAGGAGGGCATGTTTCGCCTGATTTTGGACCTAAAGTGTTTAAACAAGTTTCTGCGTGTTCCATCGTTCAAAAGGGAAACCATAAGATCTATCCTGCCCCTATTTCAAGAGGGGCAGTTTATGACAACTGTAGATTTGAAGGACGCTTACCTTCATGTGGCCAATTCACAGGGATCACTTCAGGTTCCTAAGATTTTCGTTTCTGGACTAACACTAACAGTTTGTGGCCCTTCCCTTTGGGTCTGGTGATGGCCCCGAGAGTCTTTACAAAGGTTCTGGGGGGCGCTGCTTTGTAGTAGCCCAGATCCAGGGGCATTGCGGTGGTGCCTTACCTGGACAAAATCCTAGTTCAGGCGCTGTCGTTCAGGCCTCCAGAGGATCATTCGAGGGCTATTCTTCTTCTGCTCCAATCTCACGGTTGGAAGATCAACACAGGAATGAGTTCCCTGGTTCCCAGCAACAGGGTAGAGTTCCTGGGTACGATAATAGACTCTATGTAAATGAAGATATTTCTCACAGATCAGCGACGCAGTAAGCTTGCGTCTGTCTGGCCCTTCAGTCTTTCACAAGCCCATCGGTGGCTCAATGTATGGAGGTGATAGGTCTCATGGTGTCAAGCATAGATGTCATCCCATTCGCCAGGTTCCATCTCAGACCTCTTCAATTGTGCATGTTAAGACAGTGGAATGGTGATCATTCAGATCTATCACAGCTGATATCTATGGATTCAAGGAAACTTGAATCTTATCTAAGGAAAGCCTATTTATATTCTGGTCATCTTCTCAGGCCTGCAATTTTTTTGGCTGATGTTGCAGCTGCATCAACTTTTTGGTTGGAACATTTAACGCAACAAGAATTGGATTCTGATTTGTCTAGCATTGTTCGCTTGCTTCAACATGCTAATCATTTTATTTGTGATGCCATTTTTTATATCATCAAAATTGATGTTAAATCTAATGTCTTTACCTATTTTAGCTAGAAGAGCTTTGTGGCTTAAATCTTGGAAGCTGACATGACTTCTAAGTCTAGATTGCTATCTCTTTCTTTCCAAGGTAATAAGTTATTTGGTTCTCAGTTGGATTTGATTATTTCAACTGTCACTGGGGGAAGGGAGTTTTTTTGCCTTAGGATAAAAGACCTAAGGGTAAATCTAAAGCTTCTAACCGCTTTCGTTCCTTTTGACAAATTAAGGAACAGAAACCTAATCCTTCCCCCAAGGAATCTGTTTCCAATTGGAAACCTTCTTCAAATTGGAATAAATCCAAGCCATTTAAGAAACCAAAGCCAGCCCCCAAGTCCGCATGAAGGTGCGGTCCTCATTCCAGCTCAGCTGGTAGGGGGCAGATTAAGATTTTTCAAGGATGTTTGGACAAATTCTGTCCGAAATCAATGGATTCTGAGTATTGTCTCTCAGGAGTATCGAATAGGATTCAGAGTAAGACCTCCTGTGAGAAGATTTTTTTCTCTCACGCATCCCTGCAAACCCAGTAAAGGCTCAGGCTTTCCTGAAGTGTGTTTTAGATCTGGAGTTATCAGGGTTTAATTATGCCAGTTCCATTTCAGGAACAGTGTCTGGGGTTTTATTCAAATCTGTTCATTGTCCCAAAGAAAGAAAATTCATTCTGACCAGTTTTGGATCTAAAAATTTTTAATCGATATGTAAGAGTACCAACTTTCAAAATGGTGACTATAAGGACTATTCTGCTTTTTGTTCATCAACGGCATTATATGTCCACAATAGACTTACAGGATGCATATCTTCATGTTAAGATTCATCCAGATCACTATCCGTTCCTGAGATTCTCTTTTCTAGACAAGCATTACCAATTTGTTGCTCTTCCTTTTGGCCTAGCGACAGCTCCAAGAATCTTTTCAAAGGTTCTCGGTGCCCTACTCTCTGTAATCAGAGAGCAGGGTATTGCGGTGTTTCCTTATTTGGACGATATCTTGGTACTTGCTCAGTCTTTACGTTCTGCAGAATCTCACACAAATCAACTAGTGTTGTTTCTTCAAAAACATGGTTGGAGGATCAATTTACCAAAAAGTTTTTTGGTTCCTCAGACAAGGGTAACCTTTTTAGGTTTCCAGATAGATTCAGTGTCCATGACTTTGTCTCTAATGGACAGGAGACGTTTGAAATTGGTTGCAGCCTGTCGGAACCTTCAGTCTCAGCCATTCCCTTCAGTAGCTTTGTGCATGGAAATTTTAGGTCTCATGACTGCAGCATCGGACGCGATCCCCTTTGCTCGTTTTCATATGAGACCTCTCCAGCTTTGTATGCTGAACCAATGGTGCAGGGATTATACAAGGATATCACAATTAATATCCTTAAATCCCAATGTTAGACTATCTCTGACTTGGTGTTTAGATCACCATCGTATTGTTCTAGGGGCCTCTTTCGTTCATCCAACCTGGTCTGTGATCACAACAGATGCACGTCTTTCAGGTTTGGGAGCTGTCTGGGGATCTCTGTCAGCACAGGGGTTTTGGAAATCTCAAGAGGCGAGATTACCAATAAATATTTTGGAACTTTGTGCGATTCTCAGGGCTCTTCAGTTTTGGCCTTTATTGAATAGAGAACCGTTCATTTGTTTTCAGACAGACAATATCACAACTGTGGCATATGTCAATCATCAGGGTGTGACTCCGTCCTCAAGCTATGAAAGAAGTATCTCAGATACTTGTTTGGGCATAATCCAGCTCCTGTCTAATTTCTGTGGTTCATATCCCAGGTGTAGACAATTGGGAAGCGGATTATCTCAGTCGTCAGACTTTACATCCGGGAGAGTGGTCTCTCCACCCAGATGTGTTTTCTCAAATTGTTCAGATATGGGGTCTTCCAGAAATAGATCTGATGGCATCTCATCTAAACAAGAAACTTCCCAGGTACCTGTCCAGGGATCCTCAGGTGGAAGCAGTGGATGCGTTGACACTTCCTTGGTGTTATCAACCTGCTTATATTTTCCAGCCTCTAGTTCTTCTTCCAAGAGTTATCTCCAAAATCATCATGGAACAATCTTTTATGTTGCTGGTGGCTCCAGCATGGCCTCACAGGTTTTGGTATGCGGATCTTGTTCTGATGTCCAGTTGCCAACCTTGGCCACTTCCATTAAGACCGGACCTTCTGTCTCAAGGTCCGTTTTTCCATCAGGATCTCAAATCATTAAATTTGAAGGTATGGAAATTGAGCGCCTAGTTCTTAGTCATAGAGGGTTCTCTGATTCAGTGATTAATACTATGTTACAGGCTCGTAAATCTGTTTCTAGAAAGATTTATTATCGAGTTTGGAAGACTTACATTTCATGGTGTTCTTCTCATAAATTCTCCTGGCATTCTTTTAGAATTCCTAGAATTTTACAGTTTCTTCAGGATGGTTTGGATAACGGTTTGTCTGCAAGTTCCTTGAAAGGACACATCTCTGCTCTTTCTGTTTTATTCCACAAAAAATTGCTAAACTTCCTGATATTCATTGTTTTGTACAGGCTTTGGTTTGTATCAAGACTGTCATTAAATCAATCTCTCCTCCTTGGAGTCTTAATTTGGTTTTTAAGGCTTTACAGGCTCCTCCATTTGAGCCTATGCATTCTTTGGACATTAAACTACTTTCTTGGAAAGTGTTGTTCCTTTTGGCCATCTGTTCTGCTAGAAGAGTTTCTGAATTATCTGCTCTCTCTTGTGAATCTCCTTTTCCTGATTTTTTCATCAGGATAAGGCAGTTTTGCGGACTTCATTTAAATTCTTACCTAAGGTTGTGAATTCTAAAAACATTAATAGAGAATTTGTTGTCCCTTCTTTGTGTCCTAATCCTAAGAATTCTTTGGAGAGATCTTTACATTCTTTGTATGTGGTGAAAGCTCTGAAATATTATGTTGAAGCTACTAAAGATTTCAGAAAAACTTCTAGTCTATTTGTTATCTTTTCTGGTTCCAGGAAAGGTCAGAAGGTTTCTGCCGTTTCTTTAGTATCCTGGTTAAAGCTTTTGATTCATCAAGCTTATCTGGAGTCGGGTAAATCCCCGCCTCAGAGAATTACAGCTCATTCTACTAGATCAGTTTCCACTTATTGGGCTTTTAAGAATGAAGCTTCAGTTGATCAGATTTGCAAAGCAGCAACTTGGTCTTCTTTGCATACATTTACTAAATTCTACCATTTTGATGTACTTGCTTCTTCTGAAGCAGTTTTTGGTAGAAAAGTTCTTCAGGCAGATGTTTCAGTTTGATTCTTCTGCTTATTATTTAAGTTTTTCCTTTCATTTATGAGAATAAACTTATATTTTGGGTGTGGATTCATTTTTTTCAGCAGAAAATGGCTGTTTTTATTTTTTTCCCTCCCTCTCTAGTGACTCTTGCGTGGAGTTCCACATCTTGGGGTATTGCTGTCCCATAACGTCACTAGGCTCATGGACTCTTGCCAATTACATGAAAGAAAACATAATTTATGTAAGAACTTACCTGATAAATTAATTTCTTTCATATTGGCAAGAGTCCATGAGGCCCACCCTTTTTATGGCGGTTATGATTTTTTTTTTGTATAAAGCACATTTATTTCCAAATTCCTTTGATGCTTTTTACTCCTTTCTTTATCACCCCACTACTTGGCTATTCGTTAAACTGAATTGTGGGTGTGGTGAGGGGTGTATTTATAGGCATTTTGAGGTTTGGGAAACTTTGCCCCTCCTGGTAGGATTGTATGTCCCATACGTCACTAGCTCATGGACTCTTGCCAATATGAAAGAAATTAATTTATCAGGTAAATTCTTACATAAATTATGTTTTTGTTTGGGAATTGTTGTTCCCTCTCTGCGTCCTCATTCTTATTTTTTGAGGTACGTATATGCACAATTTGGAGGATGTGCAGGCTTCTGTTTTTGTTTGTTTTCTCTGTATTAGAAAACTTCTGCTACTTCTCTTTTTTTCTGGTTGTGAAGTTTACTTTGTTTGCTTTTTAGACTGTGGGGCTGCAGTTTTCTGAGAGAGTTATGGCTCTTTATTCGAGGGCTGTCTCTTCTTTTTGGGCTTTCAAAATGATGTTTCTGTGGATCAGATTTGCAAGTCTGCAACTTAGTTTTTCTTTGCATATTTTCTTTTTCCACATTTTTCAAATTTGATTCTTTGTCTTGGTTGAGGCTTCTTTTGGGATAAAGGTTTTTCAAGCAGTGGTGCCTTCTGTTTACCTGTCTACCTGTTTTGTCCCTCCCTTATCATCTGTGTCCTCTAGCTTGGGCATTGGTTCCCACTAGTAATTGATGATTCTGTGGACTCACCATATCTTAGGAAAGAAAACATAATTTATGCTTACCTGAAAAATGTATTTATTTCCAGATATGGTGAGTCCACGGCCCACCCTTCATTTTAAAACAGTTATTTTTAAAACCTCAGGCACCTCTACACATTTGTGTTTTCTTCTTTTTCCTTTTACCTTTGGCTGAATCACTGGGGGTTATGGGTAAGGGAAGTGACATATATAGCAGCTTTGCTGTGGTGCTCTTTGCCTCCTCCTGCTGGCCAGGAGTGATATTCCCTCTATTAATTGATGATTCCGTGGACTCCTCATATCCGGAAAGAAAGAAATTTATCAGGTAAGCATAAATTATTTTATTTTTTTCCTCCACTTTTTTGTGTCATACCAGTACAAACAAAAGAATTAAACATGGGGGGAGGCGGAGCCAGCTCTGTATCTGAGCGGTCGCATTTTATCATAGCTCCGAATCGATTCCGAAAATGTATTCATATTTGACCGCTCAGTGCAGCCTAATTTGCTTCTACACCGAGGAACAGTCTATAAGAAGATTCTATAAGTGTCTAGTAACTCAATCACAGAAGATCACTATCTACTATACCCGTGAAAGTTATTACGGCAGTTGCTAGGGAGCGGCCGTCTTTCTCCCATGAGGTGCCCTATTCATATTTCATGTTCTACCGGGTATTAGATCAGCAACAGGGGCTCCTGGTGGGATTTGGAGGAATTCCAAGCCGCTGTATTAGCCCAGCTTCAGGCTTTTGACAACCTGATGTCCCGCAGATTTAAGGACCTGACTGAAGTACTAAGGGAACATTTTGAAAACAAATAGTTGGGTGAAGCGCTGAACCAATCCCACTTAGCCAAACTAAAATAACTGCCTCCTTCCAAGGTAGTTGTGGTTTCCAAAATTACAAACAAAGGTATATAGTTGGCGCTTAAAGCTGTGTGATATGGAAATAAATGCTACAATTTTATATATCAGCCTTCTGTCTGAAAAAACACTATAGAACAATTAATGGTAGAAAACATTTTCAAAAAATTATTTTATCTCTCAGATTAATAAAATCGACAAACTTAATATTCAATCTTTAAAAATCACATTCACTCTGAACTGGTTCTATATTGATCAATATATAAAACTCACACTCAAATACATACAATTCAATGTGAAATATACACAAAAAGCCTTTAAAATAACAATTTGAGTCCTATTACCAACAGGTAAATTTCTTTCAATTTAATAATCCCCCAATATAAAGTATCCTTTTAGATTGTGGTTGGTAATTTATCTTATTAGATTTCTGATCGACCCAATGTTTATCAAGAGTTCCAAACAATCGCCCGCTGTGCCGCTGTTGCTTCTGAATCACTTAGATGGTTAAGAGGCTGTCTTACCTCCTTTTAGTGTCTCTCTTTATGGTGTGAGCTGTCAGCGTTGTTACCTTGTTTAATGCTCCGACTTCAGTTCTATCCTCGACTGGGACTCCTACGCTCTATTCGAGCTTGTGACGTCACCCGGTTTCCGGATCCCGTGCAGTGACCGATACTTGCGCAAGTATTTTCCTTTGATGCCGGTCCTGGGTTAGCTCCTTTCAGGGAGTAGCCCCGGCACAGCAGGTGATTGTTTGGAACTCTTGATAAACATTGGGTCGATCAGAAATCTAATAAGATAAATTACCAACCACAATCTAAAAGGATACTTAATATTGGAGGATTATTAAATTGAAAGAAATTTACCTGTTGGTAATAGGACTCGAATTGTTATTTTAAAGGCTTTTTGTGTATATTTCACATTGAATTGTATGTATGGGAGTGTGAATGTGTCTTTTATATATTGATCAATATAGAACCAGTTCAGAGTGAATGTGATTTTTAAAGATTGAATATTAAGTTTGTCGATTTTATTAATCTGAGTGATAAAATACATTTTTGAAAAAATTTTCTACCATTAATTGTTCTATAGTGTTTTTTCAGACAGAAGGCTGATATATAAAATTGTAGCATTTATTTCCATATCCCACAGCTTTAAGCGCCAACTATATACCTTTTGTTTGTAATTTTGAAGTACTAAGGGAACAGGTTGTGCCATTAACCCATATCGTGGCGCTGAAACTGAACCTAGAGCTGCTTTAGCTCATACCTCCTCTCTACAACCTCTCAAGCAGGAGCCCTCATTATGCCCTAGCAGATCTGAAGGCCAATCAACTCTAACGGCGACAGGGCAACCAAAGAACATCACAACCTATAGATTTGAAGTTCTATCTGCAACCGGGTGCTCCATAATAATGCCTGAGAGGGATCCCCAGAATTCAGAACCCCAGCACTTACCCTCCAATGTACTACACCCCACAGCCGCAGATGAGCACTACATTTTTGAGATCCCTGATCATGGAGAGGCAGCCGCCGAGTATCTAGAGCCACATGTCACTGGACCACAGAGGGGGAAAGTGATACAGAGTACCCACCCGCTGCGAATGGTTGGGAGGAGGCCTGGAGTAGCATACGCTCCTATAGGCTTCATCACTCCTTCATCGGCTGCTCCGGTTCCCTCTCACAACCACATTGCCCCCCATGGAATTTAGTGAAGTCAGGCACCACTTGAGATCTCCAGTAGCCACTACGGAGTCCAAACCCACAGGTCACAGCATGGGGATATCCTCCGAATCCACTGCATATCTGCCCACAGAACGTTGTAAGCATAAGACTGTTATCCGCTTCAGGAGAGTAGGTTAAAGACTTTGAGTACCTCTTTTTGAAGAACCGCTGCTGTCACAATTGTTTTATTACTAGCTGCTCAGACACGCTTACTAAGCACATGCTAAAGACACGTAGCCAAATCTCCTCTTGTAGCTAATACATCTAGGATCACCGGCCATAAAGAATTTACCTAGAAGATAAGTACTGGTCAATAACGGTAACTTGATGGACACACTACTTATCTATATTACTGACTTTCCCGGGCCACTCTTAACCCTGTTCCCTATTTTTGTCCTTACTTCCCTTTTTATTACTAATGAGTCACTTAGGTTTACTAAAATACTACAAACTTCTATCGTAATTCACAATTCACACATGGCAGCAACCCCAGCTCTTGCTCCTATTGCCTATAGGGCTGTCCTATAACCTGCATGCGTTTGAGGGTGTATGCATATTGGAGCTTTACTCATTGAGGCCTAATGGTTCATAGTTTGTTTTTTGTTTTTGTTTTGCTTATGTACTGTTCCTGCTTTATCCTTATGCATTGGCCTTGCGGTGACTCCTCTAACTTTGTATTATCAACAGTTATACGTTGCTCTATGTGTTGCTGTAGTAACCTGTCAGGGAACGGGCATTCCTAATAAAAATAACACGCTACAACCATGGGAGTCATTTACAGCCCCACCACACAAACTGACGCTACCCCTCTTCATGTAGCCCTAGATTAAACTAGGAGCAGAGCTATGCTCTAACGTTCCTAACAGAGTGGGGCTTAAGTATTCATAGGAGATGCAACCTGTATTACATAGCTACCCAGAGCAGTCTCAACCTAAGCAAGCTACTATACAATATTATGGAATAATCACAGAGAGTTTTATAATCTTATGATGCCCGCTAGCGGTCTGAGAAATCCATATATATATATATATATATATATATATATATATATATATATATATATATATATATTCCTCTAAGTAGAGCCTCAGCTTTAACTATTGAGGTTACTGATAATTTACATTTTCTTGTATATATATTATTTATTCTTTAACCTACTACATCACTGGAGGACTGAGGAGTCTTGGGTATACTATACAATCCTCACTAAAATAATACTTCCCCCTATCCAACCTACAAGGGCCATACCATTTATTAGAGGAGATATGTTTACTACTTGCTTCCAAACCCTTTACACATCCTTATATTAATCACTTTCCCCTGGCCTTCTTGACTCCCTAGTGACACATAGAGGATTCACTACCTTTAGTACATCAGAGCTTCAAATACCACCTACCCCAGCCCCAAGTAAATATGTCCTTTTTTCATCCTACCACTACCTTGTATAGCCGCCTAGGGACAAACATATTCTATTCTAAATTATAGGGTGCAACTACTCACATTACGTTTGTTGATTCTATATATCATTCTCTCGTGGTGTAGTGGGCAGTAACTTATGTATATCTCGGAGTCTCATGGAGCCCTATTCACTTATAGCCAGCATACAGTGCTGACCTGGCCATGAGTAACCCGAAGCTATGTACACGGAAGAGTTGATGTTTATAATGTTTAGTTGAATGTTTATCATGCTTAAGCACTTACATTAAGTAATATATCTTCTACACTATTCTATACCGGTCGTGTCCTTGTCTGAGTGTCTACATCAATTAATGTGTAATATATATTAGTATTTTTCCTTCCCCTTACACATAAGTTTAAGAGTTACCTTCCTTTGTTTTTTTTTGTTGTTTTTTTTAACTCAACACTCCTAGAGACCCAAAAGCTCTCCCAGATTGATACTCTAACTCCGCCCCCTCCCCTTTTTCTCATATGGGGCAGCTCTTGCCCGCTGAATTTCCCTTCCCCCAAATAAAACCTTAATACTAACCCCCCATTTTCGCCCCAATTTGTTCCAAATAAATAAACTATTCTATGGCATCAACAGCAATTTGAGGATCATTACTATCCTATCAAAGCTAAACGTTATAAAATGAGGTTTCACAATTATATGCTCCAGTTACCCATATCTACCACACATGAGTTTCTTTTACCATTAACTTTATATGTTACACGTTATATGATCCACATTCCAGACATACTGTTATAACCCTTGTTAGAAACTATCTTCTTACTATTGAACTTGCTACACTGTATATTAAAAGCCTTCATTTGCATGTATTTAACATTGTTGTGGATCAGGCTCAGTAATTATAATAGTAATATTGGTATTTTTATGTTTTGGATCAAGTATACTTTCGGTACGAGAATTGTATGGATACCCCTATTAAGTCTGATTTGTATCTGGACATATTTCTTTCATGTAATTGGCAAGAGTCCATGAGCTAGTGACATATGGGATATACAATCCTACCAGGAGGGGCAAAGTTTCCCAAACCTCAAAATGCCTATAAATACACCCCTCACCACACCCACAATTCAGTTTTACAAACTTTGCCTCCTATGGAGGTGGTGAAGTAAGTTTGTGCTAAGATTTCTACGTTGATATGCCCTTCTCAGCATTGTTGAAGCCCGATTCCTCTCAGAGTACAGCGAATGTCAGAGGGACGTGAAGGGAGTTTCACCTATTGAATACGATGATTTCCCTAACGGGGGTCTTTTTTATGGGTTCTCTGTTATCGGTCGTAGAGATTCATCTCCTACCTCCCTTTTCAGATCGACGATATACTCTCAAATTTACCATTACCTCTATTAAAGAACTGTTTTAGTACTGGTTTGGCTATCTGCTGTGTGTGGATGGGTGTCTTTTTTTGTAAGTATGTTTTTATTACTTAAGACACTCTCAGCTATGGTTTGGCACTTTATGCAAATTATATAAAGTTCTAAATATATGTATTGTACTTATATTTGCCATGAGTCAGGTTCATGTATTTCCTTCTGCAGACTGTCAGTTTCATATTTGGGAATATAAACACTTTAAGAAATTTGTTTCTTACCTGGGGTTTAGTCTTTTTCAATTTTGACTACTTTTGCATTTGCGGGTATTAGGCCCGCGGGTGCGTCAAATGTTAGACTTTATTGCATCATTTTTGCCTCAAACTTTTTTGGCGCGGGAAATTACGTTTTTTTACGCAACTTCGTCATTTCCGGCGTCATACGTGACGTCGAGACCTTTCACACGGCGGCATCATTAGTGACGCAAGTGTGTAATTTCTGGTCATTTTTTTCATTATTTCAATACCCCATTCATGTTTGCCTCCTGCTTTCTTCTCTATCAAGAGGCCTATGCTTTTGCATTTTTTCCCATTCCTGAAACTGTCATTTAAGGAAATAGATAATTTTGCTTTATATGTTGTTTTTTCTTTTACATTGAGCAAGATGTCCCAATCCGATCCTGTCTCTGAAGTTTCTGCTGGAACATTGCTGCCTGACATCGGTTCTACCAAAGCTAAGTGCATTTGTTGCAAAATTGTAGAAATTATTCCACCGAATGTCATTTGTAATAGTTGTCATGATAAACTTTTACATGCAGATAGTGTTTCTATCAGTAATAGTACATTGCCAGTTGCAGTTCCTTCAACTTCTAATGTGCATGATATACCTGTAAATTTTAAAGAATTTGTTTCTGAATCTATTATGAAGGCTTTGTCTGCATTTCCACCTTCTAATAAACGTAAAAGGTCTTTTAAAACTTCTCATTTAGCTGATGAAATTTCAAATGACCAACAACATAATAATTCATCCTCTTCTGCTGAGGATCTATCTGAAACAGAAGATCCTTCGATATTGAAACTGACAAATCTACTTATTTATTTAAAATAGAGTTTATGCGTTCTTTATTAAAAGAAGTGTTAATTACTTTGGATATTGATGTAACCAGTCCTATTGACGTTCAGTCTAATAAACGTTTAAATGCTGTTTTTAAACCTCCTGTGGTTTCCCCAGGTGTTTTTCCCATTCCTGAGGCTATTTCTGATTTGATTTCTAGGGAATGGAATAAGCCAGGTACTTCCTTTGTTCCTTCTTCAAGGTTTAAAAGATTGTATCCTTTACCAGCAAAATCTATAGAGTTTTGGGAAAAGATCCCCAAAGTTGATGGGGCTATTTCTACTCTTGCTAAACGTACCACTATTCCTATGGAAGATAGCACTTCCTTTAAGGATCCTTTAGATAGGAAGCTTGAATCTTATCTAAGGAAGGCCTATTTATATTCAGGTCATCTTCTCAGACCTGCTATTTCTTTGGGTGTTGTTGCGGCTGCATCAACTTTCTGGTTGGAAAACTTAGCGCAACATGAATTGGATTCTGACGTATCTAGCATTGTTCGCTTACTGCAACATGCTAATCATTTTATTTGTGATGCCATTTTTGATATTATCAAAATTGATGTTAGATCCATGTCTTTAGCTGTATTAGCTAGAAGAGCTTTGTGGCTTAAATCTTGGAATGCTGATATGACATCTAAATCTAGATTACTATCTCTTTCTTTCCAAGGTAATAATGTATTTGGTTCTCAGTTGCATTCTATTATTTCAACTATCACTAGAGGAAAAGGAGTTTTTTTTGCCTCAGGATAAAAAACCTAAGGGTAAATCTAAGGCTTCTAACCGTTTTCGTTCCTTTCGTCAGAATAAGGAACAAAAACTCAATCCTCCTCCCAAGGAATCTGCTTCCAGTTGGAAGCCTTCCTCAAATTGGAATAAATCCAAGCCATTTTGGAAACCAAAGTCTGCCCCTAAGTCCGCATAAAGGTGCGACCCTCATTCCAGCTCAGCTGGTAGGGGGCAGATTAAGGTTTTTTCAAGGATTTTTTGGATAAAATCTGTCCAAAATCATTGGATTCAGAGCATTGTCTCTCAAGGGTATCGAATAGGGATTCAAAGTAAGACCTCCTGTGAGAAGATTTTTTCTCTCACACATTCCTGTAAATCCAGTAAAAGCTCAAGCTTTTCTGAAGTGTGTTTCAGACCTGGAGTCTTCAGGGGTAATCATGCCAGTTCCTCTTCAGGAACAAGGTTTGGGGTTTTATTCAAACCTATTCATTGTACCAAAGAAAGAAAATTTGTTGAGACCAGTTCTGGATCTTAAAATTTTGAATAGTTATGTAAGAGTACCAACTTTCAAGATGGTGACTATAAGGACTATTCTGCCTTTTGTTCAGCAAGGACATTATATGTCCACAATAGACTTGCAGGATGCATACCTTCATATTCCGATTCATCCAGAAAACTATCCGATTCTGAGATTCTCTTTTCTAGACAAGCATTACCAATTTGTTGCTCTTCCATTTGGCCTAGCAACAGCTCCAAGAATCTTTTCAAAGGTTCTGGGTGCCCTACTATCTGTAATCAGAGAACAGGGTATTGCGGTGTTTCCTTATTTGGACGATATCTTGGTACTAGCTCAGTCTTTACATACTGCAGAATCTCACACAAATCAACTAGTGTTGTTTCTTCGGAAACATGGTTGGAGGATCAATTACCAAAAAGTTTCTTGATTCCTCAGACAAGGGTCACCTTTTTAGGTTTCCAGATAGATTCAGTGTCCATGACTCTGTCTCTAACAGACAAGAGACATTTAAAATTGGTTGCAGCCTGCCGGCGCCTTCAGTCTCAGTCATTCCCTTCAGTGGCTATGTGCATGGAAGTTTTAGGTCTCATGACTGCAGCATCGGACGCAATCCCCTTTGCTCGTTTTCACATGAGACCTCTACAGCTTTGTATGCTGAATCAATGGTGCAGGGATTATACAAAGATATCACAATTAATATCCTTGAATCCCAATGTACGACACTCTCTGACATGGTGGATAGATCACCATCGTTTGGTTCAAGGGGCTTCTTTTGTTCGCCCAACCTGGACTGTGATCACAACAGATGCGAGTCTTTCAGGTTGGGGAGCCGTTTGGGGGTCTCTGACAGCACAAGGGGTTTGGAAATCTCAAGAGGCGAGATTACCAATAAATATTTTAGAACTCCGTGCAATTCTCAGGGATCTTCCGTTCTGGCCTCTACTAAAGAGAGAACTGTTCATTTGTTTTCAGACAGACAATATCACAACTGTGGCTTATGTCAATCATCAGGGTGGGACTCAGTCCCCAAGCTATGAAAGAAGTATCTCAGATACTTGCTTGGGCGGAATCCAGCTCCTGTCTAATCTCTGCAGTGCATATCCCAGGTGTAGACAATTGGGAGGCCGATTATCTCAGCCGCCAGACTTTACATCCAGGGGAGTGGTCTCTCCATCCAGATGTGTTTTCTCAGATTGTTCAGATGTGGGGGCTTCCAGAGATAGATCTCATGGCCTCTCATCTAAACAAGAAACTTCCCAGATACCTGTCCAGGTCCAGGGATGTTCAGGCGGAAGCAGTGGATGCGCTGACACTTGCTTGGTGTTATCAACCTGCTTACATCTTCCCGCCTCTAGTTCTTCTTCCAAGAGTGATTTCCAAAATCATCATGGAACAGTCTTTTGTGTTGCTGGTGGCTCCAGCATGGCCACACAGGTTTTGGTATGCGGATCTGGTTCGGATGTCCAGTTGCCCGCCTTGGCCACTTCCGTTACGGCCGGACCTACTATCTCAAGGTCCGTTTTTCCATCAGGATCTCAAATCATTAAATTTGAAGGTATGGAAATTGAACGCTTAGTTCTAAGTTATAGAGGTTTCTCTGATTCAGTGATTAATACTATGTTACAAGCTCGTAAATCTGTCTCTAGGAAGATTTATTATAGAGTTTGGAAGGCTTACATTTCATGGTGTTCTTCTCATAAATTCTCCTGGCATTCTTTTAGAATTCCTAGAATTTTGCAGTTTCTTCAGGATGGTCTGGATAAGGGTTTTGTCTGCAAGTTCCTTGAAAGGACAAATCTCCGCCTCTTTCTGTTTTATTTCCCAGAAAAATTGCTATACTTCCTGATATACACTGTTTTGTACAGGCTTTAGTTCGTATTAAGCCTGTCATTAAGTAAATTTCTCCTCCTTAGAGTCTTAATTTGGTTCTGAGGACTTTACAGGCTCCTCCTTTTGAACCTATGCATTCTTTGGACATTAAACTACTTTCCTGGAAAGTGTTGTTCCTTTTGGCTATCTCTTCTGCTAGAAGAGTTTCTGAGCTATCTGCTCTTTCTTGTGAGTCTCCTTTTCTGATTTTTCATCAGGATAAGGCAGTTTTGCGGACTTCTTTTCAATTTTTACCTAAGGTTGTGAATTCTAACAACATTAGTAGAGAAATTGTTGTCCCTTCTTTATGTCCTAATCCTAAGAATTCTTTGGAGAGATCCTTACATTCTTTGGATGTGGTAAGAGCTTTGAAATATTATGTGGAAGCTACTAAAAATTTCAGGAAGACTTCTAGTCTATTTGTTTTATTTTCTGGTCCTAGTAAAGGTCAGAAAGCTTCTGCTGTTTCCTTGGCTTCTTGGTTGAAACTTTTGATTCATCAAGCTTATTTGGAGTCTGGTCAAACCCCGCCTCAGAGAATTACAGCTCATTCTACTAGATCAGTCTCTACTTCATGGGCTTTTAAGAATGAAGCTTCAGTCGATCAGATTTGCAGAGCAGCCACTTGGTCCTCTTTGCATACATTTACTAAATTCTACCATTTTGATGTATTTGCTTCTTCGGAAGCAGTTTTTGGTAGAAAAGTTCTTCAGGCAGCTGTTTCAGTTTGATTCTTCTGCTTTTTGATTTAAGTTTTTTTCTTTCAAAAGTGAAAATAAACTTATTTTTGGGTTGTGGATTATTTTCACAGCGGAATATGGCTGTTTTTGTTTTAGTCCCTCCCTCTCTAGTGACTCTTGAGTGGAAAACTCCACATCTTGGGTATTGATATCCCATATGTCACTAGCTCATGGACTCTTGCTAATTACATGAAAGAAAACATAATTTATGTAAGAACTTACCTGATAAATTCATTTCTTTCATATTGGCAAGAGTCCATGAGGGCCCACCCTTTTTATGGTGGTTATGATTTTTTTGTATAAAGCACAATTATTTCCAAATTTCCTTTGTTGATGCTTTCTACTCCTTTCTTTATCACCCCACTGCTTGGCTATTCGTTAAACTGAATTGTGGGTGTGGTGAGAGGTGTATTTATAGGCATTTTGAGGTTTGGGAAACTTTGCCCCTCCTGGTAGGATTGTATATCCCATATGTCACTAGCTCATGGACTCTTGCCAATATGAAGGAAATGAATTTATCAGGTAAGTTCTTACATAAATTATGTTTTTCTGTTTTTTTTTCTTTTTTGTTGTCACTCTTTACCTCAATAAAAAAAAATAAAAAATAAAAGAAATAAACATGAGAATGCCTAATCATTTGTAGTTGCAACAATTTTTTGGCAAAGTGGTGCATTATCTGACAGAAATGCAGGGTGCAAATATTTTTGGCCATGACTATAACCGGTTATGAGCACATCACGGTATTGCCAAAAAATGTTTTAGTAACAACTCCCTGCAATTCAAAATTTCTCTTGTAAAGGTGTATCCAGTCCACGGGTTCATCCATTACTTGTGGGATATTCTCCTTCCCAACAGGAAGCTGCAAGAGGACACCCACAGCAGAGCTGTCTATATAGCTCCTCCCCTAACTGCCCACCCCAGTCATTCTCTTGCAGCTCTCGACAAGAAAGGAAGTATCAAGAGAGATGTGGTGACTTAGTGTAGTTTTTACCTTCAATCAAAAGTTTATTTTTAAACGGTACCGGCGTTGTACTTTTTTACTCTCAGGCAGAAATTGGAAGAAGACTTCTGCCTGGAGGTTTGATGATCTTAGCGGTTTGTAACTAAGGTCCATTGCTGTTCTCACACATAACTGAAGAGTATGGAAAGAAAACTTCAGTTGGGGGGACGGTCTGCAGATTGCCTGCTTTGAGGTATGTTCAGTATATTTTTTTCTAGAGAGATAAGGTCTAGAAAATGCTGACAGTGCCTGGTATATTTAAGGTAAGCCTGATACAGTGATTTAACAACAACTGGGATCATGCTTGCAAAAAGGGATAATATTCATGTTAATACCCTAGCTAAGCGTACAACTATTCCTGTCGAGGACAGTTGTGCTTTCCTAGATCCTATGGATAAGAAATTAGAGGGTTTCCTTAAGAAAATCTTTATACAACAAGGTTTTATTCTCCAGCCTCTTGCATGCATTGCCCCAGTCACTGCTGCAGTGGCTTTCTGTTTCGAGTCTCTGGAGGAGGCTTTACAGGTAGAGACCCCGTTGGATGATATCCTTGACAGGCTTAAAGCTCTTAAGTTAGCCAATTCATTTATTTCTGACGCCGTTTTTCATTTAACCAAGCTAACGGCTAAAAATTCAGGTTTTGCCATTCAGGCACGTAGGGCGCTATGGCTTAAATCCTAGTCAGCTGATGTCACTTCAAAGTCTAAACTTCTCAAGATCCCCTTCAAAGGGCAGACCCTATTTGGGCCTGGACTGAAGGAGATCATTTCTGATATTACTGGAGGAAAAGGCCACGCCCTTCCCCAGGATAGGTCCAACAAGTTAAGGACCAAACAGACTAATTTTCGTTCCTTTCGAAACTTCGAGTGGCGCAGCTTCATCTTCCTCTTCTACAAAACAAGAGGGAAATTTTGCCCAGTCCAAGCCAGTCTGGAGACCTAACCAGGCTTGGAACAAGGGGAAACAGGCCAAAAAGCCTGCTGCTGCCTCTAAGACGGCATGAAGGAGTAGCCCCCGATCCGGGACCGGATCTAGTGGGGGGCAGACTTTCTCTCTTCGCCAAGGCTTGGGCAAGAGACGTCCAGGATCCCTGGGCTCTGGAGATTGTTTCCCAGGGATATCTTCTGGATTTCAAAGCTTCATCTCCAAAGGGGAGATTTCATCTCTCACAATTATCTGCAAACCAGATAAAGAGAGAGGCATTCTTACATTGCGTTCAAGACCTACTAGTTATGGGAGTGATCCACCCAGTTCCAAAGGAGGAACAGGGGCAGGGCTTCTATTCAAATCTGTTTATAGTTCCCAAGAAAGAAGGAACTTTCAGACCAATCTTGGATCTCAAGATCCTAAACAAATTTCTCAGGGTCCCATCCTTCAAGATGGAGACTATTCGAACCATCCTACCTATGATCCAGGAGGGTCAATATATGACTACCGTGGATTTAAAGGATGCTTATCTACATATTCCGATACACAGGGATCGTCCTCAGTTTCTCAGGTTTGCCTTCCTAGACAGGCATTACCAGTTTGTGGCTCTTCCCTTCGGGTTAGCCACGGCACCAAGAATCTTTACGAAGGTTCTAGGGTCCCTTCTGGCGGTTTTAAGACCGTGGGGTATAGCAGTAGCCCCTTACCTAGACGACATCCTGATACAGGCGTCAACTTTTCATATCGCCAGGTCCCATACGGACATTTTTCTGGCATTCCTAAGGTCTCACGGGTGGAAGGTGAATGAAGGAAAGAGTTCTCTCTCACCTCTCACAAGAGTTTCCTTCCTAGGAACTCTGATAGATTCAGTAGAAATGAAGATTTATCTGACAGAGGTCAGGTTGTCAAAACTTCTAACTTCCTGCCGTGCTCTTTATTCCATTTCTCGTCCGTCAGTGGCTCAGTGTATGGAGGTAATCGGATTAATGGTAGCGGCAATGGACATAGTTCTGTTTGCCCACCTACATCTCAGACCACTGCAACTTTGCATGCTCAATCAGTGGAATGGGGATTACACAGATTTGTCCCCTCTACTAAATCTGGATCAAGAGACCAGGGATTCTCTTCTCTGGTGGCTATCTCGGGTCCATCTGTCCCAAGGGAATGAGTTTCCACAGGCCAGATGGACTATAGTTACGACAGATGCCAGCCTTCTGGGCTGGGGTGCAGTCTGGAACTCCCTGAAGGCTCAGGGTCCGTGGACTCAGGAGGAGGCCCTCCTTCCAATAAACATTCTGGAACTAAGAGCGATATTCAATGCTCTTCAGGCTTGGCCTCAGCTAGCTGCGGTCTGGTTCATCAGATTTCAGTCGGACAACATCACAACTGTAGCCTATATCAACCATCAGGGGGGAACAAGGAGCCCCCTGGCAATGTTGGAGGTTTCAAAGATAATTCTATGGGCAGAGGTTCACTCTTGCCATCTCTCAGCTATCCATATCCCAGGAGTAGAGAACTGGGAGGCGGATTTTCTAAGTCGGCAGACTTTTCATCCGGGGAGTGGGAGCTCCATCCGGATGTATTTGCCCAGTTGATCCAACTTTGGGGCAAACCAGAACTGGATCTCATGGCGTCTCATCAGAACACCAAGCTTCCTTGTTACGGGTCCAGGGATCCCAAGGCAGCGCTGATAGATGCTCTAGCAGCGCCCTGGTCCTTCAGCCTGGCTTATGTGTTTCCACTGTTTCCTCTGCTCCCTCGTCTCATTGCCAAGATCAAGCAGGAGAGAGCTTCGGTGATCTTGATAGCCCCTGCGTGGCCACGCAGGACTTGGTATGCAGATCTGGTGGACAAGTCATCCTTTCCACCATGGACTCTGCCGCTAAGGCAGGACCTTCTACTTCAAGGTTCCTTCAAACATCCAAATCTATTTTCTCTGTCTGACTGCTTGGAGATTGAACGCTTGATTCTATCAAAGCGTGGTTTTTCCGAATCAGTCATTGATACCTTAATTTAGGCTCGAAAGCCTGTCACCAGGAAAATCTATCATAAGATGTGGTTGTGGTGTGGTGTGAATCCAAGGGTTACTCATGGAGTAAGGTCAGGATTCCTAGCATATTATCTTTTCTCCAAGAAGGATTGGAGAAGGGATTGTCAGCTAGTTCCTTAAAGGGACAGATTTCTGCTCTGTCTATTCTTTTGCACAAACGTCTGTCTGAGGTTCCAGACGTTCAGGCATTTTGTCAGGCTTTAGTTAGAATCAAGCCTGTGTTTAAACCTGTTGCTCTGCCATGGAGTTTAAATTTAGTTCTTAAAGTTCTTCAAGGGGTTCCTTTTGAACCTTTGCATTCCATAGATATTAAGCTTTTATCTTGGAAAGTTCAATTTTTAGTAGCTATCTCCTCGGCTCGAAGAGTTTCGGAGTTATCTGCTTTACAGTGTGATTCCCCTTATCTGATTTTTCCATGCAGATAAGGTAGTGTTACGTACCAAACCTGGGTTTCTGCCTAAGGTGGTATCTAATAAGAATTTCAATCAGGAGATTGTTGTTCCTTCCCTATGTCTTAATCCTTTTTCAAAGAAGGAACGTCTATTACACAATCTTGATGTGGTTCGTGCTTTAAAGTTTTATTTACAATCTACGAAAGATTTTCGTCAAACATCTGCTTTGTTTGTTGTCTACTCTGGACAGAGGAGAGGCCAAAAGGCTTCGGCAACTTCTCTTTCCTTTTGGCTAAGAAGCATAATTCGCTTAGCTTATGAGATTGCTGGCCAGCAGCCTCCTGAAAGAATTACAGCTCATTCTACTAGAGCAGTAGCTTCCACATGGGCTTTTAAACATGAGGCGTCTGTTGAACAGATTTGTAAGGCGGCGACTTGGTCTTCGCTTCATACCTTTTCTAAATTCTATAAATTTGATACTTTTGCTTCTTCGGAGGCTATTTTCGGGAGAAAGGTCTTACAGGCAGTGGCGCCTTCCATTTAAGTTTCCTGCCTTGTCCCTCCCTTCATCCGTGTCCTAAAGCTTTGGTATTGGTATCCCACAAGTAATGGATGAACCCGTGGACTGGATACACCTTTACAAGAGAAAACAAAATGTATGCTTACCTGATAAATTTATTTTCTCTTGTGGTGTATCCAGTCCACGGCCCGCCCTGTCATTTTAAGGCAGGTGTTTTTTATTTTTAAACTACAGTCACCACTGCACCCTATAGTTTCTCCTTTTTTTCTTGCTTGTCTTCGGTCGAATGACTGGGGGTGGCAGTTAGGGGAGGAGCTATATAGACAGCTCTGCTGTGGGTGTCCTCTTGCAGCTTCCTGTTGGGAAGGAGAATATCCCACAAGTAATGGATGAACCCATGGACTGGATACACCACAAGAGAAATAAATTTATCAGGTAAGCATAAATTTTGTTTTTTTAGTTATAAGGTGCACTGGGGAAAGTAATAATTAATTCACAAAAAAGAGAGAGAGAGATCCCAGATAGACATAAGTCTAGCCTGGAACAAAATACTTTCCTTTCCAGCACGTACTTGTATTGAAAATATGTGGTAAAAGTAAACAGAAGACACCCCTTGAAAGGGAAACAATGTTAGTTTACTATTGTATCACAGATGTACAAAATCATCATAAACTCAAAAATCCCCCTCATAGCAAATAGGTAGCACACATATTGACTCAGACAAAAATAGATTAGCTATATAATGTCCCTTCTTGTGCACAAGAAACTATATAGAGAGTGCTCTAAAAAAATATTATTATAATGTCATCTCAGTCCCGATATTTGGGATACCCCAGAAATCCTGGGAAATAATTTATACGCCTCCTGGGGTGCTTTTCCTTAAAGGGACACTGAACCCAATTTTTTTCTTTCGTGATTCAGATAGTGCATGCAATTTTAAGCAACTTTCTAATTTACCTCTATTTATCAATTTTACTTCGTTCTTTTGCTATCTTTATTTGAAAAAGAATGCATCTAAGATTTTTTTTGGTTTAGTACCCTGGACAGCACTTTTTTATTGGTGGATGAACTTATCCACCAATCAGCAAGAAAAATCCAGGTTGTTCACCAAAAATGGGCCGGCATCTAAACTTACATTCTTGCATTTCAAATAAAGATAGCAAGAGAATGAAGAAAATTTGATAATAGGAGTAAACTTGAAAGTTGCTTAAAATTTCATGCTCAATCTGAATCACAAAAGTAAAAATTTGGGTTCAGTGTCCCTTTTAATAGCCTTACAATGGTGAAGTGTTATGCTTGGATATTGAATAATTCTTGCTCTTTTGCTCTGCTGGGATGACTGAAGGTTTCCCTGAAGCCTGTGTGGGCGATATTTTGCAATTGTAAAGGGGAACGACTGAAGGGTTAACTCACTGCTGCTCTGCTTGCTGCTATACTAACCCCCTCCTGCTTAAACCCTTTGTGCCAACTGTTGGAAAAGCACCCCAGGAGTATAATTGATTTCCCAGGATTTCTGGGGTACCCCAAATACCGGGACTGAGATGACATTATAATAATAATAGAGCTCTCTATACAGTTTCTTGTGCACACATCTACTGCAGCTTCAACCATTCTCATCTCCTGTTTTCACATTCATCTTTTACAACGTCATTTCCCCCCAGCAATAGAATGTCTCTGGGGGATCTTCTGAATATATTTTCCTCCCTCATATGACATTGGTCTCTTGACTGTTGATGTGAAGAGACACAGCTTACAGCAATCATCCTCTAATATCACACCTGATGTAGTAAGACAACATTCTTTGGTCACTCTCTTCACCTTCCTGTCACGTGCTGCCATCTAGTGCTCTTGCAAATGGATAACATTCTTGCAAAACTGCTGCCGTATAGTGCTCCAGAAATGGGTCAGCTCCTAAGCATACGTCCCTGCTTTTTAACAAAAGATACCAAGAGAATGAAGAAAAATTAATAGAAGTAAATTAGAAAAGTTTTTTAAAATTGTATGATCTATCTGAATCATGATAGAAAAAATTTGGTTTCATATCCCTTTTAACCCACTGGTAATAAATCTTATCCTGCCTCATGTGTGGTCACTCACAATGTCTACAATTTTATTTAACAGTAAGTACAAAAAATTCTTATTAATTTTAATGAATCTATCGTGACGGTCACATTGCAACAATTTAAAGTCTTTCACATCTCATACCCAAACGAATATGGCAGCTGCATTAAAGGGACATAATACTCATATGCTAAATCACTTGAAACTGATGCAGTATAACTGTAAAAAGCTGACAGGAAAATATCACCTGAGCATCTCTATGTAAAAAAGGAAGATATTTTACCTCACAATCTCCTCAGCTCAGCAGAGTAAGTTCTGTGTAAAAAGTTATACTCGGCTGCTCCCAGCTGCAGGTAAAAAAAAATGAAGAAATGAACAGCAGCCAATCAGCATCAGCAGTGCTGAGGTCATGCACTCTTACTGTGATCTCATGAGATTTGACTTAACTCTCATGAGATTTCATAGTAAGCTTCCTTTACCTGATTGGTGAAATAATATGAGAGTGCACGATGCTCGTCCCTTCAGATGTCCCAGGACAGACACACTAAAATGCTGCTTAGAAATCCTTTACAATGGGAGGTGGCTACTGAGGAACTTTTGAGGTAAAATATCTTTCTTTTTTACATAGAGATGTTCAGGTGATATTTTCTAATCAGCTTTTTACAGCTATGCTGCATCACTTTCAAGTGTTTAAACATTTGGGTATTATGGCCCTTTAAGCTATTTTTGGCACAGTATTTATTAGTGCGAAAGTACAACAAAAAAATATTTGTGCAAATTCATATATTTGTGTGTTGCGTTGTCACACTAATAAATATGGTGCAGAAAATAGCTGTTTGCCGCTGTCCATGGAAATTTTACAAGCGAATGGCAAATTCTGACTTTAAGCACATGCCTACCCATCATATAAATAACACCGGTCAACAAATGTCTAGTTTCAAGTCCCACACAATTTGCTGTAAGCGTATTTGGTTGACTCTGGTGTAGCGAGACTCTTCTCTTCTACAGTCCCGTGCGGGCGCTCTCTTCTTAAAGGGACAGGAAACCCCAAAATGTTCTTTCATGATTTAGATAGAACATACAATTTTAAACAACTTTCCAATTTACTTCCATTATCACATTTGCTTTGTTCTCTTGATATCCTTTGCTGGCAGCAAGATGAACACATCTAGTCAGCCAATCACAAAAGACAAATGTGTGCAGGCACTAATTAGCAGCAGCTCCCACTAGTGTAGGATAAGTGCGTATTCTTTTTCAACAAGGGATCCCAAGAGAACAAAGCACATTTGAAAATAGAAGTGAATTTAAAAGTGTCTTAAAATTGCATGCTCTGTTGGAATCATGCAGTTTAATTTTGACTTTCCTAGTATGTGATTAGCACATATAAATGGACTGTACAAAAGAATGAAGGTACACTGACGACAGGCTGATGGTTATTCTACAGAGACCTCTCATATGCCGTAAACTAGCAAATCCAGAATGCCTGTTTGATGCATGTTCTGATCTAATATTGAAGACACCTATTGCACTGGGCCTTATAGCTTGTTAAAGATGGGTACCTCCCATTCTTTAGGTAGTTGATGCAGACTTATATTTGAAGGCCTATACTAATTTATGATATTACAGATAAGATGCTTGTGACTTCGCAGAGGCCAAAGTTGGCTTTTTTTTTCCTTTTATTGTTTTTTTTTTTTATGTAAACTTATTTCTTTTAGAAAGATATGACGAGTCCACGGATTTCATCCTTACTTGTGGGATATTAACCTCCTGCTAACAGGAAGTGGCAAAGAGCACCACAGCAGAGCTGTATATATAGCCCCTCCCTTCTCCTCCACCCCCAGTCATTCTCTTTGCCTGTGTTATACTAGGAAGAGGTAAAGTGAGGTGTTCGTTTTAGTTTCTTCAATCAAGAAGTTTTTTTTATTTTCAAATGGTACCGGTGTGTACTATTTTCCTCAGGGGGATATGGAATAAGTTTTCTGCCCTGAGGTTGATGATCTTAGCAGACGTAACTAAAATCCACATTGGTTCCCACAGAGTGCTGAAGGTAGTGTAAGAAATCTTCAGAGTGGAGAACAGCTGCATGCTATAAGCATTGAGGTATGTTCAGTCTTTTTTTCTGAGGAGACCTGTTATATCAGAAAGGCTGACATTTTATTCTTTGCTATAAAAGGGGTTAAAGTGGACCTGGTTTTAAAGGAAAAAGGTGTTACTTTAAATCCTTTATTTAAACGTTTTTTTTGTGACATATTGGGTGTTTGTAAAGGACACTGGGCAGCTCGTTATTTTATTATATTTTATAAAGGGCTGCAGCATTATGAGGTTGTTTTTTAGGGGGACCACTTGGTGTTTTATCCTAACCGCTTCCTATGCGGTATTATGGATTCGTTTGTGATCGCCCTTAATGGGCGGGGCCTATTTTTGCACGCTCCGACGCGCAGTACATTTTGGCTCAGTAGGCAACAGGCATGAGCTCCGGTTAGGCCTTAACTTATGCTCTGTGGCGAGATGCAGGGGTCATTTTGTTGAATAAATTGTATTTTTTCACTCTAAATGTCCTGATAAGGTTATTTTTGCCTTTTGCTCTTAGGTGCAATAATTTTTGGGCACATTAAATGTGTTTCTAATCGGTTTTCGTTATTTAGCTTTTATAGCAGTTTTGGAAAAATAGTATACTTTTTTATTTTTTAAAGGCGCAGTACATTTTTTTTTTTTTGTAAAAATTGTTCAAGGTGTTTAACAACTTTTAAGATTATTGTTAGTCTGTTCAACATGTCTGACATTGAGGATACTAATTGTTCTATGTGTTTAGAAGCCATTTTGGAACCCCCACTTACGTTGTGTACCTCTTGTACTGAAAGGGCCTTACAATGTAAGAAGCATATTTCTCTTGTAAGGTGTATCCAGTCCACGGGTTCATCCATTACTTGTGGGATATTCTCCTTCCCAACAGGAAGTTGCAAAGAGGACACCCACAGCAGAGCTGTCTATATAGCTCCTCCCCTAACCCCCACCTCCAGTCATTCTCTTTGCAACTCTCGACAAGATAGGAAGTATAAAGAGATATGTGGTGATTTAGTGTTGTTTTGCCTTCAATCAAGAGTTTATTTTTAAACGGTACCGGCGTTGTACTGTTTTACTCTCAGGCAGAAGAGTTCTGCCTGGAGGTTGATGATCTTAGCGGTTTGTAACTAAGGTCCATTGCTGTTCTCACACATAACTGAAGAGTATGGGATAACTTCAGTTGGGGGAACGGTCTGCAGATTACCTGCTTTGAGGTATGTTCAGTACTTTTATTTCTAGAGAAAGAGATACGTTCTAGAAAATGCTGACAGATCCTTGTGTATATTGAGGTAAGCTAGATGCAGTGATTTTACAAAGACTGGTATCATGCTTACAAAGTGGGGTAATACTCATATTACTTGGTGACAAAACGTTTTTCATGTTTCACAAATGGAACGTTTTTTTTTTGTTTGTTTTTTTCTCTGAGGGTGATAAGTCTTTAGTTGGGGCCTCGTTTTCCACATGGCATAGTCAAATACTCCTAGGAGTATTTCCTTAATGCCCCTCTGACATCGAGTGCATGGTGGGAGGGGCCTATTTTCGCGCTTTAGTTGCACAGTTTCTTTCAGACTGAGACATCCAGCTTCCCTAGAGGAGTCCTCTTGCATCTGAGGACCACTATAGAGGGCTTATTCCTTCCCTAATCGTATTTGAGGGCAGGTAGGAGCCACAGCAGAGCTGTGGCAAGGTGCTTCACAGTCTTTTAACGGTGGTTGACGTTTTTTAACTCTGGTTTGGGGGCTAAGGGGTTAATCATCTATTTGCAAGTCGGTGCAATGTTGCTTTAGTCCCTTACTCACACTGTAAAAATTTCGAAGTCTTTACTACATTTTAACACTGTTTTGCAGTTTAAGTGTTAGTTTTTTTTCTCTTAAAGGCACAGTACCGTTTTTGTTTAATTGCCGTTTCACATTTATTAAAGTGTTTTCCAAGCTTGCTGGTGTCATTGCTACTCTGTTAAACATGTCTGACATAGAGGAAACTCCTTGTTCAATATATTTAGAAGCCATTGTGGAACCCCCTCTTAGAATGTGTACCAAATGTACTGAAGTATCTATAAACTATAAAGACCATATTATGGCTTTTAAAGATTTATCACCAGAGAATTCTCAGACTAAAAAAAAGGGATGTTATGCCATCTAGCTCTCCCCATGTGTCAGAACCTATAACTCCCGCCCAAGTGACGCCAAGTACATCTAGCGTGTCTAATTCTTTTACCTTACAGGACATGGTGGCAGTTATGACTAAAACCCTTTCAGAGGTATTGTCCAAACTGCCAGGGTTACAAGGAAAGCGAGAAAGCTCTGGGGCTAGAACAAATACAGAGCTTTCTGACGCTTTAATAACTGTGTCCGATATACCCTCACTAGGCTCCGAAGCCGGTGCAAGGGAGTTTCTATCTGAGGGTGACATTTCAGATTCAGGGAAGGCTTTACTTCAGACCGATTCTGAAATGACAGCGTTTAAATTTAAGCTCGAACACCTCCGCTTATTGCTCAGGGAGGTTTTTTTTTTTTTTTTTTTTTTTTTAAATATATTTTTATTGAGGATTAGAAAACACATACAGACATTCCACTATAATAAATCAAACAGTGTAAAATTTACACATAATATGTTCCTTAGCGTAGATTATACATAATGAAAGAAGGCACAAATATATGGACAGGAGAAAATATAATTAGTACAACATTGTTACCAGCTATCGAAACGACCACAACTTGATATAACCAGCAGAAATAGAAGAATATTATCTAGTGATAATCCTCAATTTTTTGCCTCCTAACCAAAAATAAGGTCTCTATTGGGCCATTAACACATCAATTATAGCAAATTTAAGGAGGTTTATAAGAATATAAGGTCCCCTATAGACCTTTTTTAGGTGCTATTGAAACTAATAAAACATGACTGTATCAAATAGAGCTTGTAGAATATTTATAATCATGCCTCATGAAGGGTAGGGGGGATATAACAGCAACTGCTATGTACAATACGATTTAACCAAAGTTGAGGGAGTTTCAAGTGGGGTCTGTGCCCCCATGCCTAATCATTAAGCTATATGATGGGGCAGCGGAGTTTGTCATGATATAAAGGGTTCATGCCATATGTACTCTATAACATCTTCAAAGAGGGTATATCATATTCTCTATAAAGATATGCAGAGGCTTAACTTCCCTGCCCATACATGACCCATCAAAGAGTCAATAAAATTGCAGGGAGTTTAGTTTATCATTGCTACTGTGTTCTATATTATATCAGCTAATGTTTCAGGAGGTAAGCTAGATTCAAAACCTATATACAGCATATTGAACAGTCTGGGAGGTCTCACAGGTTCAGAAATACCCATAAAAATATGTTTATGTACCTTATACAGCTATAAACCTTTCATTCACATAATATCTGCAAAATAAGACATACAAATATCTCTACAGAGGATGCATACACTACATGAATAACCCTGTGTCTTGTGGCATCTTGCAGTGAAGAATATCAGCTATTGCTTAATCTGACTTACCAGGGTTTCATACGATCTAAGAATTCTCTAGGGGTTCAGCATAAGCTTTTTCATACTGCCACTTACTGCTGCGCTAGAAATATAAACAAAGAAGCAAAACCTGCACTTCCCTAGTGAATGTAGAATTGTGGCCATACTCCCCTCTAGTGGACATGTTCGGTAAAGGCATATAGATCAAACAGGAAAAAATTGAAAATAATCAGCCTGCGCCGGAATGTAAATAGGAAGCCAACCACAAGTATGGAAAATAAAAATAGAAAGTAATATATATGGGCGGCTAATTGCTGCATACCTAATTTACCCCAGTACAGCTGATATCTATTTACAACATATAAAGATAAGCCCTTACAACAGTGCCCAGCTATTAAAACTAACACATAAAAGAAATGGAGAACAATACATCAAACTGCGCATAATAGAACATTGGCACTTATGTTGCTGATATAGCTAGAGGTAACTATACCTTAACACTAGACTAGGCTGTCACCTGGCATAGAAAACTAAACTAATGTGATAGGCATTATATCTTTTGGGTAACTAGGTGGCAGATTATTGATCCGGATAGAAAACATGGGCATTGACCTGGATATAAGCTACGGCTGAGGTACAAAGATTGATATAAACAAAACAAAAACAGCATTAACAGCACATTAGTTAGAAACATTGATTAAACTTAATATACAGTTAGTCTGCAACTAGTATACATCTATAGAATAGGTTAGAAGGTAAGGCTAACGACTAACCAACCCCCTTCTTGAGGGTAATGCATTTTCTGGAAAATACGTTGCAACTGTCAGATTTCAAAAGCATCATCTCACACATAGCGCAGGACATATGAAGTACATGATCAGAATATACTCCACAAACAAAATAGTGCTGTAGGGCTGTCTCTCTGCTGAGTTTCTCAAAATAAGCCGCACTCTGATATAGTCTATCTGGAACAGTACAAAGAAGACTCAGGCCACTTGTATATAATTTAGACTCCTGCGGTGTAGTATTAACTGTGTCCTGGTGGCTAAGGAAATATGTGGCTCCTAGGCATAGAATCCTCTCTGTATAGTCCTCTGACTCACCATCCAAATATAACTGATCATGTTCCCGAGGATCGGCCGCCTCCTCTGGGCCCAAGACAGCAGTATAGCCAGACAGGGACGTCTCTTCAGCAACTTCTCTCCTCAGAGCCGTAGATAAATAGCTGAAACTCAGCAGCTGTTCCTTTCCTTTCTTTCGCCCCCTCCTATCACTGGACCCTGTTGTCGCTGCTCCAGTCACACAGTCCCTAGGCAGACTATCAGTCCATATAGTACCAGAGAGTATGGGTCTAAACGAAATATCCAACTGGTCATAAAATTTGCGCTCAAAGTCATCCAGGAGCGTTTGGACTGCACTGTAGAGTCTCTCCATGTTCGTTAGTTACACGAGTGGAAATAAATCAATGCCGTTATGTAACAGTAAAAAATGAGCACCACACGATGGTATCTGCGTACCTTGTAACCCAGTTTCCTGGGGGGGGGTGTAAGCGGCAGCCTTCGCCACACAAGTCTCTATCCACAAAGCATGAATGGCCTAGCGATCAGTGTGCATGAATGGCGCACTTGGAAAACATAGGTCAGGGCGTCAATCTTCTGCCTCTGCCAAGTTAATCAAACAAATGAGTAGTTGCAGGGACCCAATAATGAAAAGATAGTAGTTGAAATCTCTTAACTTTATAGTTAAATAGGGTCCAGATAAGAAACCTTAGACAGGAGCTTCATGCAGACACGTCTGGCCGCTCCAAGCATAGGCTCCGCCCCCCCGCTCAGGGAGGTTTTAGTGACTCTGGATGACTGTGACCCCATTGTGGTTCCAGAGAAATTGTGTAAAATGGACAAATACTTTGCAGTGCCTGTTTACACTGATGTTTTTCCAGTCCCTAAGAGGTTTTCGGAAATTATTACTAAGGAATGGGATAGACCAGGTGTGCCGTGTTCTCCCCCTCCTGCCTTTAAAAAGATGTTTCCCATAGATATCGCCATACGGGACTCGTGGCAGATGGTCCCTAAGGTGGAGGGAGCTGTTTCTACCCTAGCTAAGCGTACAACTATCCCTGTTGAGGACAGTTGTGCTTTCCTAGATCCTATGGATAAAAAATTGGAGGGTCTCCTTAAGAAAATTTTTATTCACCAGGGTTTTATTCTCCAGCCTCTTGCATGCATTGCTCCAGTTACTGCTGCAGCGGATTTCTGGTTTGAGTCTCTTGAGGAGGCTCTACAGGTGGAGACCCGTTAGATGATATCTTAGACAGGATTAAAGCTCTTAAGTTAGCTAATTCCTTTATTTCTGACGCCGTTTTTCCTTTAACCAAGCTAACGGCTAAGAATTCAGGTTTTGCCATTCTGGCGCGTAGGGTGCTATGGCTTAAGTCCTGGTCAGCAGACGTTACTTCAAAGTCTAAACTTCTTAACATCCCCTTCAAAGGACAGACCCTATTCGGGCCTGGCCTGAAGGAGATCATCTCTGACATTACCGGAGGAAAAGGTCACGCCCTTCCTCAGGATAGGTCCAATAAATTAAGGACCAAACAGAATAATTTTCGTTCCTTTCGAAATTTCAAGGGTGGCGCAGCTTCGGCTTCCTCTAATGCAAAACAAGAGGGAAATTTTGCCAGTCCAAATCAGTCTGGAGACCTAACCAGACTTGGAACAAAGGGAAGCAGGCCAAAAAGCCTGCTTCTGCCTCTAAGACAGCATGAAGAAGAGTAGCCCCCGATCCGGGACCGGATCTATTCGGGGGCAGACTTTCTCTCTTCGCCCAGGCTTGGGCAAGAGACGTCCAGGATCCCTGGGCACTAGAGATTGTTTCCCAGGGATATCTTCTGGAATTCAAAGATTCATCTCCAAAGGGGAGATGTCATCTCTCACAACTATCTGCAAACCAGATAAACAGAGACGCATTCTTACGTTGCGTTCAAGACCTACTGGTTATGGGAGTGATCCATCCGGTTCCAAGAGAGGAACAGGGGCAGGGTTTCTGTTCAAACCTGTTTATAGTTCCCAAAAAAGAGGGAACTTTCAGACCAATCTTGGATCTCAAGATCCTAAACAAATTTCTCAGGGTCCCATCCTTCAAGATGGAGACAATCCGAACCATCCTTCCTATGATCCAGGAGGGTCAATATATGACTACCGTGGACTTAAAGGATGCTTATCTCCACATTCCAATTCACAGAGAGCATCATCAGTTCCTAAGGTTCGCCTTCCTAGACAGGCATTACCAGTTTGTGGCTCTTCCCTTCCGGTTAGCCACGGCGCCAAGAGTCTTTACGAAGGTTCTAGGGTCCCTTCTGGCGGTCCTAAGGCCGCGGGGCATAGCGGTGGCTCCTTACCTAGACGACATTCTGATTCAGGCGTCGACTTTTCAAATCGCCAAGCCCCATATGGAAATTGTTCTGGCCTTTCTGAGGTCTCATGGGTGGAAAGTGAACAGAGAAAAGAGTTCTCTTTCTCCTCTCACAAGGGTTTCCTTCCTAGGAACTCTGATAGATTCAGTAGAAATGAAGATTTTTCTGACAGAGGTCAGGATATCAAAGCTTCTAACTTCCTGCCGTGTCCTTCATTCCACTTCTCGGCCGTCAGTGGCTCAGTGTATGGAAATGATCGGCCTAATGGTAGCGGCAATGGACATAGTTCCGTTTGCCCGCCTACATCTCAGACCACTGCAACTTTGCATGCTCAATCAGTGGAATGGGGACTACACAGATTTGTCTCCTCTGTTAAATCTGGATCAAGAGACCAGGGATTCTCTTCTCTGGTGGTTATCTCGGTCCATCTGTCCAGGGGAATGAGTTTCCGCAGGCCAGAGTGGACTATAGTGACGACAGATGCCAGCCTTCTGGGCTGGGGCGCAGTCTGGAACTCCCTGAAGGCTCAGGGTTCGTGGACTCAGGAGGAAGCCCTCCTTCCGATAAACATTCTGGAACTGAGAGCGATATTCAATGCTCTTCAGGCTTGGCCTCAGCTAGCTGCGGTCAGATTCATCAGATTTCAGTCGGACAATATCACGACTGAAGCCTATATCAACCATCAGGGGGGAACAAGGAGTCCCCTGGCAATGATGAAGGTTTCCAAGATAATCCTATGGGCAGAGGTTCACTCTTGCCTTCTCTCAGCTATCCATATCCCAGGAGTAGAGAACTGGGAGGCAGATTTTCTAAGTCGGCAGACTTTTCATCCGGGGGAGTGGGAACTCCATCCAGAGGTATTTGCCCAGCTGATTCAACTATGGGGCAAACCAGAACTGGATCTGATGGCGTCTCATCAGAACGCCAAGCTTCCTTGTTACGGGTCCAGGTCAAGGGATCCCCAGGCAGCACTGATAGATGCTCTAGCAGCGCCTTGGTCCTTCAGCCTGGCTTATATGTTTCCACCATTTCCTCTCCTCCCTCGTCTGATTGCCAAGATCAAGCAGGAGAGAGCTTCAGTGATTTTGATAGCGCCTGCGTGGCCACGCAGGACTTGGTATGCAGATCTGGTGGACATGTCATCCTTTCCACCATGGACTCTGCCGCTGAGGCAGGACCTTCTACTCCAAGGTCCATTCAAACATCCAAATCTAATTTCTCTGCGTCTGACTGCTTGGAGATTGAACGCTTGATTTTATCAAAACGTGGTTTCTCCGAGTCGGTTATTGATACTTTGATTCAGGCTCGAAAGCCTGTCACCAGGAAAATCTATCATAAGATATGGTGTAAATATCTTCATTGGTGTGAATCCAAGGGTTACTCATGGAGTAAGGTCAGGATTCCTAGGATTTTATCTTTTTTCCAAGAAGGATTGGAAAAGGGATTATCAGCTAGTTCCTTAAAGGGACAGATCTCTGCTCTGTCTATTCTTTTGCACAAGCGTCTGGCAGATGTTCCAGACGTTCAGGCGTTTTGTCAGGCTTTAGTTAGAATCAAGCCTGTGTTTAAACCTGTTGCTCCGCCATGGAGTTTAAATTTAGTTCTTAAAGTTCTTCAAGGGGTTCCGTTTGAACCTTTGCATTCCATAGATATCAAGCTTTTATCTTGGAAAGTTCTGTTCTTAGTAGCTATCTCTTCGGCTCAAAGAGTTTCTGAGCTATCTGCTTTACAGTGTGATTCCCCTTATCTGATCTTCCATGCAGATAAGGTAGTTTTGCGTACCAAACCTGGTTTTCTTCCTAAGGTAGTATCTAATAAGAATATCAATCAGGAAATTGTTGTTCTGTTACTGTGTCCTAATCCTTCTTCAAAGAAGGAACGTCTGTTACACAATCTTGACGTGGTTCGTGCTTTAAAGTTTTATTTACAAGCTACTAAGGATTTTCGTCAAACATTGGCATTGTTTGTTGTCTACTCTGGGAGGAGGAGAGGCCGAAAGGCTTCGGCAACTTCTCTTTCCTTTTGGCTGAGAAGCATAATCCGGTTAGCTTATGAGACTGCTGGCCAGCAGGCCTCCTGAGAGAATTGCAGCTCATTCTACTAGAGCGGTAGCTTCCACTTGGGCTTTTAAACATGAGGCCTCTGTTGAACAGATTTGTAAGGCGGCAACTTGGTCTTCGCTTCATACTTTTTCTAAATTCTACAAATTTGATACTTTTGCTTCTTCGGAGGCTATTTTTGGGAGAAAGGTCTTGCAGGCAGTGGTGCCTTCTGTTTAGGTTCCTGCCTTGTCCCTCCCTTCATCCGTGTCCTAAAGCTTTGGTATTGGTATCCCACAAGTAATGGATGAACCCGTGGACTGGATACACCTTACAAGAGAAAACAAAATTTATGCTTACCTGATAAATTTCTTTCTCTTGTGGTATATCCAGTCCACGGCCCGCCCAGTCACTTTAAGACAGGTGTTTTTATTTTTAAACTACAGTCACCACTGCACCCTATAGTTTCTCCTTTTTCTTCTTGTCTTCGGTCGAATGACTGGAGGTGGGGGTTAGGGGAGGAGCTATATAGACAGCTCTGCTGTGGGGGTCCTCTTTGCAACTTCCTGTTGGGAAGGAGAATATCCCACAAGTAATGGATGAACCCGTGGACTGGATACACCACAAGAGAGAAATTTATCAGGTAAGCATAAATTTTGTTTTTAAGTAAAGAAAGTATGCCTAAGGATGATTCTCAGTATGAAGAGAATCATGATGTGCCATCCAATTCTCCAAGTGTCTCAACCTTTAACACCCACACAAGCAACACAGAGTACTTCTAGTGTGTCTAATGCTTTTACTCTGCAGGAAATGGCTGCAGTTATGTCAACTACTCTTATAGAGGTATTATCCAAATTACCAGTGTTACAGGGTAAACGCAGTAGGTCAGGTATTAATGTAAATACTGAATCCTCTGATGCTTTATTAGCTATTTCCGATGTACCCTCACAGTGTTCTGAGTTGGGGGTTAGGGAATTGCTGTGTGAGGGTGAACTTTCAGACCCAGAAAATATGTTACCTCAGACAGATTCGGACGTTATGTCATTTAAATTTAAGCTTGAACACCTACGTCTGTTACTAAGGGAGGTTTTAGCGACTCTGGATGATTGTGACCCTATTATAATACCACCAGAGAAAGTGTGTAAGATGGACAAATATCTAGAGGTGCCTACTTACACTGATGTTTTATTTCATGTAATTAGCAAGAGTCCATGAGCTAGTGACGTATGGGATATACATTCCTACCAGGAGGGGCAAAGTTTCCCAAACCTCAAAATGCCTATAAATACACCCCTCACCACACCCACAAATCAGTTTTACAAACTTTGCCTCCTATGGAGGTGGTGAAGTAAGTTTGTGCTAGATTCTACGTTGATATGCGCTGGAGCCCGGTTTTCCTCTCAGCGTGCAGTGAATGTCAGAGGGATGTGAGGAGAGTATTGCCTATTTGAATGCAATGATCTCCTTCTACGGGGTCTATTTCATAGGTTCTCTGTTATCGGTCGTAGAGATTCATCTCTTACCTCCCTTTTCAGATCGACGATATACTTTTATATATATATATACCATTACCTCTGCTGATTTTCGTTTCAGTACTGGTTTGGCTTTCTACAACATGTAGACGAGTGTCCTGGGGTAAGTAAGTCTTATTTTCTGTGACACTCTAAGCTATGGTTGGGTGCTTTTTTTATAAAGTTCTAAATATATGTATTCAAACATTTATTTGCCTTGACTCAGGATGTTCAACATTCCTTATTTTCAGACAGTCAGTTTCATATTTGGGATAATGCATTTGAATCAATCATTTTACCTTAAAAAATTTGACTTTTTCCCTGTGGGCTGTTAGGCTCGCGGGGGCTGAAAATGCTTCATTTTATTGCGTCATTCTTGGCGCAGACTTTTTTGGCGCAAAAAATCTTTTCTGTTTCCGGCGTCATACGTGTCGCTGGAAGTTGCGTCATTTTTTGACGTTCTTTTGCGCCAAAAATGTCGGCGTTCCGGATGTGGTGTCATTTTTGGCGCCAAAAGCATTTAGGCGCCAAATAATGTGGGCGTCTTATTTGGCGCTAAAAAAATATGGGCGTCGCTTTTGTCTCCACATTATTTAAGTCTCATTTTTCATTGCTTCTGGTTGCTAGAAGCTTGTTCTTTGGCATTTTTTCCCATTCCTGAAACTGTCATTTAAGGAATTTGATCAATTTTGCTTTATATGTTGTTTTTTCTCTTACATATTGCAAGATGTCTCATGTTGCATCTGAGTCAGAAGATACTTCAGGAAAATCGCTGCCTGGTGCTGGAACTACCAAAGCTAAGTGTATCTGCTGTAAACTTTTGGTAGCTGTTCCTCCAGCTGTTGTTTGTATTAAATGTCATGACAAACTTGTTAATGCAGAAAATATTTCCTTTAGTAAAATACCATTACCTGTTGCAGTTCCATCAACATCTAATGTTCAGAGTGTTCCTGATAACATAAGAGATTTTGTTTCTGAATCTATTAAGAAGGCTATGTCTGTTATTCCTCCTTCTAGTAAACATATAAAGTCTTTTAAAACTTCTCTTTATCCAGATGAATTTTTAAATGAACATCATCATTCTGATTCTAATGATTCTTCTGGTTCAGAGGATTCTGTTTCAGAGGTTGATGCTGATAAATCTTCATGTTTATTTAAAATGGAATTTATTTGTTCTTTACTTAAAGAAGTCCTAATTGCATTAGAAATTGAGGATTCTGGTCCTCTTGATACTAAATCTAAACGTTTAGACAAGGTCTTTAAATCTCCTGTAGTTATTCCAGAAGTTTTTCCTGTTCCTGGTGCTATTTCTGAAGTAATTTCCAGGGAATGGAATAATTTGGTTAATTCATTTACTCCTAAATGTTTTAAGCAATTATATCCTGTGCCGTCTGACAGATTAGAGTTTTGGGACAAAATCCCTAAAGTTGATGGGGCTATCTCTACCCTTGCTAAACGTACTACTATTCCTACAGCAGATGGTACTTCCTTTAAGGATCCTTTAGATAGGAAAATTTAATCCTTTCTAAGAAAAGCTTATTTGTGTTCAGGTAATCTTCTTAGACCTGCTATATCTTTGGCGGATGTTGCTGCAGCTTCAACTTTTTGGTTGGAAACTTTAGCGCAACAAGTAACAGATCATGATTCTCATAACATTATTATTCTTCTTCAACATGCTAATAATTTTATCTGTGATGCCATTTTTGATATTATCAGAGTTGATGTCAGGTTTATGTCTCTAGCTATTTTAGCTAGAAGAGCTTTATGGCTTAAAACTTGGAATGCTGATATGTCTTCTAAATTGACTCTACTTTCCCTTTCTTTCCAGGGTAATAAATTATTTGGTTCTCAGTTGGATTCTATTATCTCAACTGTTACTGGTGGGAAAGGAACTTTTTTACCACAGGATAAAAAATCTAAGGGTAAAAACAGGGCTAATAATCATTTTCGTTCCTTTCGTTTCAACAAAGAACAAAAGCCTGATCCTTCATCCTCAGGAGCAGTTTCAGTTTGGAAACCATCTCCAGTCTGGAATAAATCCAAGCCTTCTAGAAAAGCAAAGCCAGCTTCTAAGTCCACATGAAGGTGCGGCCCTCATTCCAGCTCAGCTGGTAGGGGGCAGATTACGTTTTTTCAAAGAAATTTGGATCAATTCTGTTCACAATCTTTGGATTCAGAACATTATTTCAGAAGGGTACAGAATTGGTTTCAAGATAAGACCTCCTGCAAAGAGATTTTTTCTTTCCCGTGTCCCAGTAAACCCAGCGAAAGCTCAAGCATTTCTGAAATGTGTTTCAGATCTAGAGTTGGCTGGAGTAATTATGCCAAGTTCCAGTTCTGGAACAGGGGCTAGGGATTTATTCGAATCTCTTCATTGTACCACAGAAGGAGAATTCCTTCAGACCAGTTCTGGATCTAAAAATATTGAATCGTTATGTAAGGATACCAACATTCAAAATGGTAACTGTAAGGACTATCCTGCCTTTTGTTCAGCAAGGGCATTATATGTCTACAATAGATTTACAGGATGCATATCTGCATATTCCGATTCATCCAGCTCACTATCAGTTTCCGAGATTCTCTTTCCTAGACAAGCATTACCAGTTTGTGGCTCTGCCGTTTGGCCTAGCAACAGCTCCAAGAATTTTTACAAAGGTTCTCGGTGCCCTTCTATCTGTAATCAGAGAACAGGGTATTGTGGTATTTCCTTATTTGGACGATATCTTGGTACTTGCTCAGTCTTCACATTTAGCAGAATTTCATACGAATCGACTTTTGTTGTTTCTTCAAAATCATGGTTGGAGGATCAATTCACTAAAAAGTTCATTGATTCCTCAGACAAGGGTAACCTTTTTGGGTTTCCAGATAGATTCAGTGTCCATGACTCTGTCTTTGACAGACAAGAGACGTCTAAAATTGATTTCAGCTTGTCGAAACCTTCAGTCACAATCATTCCCTTCGGTAGCCTTATGCATGGAAATTCTAGGTCTTATGACTTCTGCATCGGACGCGATCCCCTTTGCTCGTTTTCACATGCGACCTCTTCAGCTCTGTATGCTGAACCAATGGTGCAGGGATTACACAAAGATATCTCAATTAATATCTTTAAAACCGATTGTACGACACTCTCTGACGTGGTGGACAGATCACCATCGTTTAGTTCAGGGGGATTCTTTTGTTCTTCCAACCTGGACTGTAATTTCAACAGATGCAAGTCTTACGGGTTGGGGAGCTGTGTGGGGTTCTATGACAGCACAAGGGGTTTGGGAATCTCAGGAGGTGAGATTACCGATCAATATTTTGGAACTCCGTGCAATTTTCAGAGCTCTTCAGTCTTGGCCTCTTCTGAAGAGAGAATCATTCATTTGTTTTCAGACAGACAATGTCACAACTGTGGCATACATCAATCATCAAGGAGGGACTCACAGTCCTCTGGCTATGAAAGAAGTATCTCGAATTCTGGTTTGGGCGGAATCCAGCTCCTGTCTAATCTCTGCGGTTCATATTCCAGGAATAGACAATTAGGAAGTGGATTATCTCAGTCGCCAAACGTTGCATCCGGGCGAATGGTCTCTTCACCCAGAGGTATTTCTTCAGATTGTTCAAATGTGGGAACTTCCAGAAATAGATCTGATGGCTTCTCATCTAAACAAGAAACTTCCCAGGTATCTGTCCAGATCCCGGGATCCTCAGGCGGAGGCAGTGGATGCATTATCACTTCCTTGGAAGTATCATCCTGCCTATATCTTTCCGCCTCTAGTTCTTCTTCCAAGAGTAATCTCCAAGATTCTGAAGGAATGCTCGTTTGTTCTGCTGGTAGCTCCAGCATGGCCTCACAGGTTTTGGTATGCGGATCTTGTCCGGATGGCCTCTTGCCAACCGTGGACTCTTCCGTTAAGACCAGACCTTCTGTCGCAAGGTCCTTTTTTCCATCAGGATCTCAAATCCTTAAATTTAAAGGTATGGAGATTGAACGCTTGAGTCTTGGTCAAAGAGGTTTCTCTGACTCTGTGATTAATACTATGTTACAGGCTCGTAAATCTGTATCTAGAGAGATATATTATAGAGTCTGGAAGACTTATATTTCTTGGTGTCTTTCTCATCATTTTTCCTGGCATTCTTTTAGAATTCCAAGAATTTTACAGTTTCTTCAGGATGGTTTAGATAAAGGTTTGTCCGCAAGTTCCTTGAAAGGTCAAATCTCTGCTCTTTCTGTTCTTTTTCACAGAAAGATTGCTAATCTTCCTGATATTCATTGTTGTGTACAAGCCTTGGTTCGTATAAAACCTGTCATTAAGTCAATTTCTCCTCCTTGGAGTTTGAATTTGGTTCTGGGGGCTCTTCAAGCTCCTCCGTTTGAACCTATGCATTCATTGGACATTAAATTACTTTCTTGGAAAGTTTTGTTCCTTTTGGCCATCTCTTCTGCCAGAAGAGTCTCTGAATTGTCTGCTCTTTCTTGTGAGTCTCCTTTTCTGATTTTTCATCAGGATTAGGCAGTGTTGCGAACTTCTTTTGAATTTTTACCTAAGGTTGTGAATTCCAACAACATTAGTAGAGAAATTGTAGTTCCTTCATTATGCCCTAATCCTAAGGAGAAATCATTGCATTCTTTGGATGTTGTTAGAGCTTTGAAATATTATGTTGAAGCTACTAAGACTTTCCGAAAGACTTCTAGTCTATTTGTCATCTTTTACGGTTCTAGAAAAGGCCAGAAAGCTTCTGCCATTTCTTTGGCATCTTGGTTGAAATCTTTAATTCATCATGCCTATGTTGAGTCGGGTAAAACTCCGCCTCAGAGGATTACAGCTCATTCTACTAGGTCAGTTTCTACTTCCTGGGCGTTTAGGAATGAAGCTTCGGTTGATCAGATTTGCAAAGCAGCAACTTGGTCTTCTTTGCATACTTTTACTAAATTCTACCATTTTGATGTGTTTTCTTCTTCTGAAGCAGTTTTTGGTAGAAAAGTACTTCAGGCAGCTGTTTCAGTTTGAATCTTCTGCTTATGTTTTCATTTAAACTTTATTTTGGGTGTGGATTATTTTCAGCAGGAATTGGCTGTCTTTATTTTATCCCTCCCTCTCTAGTGACTCTTGCGTGGAAAGATCCACATCTTGGGTAGTCATTATCCCATACGTCACTAGCTCATGGACTCTTGCTAATTACATGAAAGAAAACCTAATTTATGTAAGAACTTACCTGATAAATTAATTTCTTTCATATTAGCAAGAGTCCATGAGGCCCACCCTTTTTTGTGGTGGTTATGATTTTTTTGTATAAAGCACAATTATTCCAATTCCTTATTTTTTATGCTTTCGCACTTTTTTCTTATCACCCCACTTCTTGGCTATTAGTTAAACTGATTTGTGGGTGTGGTGAGGGGTGTATTTATAGGCATTTTGAGGTTTGGGAAACTTTGCCCCTCCTGGTAGGAATGTATATCCCATACGTCACTAGCTCATGGACTCTTGCTAATATGAAAGAAATGAATTTATCAGGTAAGTTCTTACATAAATTATGTTTTTCCGGTTCCTAAAAGAATTTTGGAAATTGTTAAAAAGGAATGGGATAGACCAGGTATACTGTTCTCTCCTCCTACTTTTAAGAAAATGTTTCCCATATCATACACCATTCGGGACTTGTGGCAAACGGTCCCTAAGGTGGAGGGAGCTATATCTACTTTGGCTAAGCGTACTACCATACATATTGAGGATAGTTGTGCTTTCAAAGACCCTCTGGATAAAAAATTAGAGGGTCTTTTAAAGAAATTATTTATTCATCAAGGTTTTCTTTTACAACCTATGGCTTGCATTGTTCCAGTAACTACTGCAGCAGCTTTTTGGTTTGAAGCTCTTGAAGAGTCTCTGAAGGTTGAGACTCCATTAGATGATATTCTGGATAGAAATTAAGGCTCTCAAGCTAGATAATTCTTTTATTACTGATGCTGCTTTTCAAATGGCTAAATTAGCAGCAAAAAATGCAGGTTTTGCCATTCTGTCGCGTAAAGCGTTATGGCTCAAATCTTGGTTTGCTGATGTGTCATCAAAATCTAAGCTTTTGGCTATTCCTTTTAGAGGTAAGACCCTATTCGGGCCTGAATTGAAGGAGATCATTTCTGACATTACTGGATGTAAAGGTCATACCCTACCTCAGGATAAGTCTGTTAAAATGAAGGGTAAACAGAATACTTTTCGTTCCTTTCGAAATTATAAAGGAGGACCCTCTGCTTCTTCTTCCTCCACAAAGCAGGAAGGGAATTTTGCTCAATCTAAGTCAGTCTGGAGACCCAACCAGACTTGAAATAAAGGTAAACAATCCAAGAAGCCCGCTGCTGTTTCCAAAACAGCATGAAGGGATGGCCCCTGATCCAGATCTGGTAGGGGGCAGACTTTCTCTCTTTGCTCAGGCTTGGGCAAGAGATGTTCAGGATTCCTGGGTTCCTGGGCACTGGAAATAGTGACCCACGGGTATCAACTAGAATTCAAAGATTTTCTCCCAAGGGGGAGATTTCATCTTTCACGATTATCTGTAGACCAGATAAAAAGAGAGGCGTTCTTACGCTGTGTAAAAGACCTCTATACCATGGGAGTAATTTGTCCTGTTCCAAAGCCGGGACAGGGGTTTTACTCAAATCTTTTTGTAGTTCCCAAAAAAGAAGGAACTTTCAGACCCATTTTAGATCTCAAGTGTCTAAACAAATTTCTCAGAGTCCCATCGTTCAAAATTTAGACTATACGAACAATCCTACCAATGATTCAGGATGGTCAATATATGACTACCGTGGACTTAAAGGATGCATACCTTCATATCCCTATTCACAAGGATCATCATCGGTTCTTAAGGTTTGCCTTCCTGGACAAGCATTATCAGTTCGTGGCTCTTCCTTTCGGTCTTGCCACGGCACCCAGAATTTTCACAAAGGTTCTAGGGTCTCTTTTAGCGGTTCTCAGACCGCGGGGCATAGCAGTAGCGCCTTATCTGGACGATATTCTGATTTAGGCATCGAATTATCAATTGACAAAATCTCACACGGACATAGTATTGTCTTTCCTGAGATGTCACGATTGGAAAGTGAACGTAGAAAAGAGTTCATTAGTTCCACGGACAAGGGTTCCATTCTTGGGGACTCTTATAGACTCGGTAGACATGAAAATAGGTCAGAAAGTCGAAGGTTCTGAATACTTGCCGAGCACTTCAGTCCATTCATCGGCCATCAGTGACTCAGTGCATGGAAGTCATTGGATTAATGGTAGCGGCAATGGATATAATTCCGTTTGCCCGCTTTCATCTCAGACCACTGCAGCTGTGCATGCTCGGACAGTGGAATGAGGATTATGCGAATTTATCTCCTCAGATAAATATGGATCAAAAGACCAGAGACTCTCTTCTTTGGTTGTCGCCGGATCATCTGTCCCAGGGGACTTGTTTCTGCAGACCCTCGTGGGTGATAGTGACAACGGATGCCAGCCTTCTGGGCTGGGGTGCAATCTGGAACTCCCTGAAGGCTCAGGGTGTTTGGACTCAGGTGGAGTCTCTACTTCCAATCAATATTCTGGAACTGAGAGCAATATTTAATGCGCTTCAGGCGTGGCCTCAGTTGGCTTCGGCCAAATTCATCAGGTTCCAGTCGGACAACATCATGACTGTGGCATATATCAATCATCAGGGGGAACAAGGAGTTCCTTAGCGATGATAGAAGTATCCAAGATAATCCGATGGGCGGAGACCCACTCTTGTTATCTGTCGGCAATCTACATCCCAGGAGTAGAAAATTGGGAAGCAGATTTTCTAAGTTGTCAGACTTTTCATCCGGGGGAGTGGGAACTTCATCCGGAGGTATTTGCCTCACTGATTCTCAGATGGGGCAGACCAGAGTTGGATCTAATGGCGTCTCGACAGAATGCCAAGCTCCCAAGATACGGATCTAGGTCAAGGGATCCACAGGCCGAACGAATAGATGCCCTGGCAGTGCCTTGGAAGTTCAGCCTAGCTTATGTGTTTCCACCATTTCCTCACCTTCCACGCATGATTGCTCGAATCAAACAGGAGAGAGCTTCAGTAATCCTGATAGTGCCTGCGTAGCCACGCAGGACTTGGTATGCGGATCTAGTGGACATGTCCTCTCTGCCACCGTGGAAACTTCCTTTAAGACAGGACCTTCTCATTCAAGGACCTTTCCAACATCCAAATCTAATTTCTCTGCAGCTGACTGCTTGGAGATTGAACGCTTGATTCTATCTAAGCAAGGATTCTCTGTATCAGTCATTGATACTTTGATACAGGCTCGAAAGCCTGTCACTAGAAAAATTTATCATAAGATATGGCGTAAATATCTTTATTGATGTGAATCTAAGGGTTACTAATGGAGTAAAACTAAGATTCTTAGGATTCTGTCTTTTCTCCAAGAAGGATTGGAGAAAGGGTTATCAGCAAGTTCTTTAAAGGGACAGATTTCTGCTTTATCAATTTTGCTTCACAAACGTTTGTCAAATGTGCCGGATGTTAAGTCTTTTTGTCAGGCTTTAACTAGAATTAAGCCTGTGTTTAGACCTATTACTCCTCCCTGGAGTTTGAATTTAGTTCTTAGAGTTCTTCAAGGGGTTCCGTTTGAACCCATGCATTCCATAGATATTAAATTGTTATCTTGGAAAGTTCTATTTTTAGTTGCTATTTCTTCTGCTCGAAGAGTTTCTGAGCTTTCAGCGTTACAATGTTATTCACCTTAGCTTATATTTTCATTCTGATAAGGTGGTTTTATGTACCAAACCTGGATTTCTTCCTAAGGTTTTTTCAAATAAGAACATTAATCAAGAGATTGTTGTTCCTTCATTGTGTCCTAATCCTTCTTCCAAGAAGGAACGTCTGTTACATAATCTGGACGTGGTCCGTGCCTTGAAGTTTTACTTACAGACAACCAAGGATTTCCGTCAATCATCTTCATTATTCATTGTTTATTCTGGAAAGCGTAGGGGTCAGAAAGCTACGGCTACCTCCTTTCTTTTTGGCTGAGAAGTATCATCCGCCTGGCGTATGAGACTGCTGGACAGCAGCCTCCTGAAAGAATTACGGCTCATTCTACTAGGGCTGTGGCTTCCACATGGGCTTTTAAAAACGATGCTTCTGTTGAACAGATTTGTAAGGCTGCGACTTGGTCGTCCCTTCATACTTTTTCCAAATTTTACAAATTTGATACTTTTGCTTCTTCTGAGGCTATTTTTGGGAGAAAGGTTCTTCAAGCAGTGGTGCCTTCTGTTTAGGTTCCTGTCTTGTCCCTCCCTTTCATCCGTGTCCTTTTGCTTTGGTATTGGTATCCCACAAGTAAGGATGAAATCCGTGGACTCGTCATATCTTTGTAAAAGAAAAGTAAATTTATCCTTACCTGATAAATTAATTTATTTCTCTTGTAAGGTGTATCCAGTCCATGGATTCATCCATTACTTGTGGGATATTCTCCTTCCCAACAGGAAGCTGCAAGAGGATCACCCACAGCAGAGCTGTCTATATAGCTCCTCCCCTAACTGCCACCTCGAGTCATTCTCTTGCAGCTCTCGACAAGGGAAGTAGCTAGAGATATGTGGTGACTTAGTGTAGTTTATCTTCAATCAAAAGTTTGTTATTTTTAAATGGTACCGGCGTTGTACTGTTTTTACCTCAGGCAGAAATTAGAAGAAGAGTTTTGCCTGAGGTTTTTGATGATCTTAGCAGGTTGTAACTAAGGTCCACTGCTGTTCTCACACATAACTGAAGAGTATGGGAAAACTTCAGCTGGGGGAACGGCCTGCAGAATTAACTGCCCTCAGGTATGTTCAGTATATTTTTTTCTAGAGAGATGATAAGAAGTCTAGAAAATGCTGACAGTGCCTGATTTATTTAAGGTAAGCCTGATTGCAGTGATTTAACAAACGACTGGCATCATGCTTGCAGTAAAGGGTAATATTCATGTTACTTGCCCTTATGGCTTAGTATGTTAAACGTTTACAGGATTTATAAAGAACGTTTTTTACTAAGGGTGATAAATCTTTATTTGGGGCCTAGTTTTCCACATGGCTGTTATTTTACTCCTAGGAGTAGTTTTTTAAGGCCCTCTGACTTTGAGTGCATGGTGGGAGGGGCCTATTTTCGCGCTCTAATTGCGCAGTTGTTTTTACATTCTGAGACATCCAGCTTCCCTGAAGGAGTCCCCTGATATATTGGACCTCTGTAAAGGGTTTTTGTGCCTACAAAAGTCGTTTTATGGGAAGGTAGGAGCCACAGTAGAGCTGTGGCAGTTTGCTTGTGACTGTTATAACGGTTTTACCGTTTTTTTGCTTCGTTTTTGAGCCTGAGGGGTTAATCATCCATTTGCAAGTGGGTGCAATGCTATTTTAGTCTATTATATACACTGTAAAAATTTCATAAAGGGGGGCGGAGCTTGTAGCTGAAGCGGCAGGACGCATCTGAGAGGAGCTCCTAAAATTAATCACTCTTAATAGCCACTAATTTGGGTTATTTCATTAAAAAAAGTATATATGTGCTTTACAATAGTCTGAAGAGACTAATAGATTGGAACCGTATCTGGATTGCTGACCGCCTATGTTATTTAGCGGAGTCGCAAAGTGAACACCATTACTCACAAGGCCTTCATCTGAGCGACCAGGGCTGCCGTAATATACCCCCCCCCCAGGAAACTGGGTTACTAGGCAGATATTTAATACTGCCTCAAAACTTTTAAGCGATCATTGGGTCATATGTATAGCTGGGGACACTAGACTCCATATATAAAATTGTAGACCTGCTTTGGTTAACCATTAGGAATACTTGCCAATACAGAGGTACATTGCATCTGCATGACGACTGCTCAAAATGGAGACTGTGGTTGCATCAACGCTGCAAGATCTGGAGGCAATGCTTAACGCCCATTTTTATGCGCTCCAAGAAGCATTCACAGCCGAGTGGAATTCTCTGAAAGCAGTATGTCGCTCCTTCCATAGGAGATCAAATCCTTCAGCTGATCCTACAGTGCCCTACCTTTCACCCTCCGGACAAGAGCTTACGGAGATACATACTTATCCTCCATCAGATCATGGTGTGTCTCAGCGTTATGTCTCAGAGGTGAGCATAAACCCCGGACCGGGCACGCTAGATGTGATTGAGGAGGCCGATGCTAGTTGCGGTGCCGGCGATCAGCTGTCCAAGCTGGGTAGAGCAGTTGTCTCATTGTATAATGGTGAGCATGGGGCAATAACGGGGGATTGCAAGCTAGACACTCAGGGGTCTGCGACATATCCTATTGTTACCATGGATGTCGCATTAATGTCCGGCTCCCTGTTCCTACTTGAGGAGAACTCTGTTTGGCAGCGGATGAGTACGGGCTTTTTACCCTTTCAGAGAGACTATGTTGGGGGTCCACAAGCTTGGATCTATCTTAGCATAGGGATCACGATGAGTGGCCTTAAAATATCGCAAAGACAGGCCAGTATATATGACTCTTGGAGGGTGCTGCTTCACGACACATATCTGAGACTTGTGTGCTTGGTTTCATATCTAAGCAATCATTTTTTACATGCCTTGAAGGTGGGAATAGGCTAGATTAATTGCAGTCACTAATGTACAATGGAGCATACTGTATATCAATCCATTATATTGTTTCTTTTGTTAATGGACTCTTTCACCTTATTGTCCTAATGCAGGTGGTCATCTTATCTGGTGCTTTATAAGATATTTATTATACTTGTATTATGGTTCGCAGTTCTGTAAATGTTTCCCTAATACTCCCCTGCTATTTGGAGAAGTAACTATACCAATACCCCAGGTACACTTTTTCAGATAAGGTTGTTCTAAATATTTTAAGAGTCCTCAATTTTGGTACAGTACAATCTCCTCATCCTACCCTTCATATTACCCCCTACTGGCAATTGTGCTCCAAGCTGGAATTTCATTGTAATCAAAGAAAATCCCAAAGCCTACCCAGTGTGGTACTTCCTCCTTCTATTAAATCTGCTTGGGCCTGGTGAATAATAGATGATGATGAGCACTATGATTTGTCACGGTTTCCCACAGTTAATATTAATTCAACTAACTGTTACACCAGCTATACTAGGCCAGTTTTATATTTCAGTATATTATTGCTATATCGCATAGTTTTGATGTTTCTAGTTTATTACTATATGAACCATTCATATGACATTAAATCACATGCTAGTTAATAATTTGTAAATTCAAGGTCCAAAAGTGACCATCTAGTGGTTACCAAGAGAGAGACATTATACACAACCAAATGGTCCACAAGTGGCCAGTTTAGTAACCACTCATATGATTACTTTAGTTATAAAACAAAAAATGAGGTTTTAATTGCTTGACATATCACAAGGTACATACTTTTCTATTTTCAGGATGTATTTTACTGTTGTATTGTGATCAATATCTGTAACATGTCTTCATTTGTTTGTTAGAATCTGTGCATAACCTCAATAAAAGAATATTAAAAAAAAAAAAAAATTCATAGTTAACTGCTTTTTTCACTGTTTTGCAGTTTTTGTGTTTGTTTTTTTCCCTTAAAGGCACAGTACCGTTTTTTATATTCTGCTTTTTCACATTAATTAAAGTGTTTTCAAAGCTTGCTGGTCTCATTACTAGTCTGTTAAACATGTCTGACATAGAGGAAACTCCTTGTTCATTATGTTTAGAAGCCATTGTGGAACCCCACAAATGCACTGATCTTACTATAAGTTATAAAAGACCATATTCTGGCTTTAAAAGATTTATCACCCGAGGAAATTGACAAGGGGGAAGTTATGCCGACTAACTCTCCCCACGTGTCAGAACTTATAACTCCCGCTCAAGGGACGCCAAGTACATCTAGCACGCCCATTGCGTATACTTTACAAGACATGGCGGCAGTTATGAATCATACCCTTACAGAGGTATTGTCCAAACTGCCAGGGTTACAAGGAAAGCGAGACAGCTCTGGGGCTAGGACAAATACAGAGCTCTCTGACGCTTTAGTAGCTATGTCTGATATACCCTCACAATGTGCAGAAGCCGAGGCAGGAGAGATTCTATCTGTGGGTGATTTTCTTTCATGTAATTAGCAAGAGTCCATGAGCTAGTGACGTATGGGATATACATTCCCACCAGGAGGGGCAAAGTTTCCCAAACCTCAAAATGCCTATAAATACACCCCTCCCCACACCCACAATTCAGTTTTACAAACTTTGCCTCCCATGGAGGTGGTGAAGTAAGTTTGTGCTTGATTCTACGTTGATATGCGCTTCGCAGCAGGCTGAAGCCCGGTTTTCCTCTGAGTGCAGTGAATGTCAGAGGGATGTGAAGAGAGCATTGCCTGAATACAATGGTCTTCCTCTAAGGGATCTATTTCATAGGTTCTCTGTTATCGGTCGTAGAGATTTCTTCTCCTACCTCCCTTTTCTGATCGACGATATACTCTTATATACCATTACCTCTACTGATTCTCGTTTCAGTACTGGTTTGGCTATCTACTATATGTAGATGAGTGTCTTAGGGTAAGTAAGTCTTATTTCTCTTGTTAAGTGTGTTCAGTCCACGGGTCATCCATTACTTATGGGATATATTCTCCTTCCCAACAGGAAGTTGCAAGAGGATCACCCAAGCAGAGCTGCTATATAGCTCCTCCCCTCACATGTCATACCCAGTCATTCTCTTGCAACCCTCAACAAAGAAGGAGGTCGCGAGAGGAGCTGGAGTTTTTACTTATCTATTCTTCAATCAAAAGTTTGTTATTTTAAATGGCACCGGAGTGTGCTGTTTTTCTATCTCAGGCAGTATTTGGAAGAAGAAACTGCCTGCGTTTTTTTTGTATGATCTTAGCAGGCGTAACTAAGATCCACTGGCTGTTCTCGACATTCTGAGGAGTGGGGTAACTTCAGAAACTGGGAATAGCATGCGGGGTCCTCCGCAAATGAGGTATATGCAGTACTTTATTTTCTGGGAATGGAATTGACTAAGAAAATACTGCTGTTACCGTATGATGTAAGTACAGCCTTAAATGCAGTAGTGGCAACTGGTATCAGGCTGATAAATGTATGCGCAGTCAAGTTATTTTCTAGGGACTAGAATTGACTGAGAAAATACTGTTAAAACTGAAATAATTCTTAAGCCTTATCTGCAGTGGTAGCGACTGGTAGCAGGCTTAGTGATTACTTTGCATGACATTGGAAAATGTTGTTTTTTTAATAAAACGTTTACTGGCATGTTATTCGTTTTTGTGAGGTACTTTGGTGATAAATCTCTTTGGGCATGATTTTTTCCACATGGCTAACATATTTTTCTGCATGGAAACCGTTATATCAGGGCTCCCACTGTTGTGATAGGAGTGGGAGGGACCTTGTTTTAGCGCCTTGTTGCGCAGTTAAAATTCTAGCACAGTCTTCCTGCTTCTTCCTCCTTGATCCAGGACGTCTCTAGAGAGCTCAGGGGTCTGCAAAATTCATTTGTGAGGGAGGTAATCAGTCACAGCAGATCTGTGACAGTGTGCTTGACTGTGATTAAAAGCGTTAAATCTTAATTGATATCTGTTTTATCCGTTTTGGGTATTAAGGGGTTAATCATCCTTTTGCTAATGGGTGCAATCCTCTGCTAATAATACACTTCTTGTTAAGAATTGTTTAATTATATCTGTATTTTTGAAGCGCTGCAGCGTTTTTTATATTGCTTGTAAACTTATTGAAAGTGATTTCCAAGCTTGCTAGTTTCATTGCTAAGTCTGTTTAAACATGTCTGATTCAGAGGAAACTGTTTGTTCATCATGTTCAAAAGCCAATGTGGAGCCCAATAGAACGATGTGTACCAATTGTATTGATATTGCTTTGCATAAAAGTCAATCTGTTCCGATAAAGAAACTATCACCAGACAACGAGGGGGAAGTTATGCCGCCTAACTCTCCTCACGTGTCAGTACCTGCGTCTCCCGCTCGGGAGATGCGTAGGATTGAGACGCCAAGTACATCTAGGCCCTTACAAATCACTTTACATGATATGGCTAATGTTATGAAAGAAGTATTATATAATATGCCCGAATTAAGGGGCAAACGCGATAGCTCTGGGTTAAGGACAGAGCGCGCTGATGACACGAGAGCCATGTCTGATACTGCGTCACAATTGCAGAACATGAGGACGGTGAGCTTCATTCTTTCGGTGACGGTTCTGATCCGGGGAGACCGGATTCAGAGATTTCAAATTTTAAATTTAAGCTTGAATACCTCCGTGTGTTACTAGGGGAGGTATTAGCGGCTCTGAATGATTGCGACACGGTGGCAATTCCAGAGAAATTGTGTAGGTTGGATAGATACTATGCGGTACCGGTGTGTACTGACGTCTTTCCTATACCAAAAAGACTTACAGAAATTATTAGTAAGGAGTGGGATAGACCCGGTGTGCCTTTTTCCCCTCCCCCGATATTTAGAAAAATGTTCCCTATAGACGCCACCACACGAGACTTATGGCAGACGGTCCCTAAGGTGGAGGGAGCAGTTTCTACGTTAGCCAAGCGTACCACTATCCCGGTAGAGGAAAGCTGTGCTTTCTCAGATCCAATGGATAAAAAATTAGAGGGTTATCTTAAGAAAATGTTTGTTCAACAGGGTTTTATATTGCAGCCTCTTGCATGCATTGCGCCTGTCACGGCTGCAGCGGCATTCTGGTTTGAGTCTCTGGAAGAGGCGATTCGCACAGAGCCATTGGATGAGGCTTTCAGCAAAGTTAGAACCCTTAAGCAAGCTAATGCGTTTGTTTCAGATGCCGTAGTACATCTAACCAAACTTACGGCTAAAAATTCCGGATTCGCCATACAGGCGCGCAGAGCGCTCTGGCTTAAATCCTGGTCAGCGGATGTAACTTCCAAGTCTAAGCTACTTAACATTCCTTTCAAAGGGCAGACCTTATTCGGGCCCGGCTTGAAGGAAATTATTGCTGACATTACGGGAGGTAAGGGCCACGCCCTTCCTCAGGACAGGGCCAAACCAAAGGCCAAACAGTCTAATTTTCGTGCCTTTCGTAACTTCAAGGCAGGAGCAGCATCGACTTCCTCCGCTCCAAAACAGGAAGGAACTACTGCTCGTTACAGACAGGGTTGGAAAGGCAACCAGTCATGGAACAAGGGCAAGCAGGCCAGAAAGCCTACTCCCGCCCCTAAGACAGCATGAAGACAGGGCCCCCTATCCGGAGACGGATTTAGTGGGGGGCAGACTTTCTCTCTTCGCCCAGGCTTGGGCAAGAGATGTGCAGGATCCCTGGACGTTAAAGATTATATCTCAGGGATACCTTCTGGATTTCAAAACCTCTCCTCCACAAGGGAGATTCCATCTTTCGAGGTTATCGACAAACCTAGTAAAGAGAGAGGCATTTCTACAATGTGTACAAGACCTCTTAATCATGGGAGTGATCCACTCAGTTCCGCGATCGGAACAGGGACAAGGATTTTACTCAAATTTATTTGTGGTTCCCAAAAAAGAGGGAACCTTCAGACCAATCTTGGACTTAAAGATCTTAAACAAATTCCTAAGGGTACCATCGTTCAAGATGGAAACCATTCGAACCATCCTACCCATGATCCAAGAGGGTCAATATATGACCACAGTGGACTTAAAGGATGCTTACCTTCATATACCGATTCACAAAGATCATTATCGGTACCTAAGGTTTGCCTTTCTAGACAGGCATTACCAGTTTGTGGCTCTTCCCTTCGGGTTAGCCACGGCCCCGAGAATTTTTACGAAGGTTCTGGGCTCACTTCTGGCGGTACTAAGACCACGAGGCATAGCGGTGGCTCCGTACCTAGACGACATTTTGATACAAGCGTCAAGTTTTCAGAATGCAAAGTCTCATACAGAGATAGTTCTAGCATTTCTGAGGTCGCATGGGTGGAAAGTGAACGTGGAAAAGAGTTCTCTGTTACCACTCACAAGGGTTCCTTTTCTAGGGACTCTTATAGATTCTGTAGAGATGAAGATTTACCTGACGGAGTCCAGGTTATCAAAGATTCTCAATGCTTGCCGTGTCCTTCATTCCGTTCCAAGCCCATCAGTAGCTCAGTGCATGGAGGTAATCGGCTTAATGGTCGCGGCAATGGACATAGTGCCATTTGCGCGCCTGCATCTCAGACCGCTGCAACTATGCATGCTCAGTCAATGGAACGGGGATTACTCAGATATGTCCCCTTTGCTAAATCTGGACCAGGAGACCAGAGATTCTCTTCTCTGGTGGTTGTCACCGGTTCATCTGTCCAAAGGAATGACCTTTCGCAGACCAGATTGGACGATTGTAACAACGGATTCCAGCCTTCTAGGCTGGGGAGCAGTCTGGAATTCCCTGAAGGCTCAGGGATCGTGGACTCAGGAGGAGAAACTCCTTCCAATAAACATTCTAGAATTAAGAGCAATATTCAATGCTCTTCTAGCTTGGCCTCAGTTAGCAAAACTGAGGTTCATCAGATTTCAGTCGGACAATATCACGACTGTGGCTTACATCAATCATCAAGGGGGAACCAGGAGTTCCCTAGCGATGTTGGAAGTCTCGAAGATAATTCGCTGGGCAGAGTCTCACTCTTGCCACCTGTCAGTGATTTACATCCCGGGCGTAGAGAACTGGGAGGCGGATTTCCTAAGTCGCCAGACTTTTCATCCGGGAGAGTGGGAACTTCACCCGGAGGTATTTGCTCAACTGATTCGTCGTTGGGGCAAACCGGATCTGGATCTCATGGCATCTCGCCAGAACGCGAAGCTTCCTTGTTACGGATCCAGGTCCAGCGACCCAGGAGCGGTGCTGGTAGATGCATTAGCAGCCCCTTGGGTTTTCAACATAGCTTATGTGTTTCCACCATTTCCGTTGCTACCTCGACTGATTGCCAGGATCAAGCAGGAGAGGGCATCGGTAATTCTGATAGCGCCTGCGTGGCCACGCAGGACCTGGTATGCAGACCTAGTGGTCATGTCGTCCTGTCCACCATGGTCTCTTCCTCTGAGGCAGGACCTTCTAATTCAGGGTCCTTTCAACCATCCAAACCTAATTTCTCTGAGGCTGACTGCCTGGAAATTGAAAGCTTGATTCTATCAAAGCGTGGGTTTTCGGATTCGGTTATTGATACATTAATACAGGCTCGGAAACCTGTGACCAGAAAAATTTACCATAAGATATGGCGTAAATATTTATATTGGTGCGAATCCAAGAGTTACTCATGGAGTAAGGTTAGGATTCCTAGGATATTGGCTTTTCTACAAGAGGGTTTAGAAAAGGGTTTATCCGCTAGTTTGCTAAAGGGACAGATTTCAGCTCTGTCTATTCTTTTACACAAACGTCTGGCAGAGAATCCAGACGTCCAGGCCTTTTGTCAGGCTTTGGCTAGAATTAAACCTGTGTTTAAAGCTGTTGCTCCTCCGTGGAGCTTAAACTTGGTTCTTAAAGTTCTTCAGGGTGTTCCGTTTGAACCCCTTCATTCCATTGATATTAAGCTTTTATCTTGGAAAGTTTTGTTTTTGATGGCTATTTCCTCGGCTCGAAGAGTTTCTGAGTTATCTGCCTTACATTGTGATTCTCCTTATCTGATCTTTCATTCAGACAAGGTAGTACTGCGTACTAAACCTGGGTTTTTGCCTAAGGTTTTTTCTAACAGGAATATCAATCAAGAGATTGTTGTTCCATCATTATGTCCTAATCCTTCTAAGAAGGAACGTCTTTTGCATAATCTAGACGTGGTCCGTGCTCTGAAGTTCTACTTACAGGCAACTAAAGATTTTAGACAAACTTCTTCTCTGTTTGTCGTTTACTCTGGACAGAGGAGAGGTCAAAAGGCTTCGGCTACCTCTCTCTCTTTTTGGCTTCGTAGCATAATACGTTTAGCCTATGAGACTGCTGGACAGCAGCCTCCTGAAAGAATTACAGCTCATTCCACTAGAGCTGTGGCTTCCACCTGGGCCTTTAAGAATGAGGCCTCTGTTGAACATATTTGCAAGGCTGCAACTTGGTCTTCACTTCATACTTTTTTCAAATTTTACAAATTTGACACTTTCGCTTCTTCGGAGGCTGGTTTTGGGTGAAAGGTTCTACAGGCAGTAGTTCCTTCTGTTTAATGTTCCTGCCTTGTCCCTCCCATCATCCGTGTACTTAGCTTTGGTATGGGTATCCCATAAGTAATGGATGACCCGTGTACTAAACACACTTAACAAGAGAAAACATAATTTATGCTTACCTGATAAATTTATTTCTCTTGTAGTGTGTTCAGTCCACGGCCCGCCCTGTCTTTTTAAGGCAGGTTCTAAATTTTAAAATTATAACTCCAGTCACCACTGCACCTTATAGTTTCTCCTTTCTCGTCTTGTTTCGGTCGAATGACTGGATATGACATGTGAGGGGAGGAGCTATATAGCAGCTCTGCTTGGGTGATCCTCTTGCAACTTCCTGTTGGGAAGGAGAATATATCTCATAAGTAATGGATGACCCGTGGACTGAACACACTACAAGAGAAATAAATTTATCAGGTAAGCATAAATTATGTTTTTATTTATGACACTCTAAGCTATGGTTGGGCACTTTATATGTAAAGTTCTAAATATATGTTTTTAACTTATATTTGCCATGATTCAGGATAATCAGTATTCCTTCTTTCAGACTGTCAGTTTCATTTTTTTGGGAAAAATGCATTTGAATAAATATTTTTTCTTACCTTCAAAATTTCAATTAGACTTTTTTCTTTGCGAGCTGTTAGGCTCGCGGGTGCAGAAAATGCATCAATTTATTGCGTCATTTTTGGCGCAACCTTTTTTGGCACAAAATTTTGTCATTTCCGGCGTCATAGTTGACGCCGGAAGTTTTCACGTGGTTGCGTCATTTTTTGATGCATGTGTGTTACAGACGTTTTTTTGCGCCAAAAAATGTGGGCATAATTTTTGGCGCCAAAAAATGTGGGCATCATACTTGGCGCCAAAAAATGTGAGCGTCATACTTGGCGGCAAAAATGTGGGCGTCATACTTGGCGCCAGTTTTTTTCACATTATTTCAGTCTCACTTTTTTGTTGCTTCTGGTTGCTAGAGGCTTGTTTGTTTGGCATTTTTTCCCATTCCTGAAACTGTCATTTAAGGAATTTGATAATTTTGCTTTATATGTTGTTTTTTCTATTACATATTGCAAGATGTCACAACCTGACCCTGGATCAGAATCTACTTCTGGAAAGATGCTGCCTGATGTTGGTTCTACCAAAGCTAGCTGTTCCTCCCACTGTAGTTTGTGTTAGTTGTCATGATTAACTTTCTAACGCAGATAATGTCTCCATTAGTAATAATCCATTACCTGTTGTTTTTCCTTCAACATCTAATGTTCAGGATGTTCCTGTTAATGTAAGAGAATTTGTTTCTAATTCTATTCGGAAGGCTCTGTCTGTTATTCCTCCTTCCAGTAAACGTAAAAGGTCTTTTAAAACTTCTCATATTTCAGATGAATTTTTAAATGACCGCCATCATTCTGACTTATCTATTTCTGATGAGGATCTATCTGGTTCAGAAGATTCTGCCTCAGATATTGACGCTGATAAATCTTCATATTTGTTTAAGATGGAGTTTATTCGTTCTTTACTTAAAGAAGTGTTGATTGCATTAGATATGGAGGAGTCTAGTCCTCTTGATATTAAAACTAATAAGCGTTTAAATTCAGTTTTTAAACCTCATGTAGTTATTCCAGAAGTTTTTCCAGTTCCTGATGCTATTTCAGAAGTAATTTCTAGGGAATGGAATAGTCTGGGTACTTCATTTACTCCTTCTCCAAGGTTTAAGAAATTGTACCCTTTGCCATCTGATAGATTAGAGTTTTGGGGAAAAATCCCCAAAGTTGATGGGGCTATCTCTACTCTTGCTAAACGTACTACTATTCCTACGGCAGATAGTACTTCTTTTAAGGATCCTTTAGATAGGAAACTTGAATCCTTTCTCAGGAAGGCTTATTTATGTTCAGGTAATCTTCTTAGACCTGCTATTTCTTTGGCTGATGTTGCTGCAGCTTCCACTTTCTTGTTGGAGGCTTTAGCGCAACAAGTGTCAGACCATGATGCTTATAGCATTGTTAAACTTCTTCAACATGCTAATAACTTTGTTTGTGATGCCATTTTTTATATAATTAGAATTGATGTCAGGTATATGTCTTTAGCTATTTTAGCTAGAAGAGCTTTATGGCTTAAATCTGGAATGCAGATATGACTTCTAAGTCAACTTTGCTTTCTCTTTCTTTCCAAGGTAATAAATTATTTGGTTCACAGTTGGATTCAATAATTTCAACTGTTACTGGGGGGAAGGGAGCCTTTTTGTCCCAGGACAAAAAATCTAAAGGTAAATATAGGGCTGCTAATCTTTTTCGTTCCTTTCGTCAGAATAAGGAACAGAAGCCTGACCCTTCCTCTAAAGGAACAGTTTCCGTTTGGAAACCTTCTCCAGTCTGGAATAAATCCAAGCCTTTTAGAAAGTCAAAACCAGCTCCTAAATCTGCATGAAGGTGCGGCCCTCATTCCAGCACAGCTGGTAGGGGGCAGGTTACAATTTTTCAAAGAGGTTTGGATCAATTCGATTCACAGTCTTTGGATTCAGAACATTGTTTCACAAGGGTACAGAATAGGTTTCAAGGTAAGACCGCCTGTGAGAAGATTTTTTCTCTCACGCATTCCAGTAAACCCAGTAAAGGCTCAGGCGTTTCTGAAATGTGTTTCATACCTAGAGTCGGCTGGGGTAATTGTGCCAGTTCCAGTTCTGGAACGGGGTCGGGGGTTTTACTCAAATCTATTCATTGTACCAAAGAAGGAGAATTCCTTCAGACCAGTTCTGGATCTAAAAATATTGAATCGTTATGTAAGGATACCAACATTAAAAATGGTGACTATAAGGACTATTCTGCCTTTTGTTCAGCAAGGACATTATATGTCTACAATAGATTTACAGGATGCATATCTTCATATTCCAATTCATCCAGATCACTATCAGTTCCTGAGATTCTCTTTTCTAGACAAGCATTACCAGTTTGTTGCTCTTCCGTTTGGCCTAGCAACAGCTCCAAGGATCTTTTCAAAGGTTCTCGGTGCCCTTCTCTCTGTAATCAGAGAACAGGGTATTGCGGTATTTCCTTATTTGGGCGATATCTTGGTACTTGCTCAGTCTTTACATTCTGCAGAATCTCATACGAATCAACTTGTGTTGTTTCTTCAAAGACATGGTTGGAGGATCAATTTACCAAAGAGTTCCTTGATTCCTCAGACAAGGGTAACCTTTTTGGGTTTCCAAATAGATTCAGTGTCCATGACTTTGTCTCTAACAGAAAAGAGACGTCTGAAATTGGTTTCAGCTTGTCGAAACCTTCAGTCTCAATCATTCCCTTTGGTAGCTTTGTGCATGAAAATTCTAGGTCTCATGACTGCTGCATCGGACACAATCCCTTTTGCTCGTTTTCACATGAGACCTCTTCAGCTTTGTATGCTGAACCAATGGTGCAGGGATTATACAAAGATATCACAATTAATATCCTTAAATCCCAATGTTCGATCTTCTCTGACTTGGTGATTGGATCACCATCATTTAATTCAAGGGGCCTCTTTTGTTCGTCCAACCTGGACTGTGATCTCAACAGATGCGAGTCTTTCAGGTTGGGGAGCTGTATAGGGATCTCTGACAGCGCAGGGGGTTTGGGAATCTCAGGAGGCGAGATTACCAATCAACATTTTGGAACTCCGTGCGATTTTCAGAGCTCCTCAGTTCTGGCCTCTTCTGAAGAGAGAATCGTTTATTTGTTTTCAGACAGACAATGTCACAACCGTGGCGTATGTCAATCATCAAGGAGGGACTCACAGTCCTCAGGCTATGAAAGAAGTATCTCGGATACTTGTATGGGCGGAATCCAGCTCCTGTCTAATCTCTGCGGTTCATATCCCAGGTATAGACAATTGGGAAGCAGATTATCTGTCGCCAGACGCTACATCCGGGCAAATGGTCTCTTTATTCAGAGGTATTTCTTCAGATTGTTCAAATCTGGGGACTTCCGGAAATAGATCTTATGGCCTCTCATCTAAACAAGAAACTTCCCAGGTATCTGTCCAGATCCAGGGATCCTCAGGCGGAAGGAGTGGACGCGTTGTCGCTTCCTTGGAATTATCATCCTGCTTATATCTTTCCGCCTCTAGTTCTTCTTCCAAAAGTGATTTCCAAAATCCTAATGGAGCGTTCGTTTGTACTGCTGGTGGCTCCAGCATGGCCTCACAGGTTTTGGTATGCGGATCTCGTTCGGATGGCCAGTTGCCAACCTTGGACACTTCCGTTAAGGCCAGACCTTCTATCTCAAGGCCCATTTTTCCATCAGGATCTCAAATCATTAAATTTGAAGGTATGGAGATTGAACGTTTGATACTTAGTCATAGAGGTTTCTCTGACTCAGTGATTAATACTATGTTACAGGCTCGTAAATCTGTGTCTAGGAAGATTTATTACCGAGTCTGGCTTTACAGGCTCCTCCGTTTGAACCTATGCATTCTCTGGATATTAAATTACTTTCTTAGAAAGTTTTGTTTCTTTTGGCCATCTCTTCTGCTAGAAGAGTTTCTGAGTTATCTGCTCTTTCTTGTGAATCTCCTTTTCTGATTTTTCATCAGGATAAGGCGGTGTTGCGGACTTCATTTCAATTTTTACCTAAAGTTGTGAATTCTAACAACATTAGTAGAGAAATTGTTGTCCCTTCATTATGTCCTAATCCTAAGAATTCTCTGGAGAGATCTTTACATTCTTTGGATGTAGTAAGAGCTTTGAAATATTATGTTGAAGCTACTAAAGGGTTTAGAAAGACTTCTAGTCTATTTGTTATCTTTTCTGGTTCTAGGAAAGGTCAGAAGGCTTCTGCCATTTCTTTGGCTTCTTGGTTAAAGTCTTTGATTCATCTTGCTTATGTGGAGTCGGGTAAATCCCTGCCTCAAAGGATTACGGCTCATTCTACTAGGTCAGTTTCTACTTCCTGGGCTTTTAGGAATGAAGCTTCTGTTGATCAGATTTGCAAAGCAGCAACTTGGTCTTCTTTGCATACTTTTACTAAATTCTACCATTTTGATGTTTGTTTTTCTTCTTCAGAAGCAGTTTTTGGTAGAAAAGTACTTCAGGCAGCTGTTTCAGTTTGATTCTTCTGCTTATTATTTCATTTTTTTGATTTGGGTTGTGGATTATTTTTTCAGCGGAATTGGCTGTCTTTATTTTATCCCTCCCTCTCTAGTGACTCTTGCGTGGAAGTTCCACATATTGGGTATCTGCTATCCCATACGTCACTAGCTCATGGACTCTTTCTAATTACATGAAAGAAAACATAATTTATGTAAGAACTTACCTGATAAATTCATTTCTTTCATATTGGCAAGAGTCCATGAGGCCCACCCTTTTTGTGGTGGTTATGATTTTTTTGTATAAAGCACAATTATTCCAATTCCTTATTTTTGATGCTTTCGCTCCTTTCTTATCACCCCACTTCTTGGCTATTCGTTAAACTGAATTGTGGGTGTAGTGAGGGGTGTATTTATAGGCATTTTAAGGTTTGGGAAACTTTGCCCCTCCTGGTAGGAATGTATATCCCATACGTCACTAGCTCATGGACTCTTGCTAATATGAAAGAAATTAATTTATCAGGTAAGTTCTTACATAAATTATGTTTTTCTGACTCGGGGAAGACTCTTCAACCTGATTCTGATATGTCTACATTTTAAATTTAAGCTTGAACACCTCAGCGTGTTGCTCAGGGAGGTTTTAGCAACTCTGGATGACTGTGACGCCATTATAGTCCCAGAGAAATTGTGTAGATTGGATAAATACTATGCAGTGCCTGTTTACACTGATGTTTTTCCAATACCTAAGACGTTTTCAGAAATGATTACTAAGGAATGGGATAGACCAGGTGTACGGTTCTCTCCCCCTCCTGTTTTTAAAAAGATGTTTCCCATAGATGCCGCTACACGGGACTTGTGGCAAACGGTCCCTAAGGTGGAGGGAGCAGTCTCTATCCTAGTGAAGCGTACAACTATCCATGTCGAGGACAGTTGTGCTTTTCTAGATCCGATGGACAAAAAATTAGAGGGTTACCTTAAGAAAATTTTTATTCAACAAGGTTTTATTCTCCAGCCCCTTGCATGCATTGCCCCTGTCACTGCTGCTGCGGCCTTCTGGTTTGAGTCTCTAGAAGAGGCTCTTCAGGTAGAAACCCCATTGGATGATATCCTTGACAAGCTTAAAGCTCTTAAGCTAGCCAATTCATTTGTTTCTGACGCCGTTGTTCATTTAACCAAACTAACGGCTAAGAACTCAGGTTTTGCTATACAGGCGCGTAGGGCGCTATGGCTTAAATCCTGGTCAGCTGAAGTTACTTCAAAGTCTAAGCTTCTCAACATTCCCTTCAAGGGGCAGACCCTATTCGGGCCTGGACTGAAGGAGATCATTTCTGATATTACTTGTGGAAAAGGTCACGCCCTTCCTCAGGATAGGTCCAACAAATTAAGGACCAAACAAACTAATTTCCGTGCCTTTCGAAACTTCAAGGGTGGCGCAGCTTTAACTTCCTCTAATACAAAACAAGAGGGAAATTTTGCCCAGTCCAAGCCGGTCTGGAGACCTAACCAGGCTTGGAACAAAGGAAAGCAGGCCAAAAAACCTGCTGCTGCCTCTAAGACAGCATGAAAGATCAGCCCCCGATCCGGTAACGGATCTAGTAGGGGGCAGACTTTCTCTCTTCGCCCAGGCTTGGGCAAGAGATGTCCAGGATCCCTGGGCGTTGGAAATTGTGTCCCAGGGATATCTTCTGGACTTCAAAGCTTCTTCCCCAAAAGGAAGATTTCATCTCTCACAATTATCTGCAAACCAGATAAAGAGAGAGGCATTCTTACATTGTGTTCAAGACCTCCTAGTTATGGGAGTGATCCACCCAGTTCCAAAGGAGGAACAGGGGCAAGGCTTCTATTCAAATCTGTTTGTAGTTCCCAAGAAAGAGGGAACCTTCAGACCAATCTTAGATCTCAAGATCCTAAACAAATTTCTCAGGTTCCCATCCTTCAAGATGGAGACTATTCGAACCATCCTACCTATGATCCAGGAGGGTCAATATATGACTACCGTGGATTTAAAGGATGCTTATCTTCACATTCCGATACACAGAGATCATCATCGGTTTCTCAGGTTCGCCTTCCTAGACAGGCATTACCAGTTTGTGGCTCTTCCCTTTGGGTTAGCTACGGCACCAAGAATCTTTACGAAAGTTCTGGGGTCACTCCTAGCGGTCCTAAGGCTGCGGGGTATAGCAGTAGCCCCTTACCTAGACGACATTCTGATACAGGCGTCAAATTTTCAAATCGCCAGGTCCCATACGGACATTGTCCTGGCATTCCTGAGGTCTCATGGGTGGAAAGTGAACGAAGAAAAGAGTTCTCTATCCCCTCTCACAAGAGTTTCCTTCCTAGGAACTCTGATAGATTCTGTAGAAATGAAGATTTACCTGACAGAGGCCAGGTTGTCAAAACTTCTAAATTCCTGCCGTGTTCTTTATTCTACTTCTCGCCCTTCAGTGGCTCAGTGTATGGAAGTAATCGGCTTAATGGTAGCGGCAATGGACATAGTGCCGTTTGCCCGCCTACATCTCTGAGCATGCAGAGTTGCAGCGGTCTGTCAGTGGAATAGGGATTACACAGATTTGTCCCCTCTACTAAATTTGGATCAAGAGACCAGGGATTCTCTTCTCTGGTGGCTATCTCGGGTCCATCTGTCCAAGGGTATGACCTTCCGCAGGCCAGATTGGACAATAGTAACGACAGATGCCAGCCTTTTGGGCCGGGGTGCAGTCTGGAACTCCCTGAAGGCTCAGGGCTCGTGGACTCAGGAGGAGGCACTTCTTCCGATAAACATTCTGGAACTAAGAGCAATATTCAATGCTCTTAAGGCTTGGCCTCAGCTTGCTGCGGTCATTTTCATCAGATTTCAGTCGGACAATATCACGACTGTAGCCTACATCAACCATCAAGGGGGAACAAGGAGTTCCCTAGCAATGTTGGAGGTTTCAAAAATAATTCTATGGGCAGAGGTTCACTCTTGCCATCTATCAGCTATCCATATCCCAGGAGTAGAGAACTGGGAGGCAGATTTTCTAAGTCGACAGACTTTTCATCCGGGGGAGTGGGAACTCCATCCGGAGGTGTTTGCGCAGTTGATTCAACTTTGGGGCAAACCAGAACTGGATCTTATGGCGTCTCGTCAGAACGCCAAGCTTCCTTGTTACAGATCCAAGTCCAGGGATCCCAAGGCAGCACTGATAGATGCTCTAGCAGCGCCTTGGTCCTTCAACCTGGCTTATGTGTTTCCACCGTTTCCTCTGCTCCCTCGTCTGATTGCCAAAATCAAGCAGGAGAGAGCTTCGGTGATTTTGATAGCACCTGCGTGGCCACGCAGGACTTGGTATGCAGATCTGGTGGACATGTCATCCCTTCCACCATGGACTCTGCCGCTGAGGCAGGACCTTCTACTTCAGGGTCCTTTCAACCATCCAAATCTAATTTCTCTGCGTCTGACTGCTTGGAGATTGAACGCTTGATTTTATCAAAGCGTGGTTTCTCCGAGTCGGTCATTGATACCTTAATACAGGCTCAAAAGCCTGTCACCAGGAAAATCTATCATAAGATATGGTGTAAATATCTTCATTGGTGTGAATCCAAGGGTTACTCATGGAGTAAAGTCAGGATTCCTAGGATATTATCTTTTCTCCAAGAAGGATTGGAGAAGGGATTGTCAGCTAGTTCCTTAAAAGGACAGATTTCTGCTCTGTCCTTTTGCACAAACGTCTGGCGGATGTTCCAGACGTTCAGGCGTTTTGTCAGGCTTTAGTTAGAATCAAGCCTGTGTTTAAACCTGTTGCTCCGCCATGGAGTTTAAATTTAGTTCTTAAGGTTCTTCAAGGGGTTCTTTTTGAACCTCTGCATTCCATAGATATCAAGCTTTTATCTTGGAAAGTTCTGTTTTTGGTAGCTATCTCTTCGGCTCGAAGAGTTTCAGAGTTATCTGCCTTACAGTGTGATTCCCCTTATCTGATCTTCCATGCAGATAAGGTAGTTTTGCGTACCAAACCTGGGTTTCTTCCTAAGGTGGTATCTAATAAGAATATCAATCAGGAGATTGTTGTTCCGTCACTGTGTCCTAACCCTTCTTCAAAGAAGGAACGTCTTTTACACAATCTTGACGTAGTTCGTGCTTTAAAGTTTTATTTACAAGCTACCAAGGATTTCCGTCAAACATCTGCATTGTTTGTTGTCTACTCTGGACAGAGGAGAGGCCAAAGGGCTTCAGCAACTTCTCTTTCTTTTTGGTTAAGAAGTATAATCCGCTTAGCTTATGAGACTGCTGGCCAGCAGCCTCCTGAAAGAATTACAGCTCATTCCACTAGAGCGATGGCTTCCACATGGGCTTTTAAAAATGAGGCTTCTGTTCAACAGATTTGTAAGGCGGCGACTTGGTCTTCGCTTCATACTTTTTCTAAATTCTACAAATTTGATACTTTTGCTTCTTCGGAGGCTGTTTTTGGAGAAAGGTCTTACAGGCAGTGGTGCCTTCCGTTTAAGCGCCTGCCTTGTCCCTCCCTTCATCCGTGTCCTATAGCTTTGGTATTGGTATCCCACAAGTAATGGATGAATCCGTGGACTGGATACACCTTACAAGAGAAAACAAAATTTATGCTTACCTGATAAATTTATTTCTCTTGTGGTGTATCCAGTCCACGGCCCGCCCTGTCATTTTAAGGCAGGTGTTTTTTATTTTTAAACTACAGTCACCACTGCACCCTATAGTTTATCCTTTCTCTTGCTTGTCTTCGGTCGAATGACTGGAGGTGGCAGTTAGGGGAGGAGCTATATAGACAGCTCTGCTGTGGGTGATCCTCTTGCAGCTTCCTGTTGGGAAGGAGAATATCCCACAAGTAATGGATGAATCCGTGGACTGGATACACCACAAGAGAAATAAATTTATCAAGTAAGCATAAATTTTGTTTTTACGATATGACGAGTCCACGGCCCACCCTGTTCTTTTTAAGACAGATTTATTTATTTTTTGTAAACTTCAGTCACCTTTGCACCTTTTAGCCTTTACTTTTCTCTTCCTAAACCTTCGTCCGAATGACTGAGTATGGAGGGGAAGGGAGGGGCTATATATACAGCTCTGCTGTGGTGCTCTTTGCCACTTCCTGTTAGCAGGAGGTTAATATCCCACAAGTAAGGATGAAATCTGTGGACTCATCATATCGTAAAAGAAATTAATTTATCAGGTAAGCATACATTTACTTTTTTTTTTTTAATTATTTTTTTAAACTTGTTTTCAGCATTATTACCAAGGTTTGTGCACTAGTTCTGAACTATGGCCACCTTGTATTCTATGACTTTATAAATCATGATTGGCGAGTTCAGCTTGTTCAAATGGAATTTCATTTATGCTCTGGAAGATCTTTAAAGGGTCATGTTTTGTTGACAAATCTACTAAGGGAGAGGAGACAATTCATTGAAACTTCAGCAAGTATTTATTAACATTTGGGCTAGCCATCATGAGGTTTTTGGTAGGAGCGGTTCTCTTAGAGGACTATATGGGGTTAAAGGGGCATGAAACCTAACCCACCCCCCCCCTTCATGATAGAGCATACATTTTAAACAACTTTCCAATTTTCTTCTATTATCTAATTTTCTTAGTTCTCGTGGTATCTTTTGTTGAAAAACCTAGGTAGGTTCAGGATGTGGGAGCTAGCTGCTGATTGGTGGCTGCACATATGACGCTTGTCGGCATGAATCAAAATTGATAATAGTCAAAAGTTGTTTAACAATATATTCTCTGTCTGAATCATGAAGGAAAATGGGTGTTCTGTCCCTTTAAGACATTGATTGTACAGAACTGCAAAAATCATGAGTATAGTTTTACAAGCATTTGAGAAAACAAGTTATACTTTATCAGTTGAGCCCTTTCCTCGCATTCTATGTAAACCCATATGAAGGTCTGGTTGTTGTCAATTTTGTTTATCACCAAATAATGTCTGGTTTGTTGCAGCATATCCTAGTTTTCTCCTCCACCTATGTTTTCATATAAGTACTTGGCATTAATCAACAATGACTATTGTTAATAAGAGAAAACATTGATACTTTGTTTTTGTTATACTCACTTATATTGACGCTTATTTAGTCACGTTTCCTTTGAATTGTTTAAAGCAAGTTACTCTGTATACTCAGCAGATAAAAAACCATTTTGGAAATCATATTCAAGAGTATCATAATGTATCATCTTTTCAAAAAAATTAAACTTTCTCCAAAGTGTTTCATACACTGCAAATGGGTTTTACGGACACTTCCAGAGAATTACTTTTTTTTTTTTTTTTTTTTTGTTCCTGTTCTGGCATGTCTTAGTGTTACTTTTTTTTGTGTCATTTTCTCAATTTTTCTTTAGGATTATCTCGTGGTCCAAGCCCAGTAGTTCTCGGGTCCCAAGAAGCACTCCCCGTGGCTACTGCCTTCACAGAATATGTTCATGCTGTGTTTGAAGGTGGAACCTTAGAAGGGTGAGTATTACTAATCCTTTATTGCTCCTTCCACTTTTGTGTCCATTATATTTGCTCCATTAATAGCTTTCTTGAAACCTTTAAATGTGTCCTGTTATTATTCATCATAACCAACTAAAACCAGAAAAAAGACTTGTTGCTGCTTTCCCTTTAATGCATTTTGTGACCTACTGTATGTGATTAGCAGTATTTGAGCCTTTTACATAAAGTAACCTGGACCTTTAACAATTTACTTAGAAACTACAGTGTATGAAATTTACATTTCTTAACTTATTTATCTCCTGTTTATCTTCTTTCTAGATGTGGAGTGCGGATCATGGGGGAACTCACCATGTCCTTTCCTGGCGGGATTCTTCGTGTGTTTGGAGGAACTCCTACACCGCCCGTGCTCAGTTTCCGGTTGATCCATACCTCCTGTGTGGAACAGTTTATTCCCAACTCTGAGCTTCTGTACAGGTGAGCATAGCTCTATCACTGATACACTAAATAGCTCTCTGTGCAGTTACATTTTTCAGAACTACATACCTACAGTTCTTAAAGGGACAGTAAACACCTTGTAATTACCAGACATTTCTGTTGTGTTGCTATAAAATAACTTATCAGCCAAGTCTTAACATTTAAAAAAAAACAAAAAACAACTTTTCTACTGCTTTTAACAAAACCCCATTCACCATTTGCCTTATTTAAAGATGATCAAAAAAAGCTAGCCACTGTCATAATGTTAGTATAAATTACATTGTTTTGAAGTTGTTAACTAATAAAGCCAATAAGGGACATGTATGTAGCATGGTGAGCCTTGGGAAGTCAGCAGGATGCATTCGAAATGTTGATATTTAGAAATTGACAAATTACATGAAAAGGGTGCAAAACAAATCATTGTTGTTGTTTTACTACACATAATTAAACATTTATAAAAAAAAATTAAGGTGTTAATGGTCCCCTTGAAATACATCACAAGTTGAATTGGAGAGTGTGTTAGGAATGAATGAAAATATAGTCTTCAGTGGACTTTGCTCCTGAGAGGTGTAAATGCAGTTTGGGTGCAGAGGTCTGTACAGTCTGTACCACAGGTTTCTTCATTTTGTTTTGTTATATCCATTCCTGGAAGTAAAAGGCTATAGAGCAGCAGTTAGGTCTTCTGGTTAGGTTGCTAGAGGCATTTTCTAGGTAGAAGTATAAATTCAAGCTCACTGGTTCACCTTGTTGTGCAATTGCTCATGTGACGTGTAACTATAGAGCTTCTCCTAAATCCTAAAATGAAGATTATACTGCTATAGGGCCTATACTTTTGTCTAAAGGATCTTCCACTTATACTTTTAGAACAGGTATAGGCAAACGACAGCCTGGGGGCCAAATCAGCCACCACTTGTTTTTGTATGGCCCGTGAACTAAGAATGATTTTTACGTTTTTTAAAATGCTGGGGGGGGGGGGAATCAAAAGAAAAATAAAAATATTTTGTGAAAAGTAAAAATGTATATAAACTTAAAATTTCAGTATCTAGAAAAAAAAGATTTATTTGAACACAGTAACATCTATTCCTTAATTCATGTATTTATTGTTTATGGCTGTGTTTGCGCTACAACTGATGAGTTTACTAGTAGCAGCAGAGACTTGTACGTGTCATCTCTTTGCACAGCGCACTACACTATACATCAACATAATGGAAATAAAGGCCAAAAAATTAAAACATTTAAAACGGCATCTGAGCACAGTGACTTTCCTCACAAAAATGAGGTTGCAGCCAAAGTAAATTTCCGTATGGCTTATTTGTTTGTCATATATTTTGACGTGCAAGAATAACATTTCTTTCCTAAGACATGGAAAGTCCACAACGTCATACCAATTACAAAGAGCACCCCAGCAAAGCTGTTAAGTGTAACTTTCCTTACCCATAATCCCTAGTCATTCTCTTTGCCTCTGTCAATGGAGGTTGTGCGAAGATGGTGTCTGAAGATATTGAATCCTTTAATGGGTACTTTTCCCTGCAAGCAAGGATTAGGGGCTATGCTGTGTCTATGTCAATCTCTTTAGTAAGAGTAATGGTGGCTTTTAGCAGTTAGAAGGCGGCAAGGTTGTCTTTGCTTTCAAACATTATTGCTACCCCTGTTATAAAAAGCCAGAGTTAGTTACTCTTTTCTTTCTTTTTCTGCCCAAGTTCCTGTCAGATTTGTGATGAAGCTGGCTAAACTTGGAGGTGCTGTATCTGCTCTACAGCCGAGACCCTGGAGGGTAAGTCCTTTCTTTATTTCATAATACAGAGCTATCTATGGAAGGACTGTGATATCAGGGTCCCAGTGGAACTTGTTTCCCTCAGAAGGGGTATGTATTATTTTAATAATATCCGCAGGTTTGGGATGTTTTGTGGCAGAGCAACTGCTTAGGTTAAAATCTACCAGGACCTATGATTTCCGCTTATTTTGCCTTATGAAGGGTCAGAGTTGAGTGAGACCCAGGCTTGATGGAGTACGTGGTTTGTGCTAGAAGCTTATAGCTGATGCAATGTATTTAGCTTTGTGGCTGCACTAAATATTCCCCCATACTCCTATCCCTTCCTGGTCCGTATTTACAGTACTCTCCTTTAATATAAGGGATTATGTTATGTGTGTCCAAATTTACATCTGAGGATAATGGGACACTATCCGGAAAGGTTTAAACCCTGATCACAGAATTAGTGTTCAGTGTTAACCATATTTTACATCCGCTAGGATTTAGTAACTTTGTTCATTACCAGATTCTTAGTGTGTCATAGGAGTTATTTATAACTTTTTAAGAATTTTTTGACGGACATTTAGTACTAGAGCGTTAACTTTAAAAATCAAATCAGCTCTCTATGTTCTTGCTGGTATTTTTTTGACGCTGGAAACTAAGCGCTGCAGCAGTGGTCTGCTTTTTCACGATCTTGTCTGTCTCTAGAGCTGATGTAGTCTGGCAGTATGTGTGATAAGGTTATGGTTAGGACTGCAATACACTATAGCAGTTTCGCCAAATGATCCTCAGCCTAGCTGTCTCCGGAAGGGTGCCAGTGTAGGTACTGGAGTTTGGATTCCGCCATCTTGGTGTAATTATATGTGGGCTGCTGTTTGTTTTTGGGGAGTTGCTTCTCCTTTGGCGCCATTGTTCTTTCATGCAGTGTTTTGCGCTTCAACTTAGACTTTGAAAATGGCGTGCCCCTGTGAAGGGTTTCTCCAGGGGATCAGTGTTCGAATACAATCCAGTATCAAATGCTTTTAATATTTTGGGCGCTTTTCTCTACGCTACTTACGCAGAGGGTGCTTTACTCCCTGTGGGATCTTGTATCTCTGGGGTTTGTATAATGACGACTGTGGTCTTATCTTTACAGAGAATTATCTCAATTTCTTGTTTGAGCCTTCTAGCTATATGCTTTGTATTCAGCCTTTTCTTTCATGTAAGTGGCAAGAGTCCATGAGCTAGTGACGTATGGGATATGCATTCCTACCAGGAGGGGGGCAAAGTTTCCCAAACTCAAATACCTATAAATACACCTCCCACAACACCCATTCCACAGTTTTTACAAACTTTGCCTCCTGTGGAGGTGTTGAAGTAAGTTTGTGCTTGATTTCTTCTATGATAGGCGCTTCTAAGCATTTTTGAAGCCCAATTCCTCTGAGTACAGTATTTGTCAGAGGAATTTGAAGTGAGTATCGCCTGTTGATTTCATGGTTTCACTCATGGGAAATCTTTTCAAAGGCTCTCTGTTATCGGTCGTAGGGATTCATTCTCTACCTCCCTTTTCAGATAGACAATATACTCTTATACCATTCCCTCTGCTGATATTTTTCAGTACTGGTTTGTCTGTCTGCTATATGTGGATGAGTGTCTTCTGGTAAGTATGTATCTTTTTTTTTTTTTAAGACTCTCTCAGCTATGTTTGGCGCTTTGTTATATTGTAAAGTTTTAAATATTTGTGTTTACTTATATTTGCCATGAGTCAAATATAAGTAAATATTTCCCTTTTGCAGTCTAGCAGTCTCAGTATGAGAATCATGTTTTAGGAAGCTTATTTAACCTTGTTTTCTTACCTGGGGTTTCAGTCTTTTTTTTTTTCCAATTTGACTTGTTTTTCCTTAATTTTCGTGGACAAATCTAAGCTCTAGTGGATGCAAAATGCTGTTATTTATTGCGTCATTCTTGGCGCAAAATTTTTTGATTTTAACCCACTTTTATACTTCTTGCTCTCTTTATATTATAGAGAGCTATGCTGTTTGTTTTTTTGCATATTTTTTAGCATAAGCATTTTTTACCATTCCTGAAAATGCTTTAAGAGGAAATTTAAATATTTTGTTTAAATGTTAATTTTTTCCTTTTACATTTTGCAAGATGTCTCAGACTGATCCTGACTCTCATGTTACTGTAGAATCTAAGATGCCCTGAACACATTTCTTCAACAAGCTAAGTGTGTTTTTTATTGTCAAAATTTATTTTATTTTACCTCACTTCCTATATGCTCCTTGCCTTCTTTATGCTTAGAGGGCTATGCTATTTGCTTTCTTTCATGTAATTAGCAAGAGTCCATGAGCTAGTGACGTATGGGATATACATTCCTACCAGGAGGGGCAAAGTTTCCCAAACCTCAAAATGCCTATAAATACACCCCTCACCTCACCCACAATTCAGTTTTACAAACTTTGCCTCCTATGGAGGTGGTGAAGTAAGTTTGTGCTAGATTCTACGTTGATATGCGCTCCGCAGCAAGTTGGAGCCCGGTTTTCCTCTCAGCGTGCAGTGAATGTCAGAGGGATGTGAGGAGAGTATTGCCTATTTGAATGCAGTGATCTCCTTCTACAGGGTCTATTTCATAGGTTCTCTGTTATCGGTCGTAGAGATTCATCTCTTACCTCCCTTTTCAGATCGACGATATACTCTTATTTATATACCATTACCTCTGCTGATTTTCGTTTCAGTACTGGTTTGGCTTTCTACAAACATGTAGATGAGTGTCCTGGGGTAAGTAAATCTTATTTTCTGTGACACTCTAAGCTATGGTTGGGCACTTTATTTATAAAGTTCTAAATATATGTATTCAAACATTTATTTGCCTTGACTCAGAATGTTCAACATTCCTTATTTTCAGACAGTCAGTTTCATATTTGGGATAATGCGTTTGAATCAATAATTTTTTTCTTACCTTAAAAATTTGACTTTTTTTCCCTGTGGGCTGTTAGGCTCGCGGGGGCTGAAAATGCTTCATTTTATTGCGTCATTCTTGGCGCTGACTTTTTTGGCGCAAAAAATCTTTTCTGTTTCCGGCGTCATACGTGTCGCCGGAAGTTGCGTCATTTTTTGACGTCCTTTTGTGCCAAAAATGTCGGCGTTCCGGATGTGGCGCCAAACAATGTGGGCGTATTATTTGGCGCCAAAAAATATGGGCGTCTCTTTTGTCTCCACATTATTTCAGTCTCATTTTTTCTTTGCTTCTGGTTACTAGAAGCTTGTTTATTGGCATTTTTTCCCATTCCTGAAACTGTCATTTAAGGAATTTGATCAATTTTGCTTTATATGTTGTTTTTTCTCTTACATATTGCAAGATGTCTCACGTTGCATCTGAGTCAGAAGATACTTCAGGAAAATCGCTGTCTAGTGCTGGAACTACCAAAGCTAAGTGTATCTGCTGTAAACTTTTGGTAGCTATTCCTCCGGCTGTTGTTTGTATTAATTGTCATGACAAACTTGTTAAAGCTGTTCCCTTGCAGTTCCCTCAACATCTAAGGTGCAGAATGTTCCTGATAACATAAGAGATTTTGTTTCTGAATCCATCAAGAAGGCTATGTCTGTTATTTCTCCTTCTAGTAAACATAAAAAATCTTTTAAAACTTCTCTCTCTACAGATGAATTTTTAAATGAACATCATCATTCTGATTCTGATGACTCTTCTGGTTCAGAGGATTCTGTCTCAGAGATTGATGCTGATAAATCTTCATATTTATTTAAAATGGAATTTATTCGTTCTTTACTTAAAGAAGTACTAATTGCTTTAGAAATAGAGGATTCTGGTCCTCTTGATACTAATTCTAAACGTTTAGATAAGGTGTTTAAATCTCCTGTGGTTATTCCAGAAGTTTTTCCTGTTCCTAATGCTATTTCTGAAGTAATTTCCAGAGAATGGGATAAATTGGGTAATTCATTTACTCCTTCTAAACGTTTTAAGCAATTATATCCTGTGCCGTCTGACAGATTAGAATTTTGGGACAAAATCCCTAAAGTTGATGGGGCTATTTCTACCCTTGCTAAACGTACTACTATTCCTACGTCAGATGGTACTTCGTTTAAAGATCCTTTAGATAGGAAAATTGAATCCTTTCTAAGAAAAGCTTATCTGTGTTCAGGTAATCTTCTTAGACCTGCTATATCTTTGGCTGATGTTGCTGCAGCTTCAACCTTTTGGTTGGAGACTTTAGCACAACAAGTAACAGATCATGATTCTCATAATATTATTATTCTTCTTCAGCATGCTAATAATTTTATCTGTGATGCCATTTTTGATATTATCAGAGTTGATGTCAGGTTTATGTCTCTAGCTATTTTAGCTAGAAGAGCTTTATGGCTTAAAACTTGGAATGCTGATATGGCTTCTAAATCAACTCTACTTTCCATTTCTTTCCAGGGTAACAAATTATTTGGTTCTCAGTTGGATTCCATTATCTCAACTGTTACTGGTGGGAAAGGAACTTTTTTACCACAGGATAAAAAATCTAAGGGTAAAAACAGGGCTAATAATCGTTTTCGTTCCTTTCGTTTCAACAAAGAACAAAAGCCTGATCCTTCATCCTCAGGAGCAGTTTCAGTTTGGAAACCATCTCCAGTCTGGAATAAATCCAAGCCTTCTAGAAAGGCAAAGCCTGCTTCTAAGTCCACATGAAGGTGCGGCCCTCATTCCAGCTCAGCTGGTAGGGGGCAGGTTACGTTTTTTCAAAGAAATTTGGATCAATTCTGTTCACAATCTTTGGATTCAGAACATTGTTTCAGAAGGGTACAGAATTGGTTTCAAGATGAGACCTCCTGCAAAGAGATTTTTTCTTTCCCGTGTCCCAGTAAATCCAGTGAAAGCTCAAGCATTTCTGAATTGTGTTTCAGATCTAGAGTTGGCTGGAGTAATTATGCCAGTTCCAGTTCTGGAACAGGGGATGGGGTTTTATTCAAATCTCTTCATTGTACCAAAGAAGGAGAATTCCTTCAGACCAGTTCTGGATCTAAAAATATTGAATCGTTATGTAAGGATACCAACGTTCAAAATGGTAACTGTAAGGACTATCTTGCCTTTTGTTCAGCAAGGGCATTATATGTCCACAATAGATTTACAGGATGCTTATCTGCATATTCCGATTCATCCAGATCATTATCAGTTCCTGAGATTCTCTTTTCTGGACAAGCATTACCAGTTTGTGGCTCTGCCGTTTGGCCTAGCTACAGCTCCAAGAATTTTTACAAAGGTTCTCGGTGCCCTTCTGTCTGTAATCGGAGAACAGGGTATTGTGGTATTTCCTTATTTGGACGATATCTTGGTACTTGCTCAGTCTTTACATTTAGCAAGAATCTCATACGAATCGACTTGTGTTGTTTCTTCAAGATCATGGTTGGAGGATCAATTTACCAAAAAGTTCATTGATTCCTCAGACAAGGGTAACCTTTCTGGGTTTCCAGATAGATTCAGTGTCCATGACTCTGTCTTTAACAGACAAGAGACGTCTAAAATTGATTTCAGCTTGTCGAAACCTTCAGTCACAATCATTCCCTTCGGTAGCCTTATGCATGGAAATTCTAGGTCTTATGACTGCTGCATCGGACGCGATCCCCTTTGCTCGTTTTCACATGCGACCTCTTCAGCTCTGTATGCTGAATCAATGGTGCAGGGATTACACAAAGATATCTCAATTAATATCTTTAAAACCGATTGTACGACACTCTCTAACGTGGTGGACAGATCACCATCGTTTAATTCGGGGGGCTTCTTTTGTGCTTCCGACCTGGACTGTAATTTCAACAGATGCAAGTCTCACAGGTTGGGGAGCTGTGTGGGGATCTCTGACGGCACAAGGAGTTTGGGAATCTCAGGAGGTGAGATTACCGATCAATATTTTGGAACTCCGTGCAATTTTCAGAGCTCTTCAGTCTTGGCCTCTTCTGAAGAGAGAATCGTTCATTTGTTTTCAGACAGACAATGTCACAACTGTGGCATACATCAATCATCAAGGAGGGACTCACAGTCCTCTGGCTATGAAAGAAGTATCTCGAATTCTGGTTTGGGCGGAATCCAGCTCCTGTCTAATCTCTGCGGTTCATATCCCAGGTATAGACAATTGGGAAGCGGATTATCTCAGTCGCCAAACTTTGCATCCGGGCGAATGGTCTCTTCACCCAGAGGTATTTCTTCAGATTGTTCAAATATGGGAGCTTCCAGAAATAGATCTGATGGCGTCTCATCTAAACAAGAAACTTCCCAGGTATCTGTCCAGATCCCGGGATCCTCAGGCGGAAGCAGTGGATGCATTATCACTTCCTTGGAAGTATCATCCTGCTTATATCTTTCCGCCTCTAGTTCTTCTTCCAAGAGTAATCTCCAAGATTCTGAAGGAATGCTCGTTTGTTCTGCTGGTAGCTCCGGCATGGCCTCACAGGTTTTGGTATGCGGATCTGGTCCGGATGGCCTCTTGCCATCCGTGGACTCTTCCGCTACGACCAGACCTTCTGTTGCAAGGTCCTTTTTTCCATCAGGATCTCAAATCCTTAAATTTAAAGGTATGGAGATTGAAAGCTTGATTCTTGGTCAAAGAGGTTTCTCTGACTCTGTGATTAATACTATGTTACAGGCTCGTAAATCTGTATCCAGAGAGATATATTATAGAGTCTGGAAGACTTATATTTCTTGGTGTCTTTCTCATCATTTTTCTTGGCATTCTTTTAGAATTCCAAGAATTTTACAGTTTCTTCAGGATGGTTTAGATAAAGGTTTGTCCGCAAGTTCCTTGAAAGGACAAATCTCTGCTCTTTCTGTTCTTTTTCACAGAAAGATTGCTAATCTTCCTGATATTCATTGTTTTGTACAAGCTTTGGTTCGTATAAAACCTGTCATTAAGTCAATTTCTCCTCCTTGGAGTTTGAATTTGGTTCTAGGGGCTCTTCAAGCTCCTCCGTTTGAACCTATGCATTCATTGGACATTAAATTACTTTCTTGGAAAGTTTTGTTCCTTTTGGCAATCTCTTCTGCCAGAAGAGTTTCTGAATTATCTGCTCTTTCTTGTGAGTCTCCTTTTCTGATTTTTCATCAGGATAAGGCAGTGTTGGGAACTTCTTTTGAATTTTTACCTAAAGTTGTGAATTCCAACAACATTAGTAGAGAAATTGTGGTTCCTTCATTATGTCCTAATCCTAAGAATTCTAAGGAGAAATCGTTACATTCTTTGGATGTTGTTAGAGCTTTGAAATATTATGTTGAAGCTACTAAGTCTTTCCGAAAGACTTCTAGTTTATTTGTTATCTTTTCCGGTCCTAGAAAAGGCCAGAAAGCTTCTGCCATTTCTTTGGCATCTTGGTTGAAATCTTTGATTCATCTTGCCTATGTTGAGTCGGGTAAAACTCCGCCTCAAAGGATTACAGCTCATTCTACTAGGTCAGTTTCTACTTCCTGGGCGTTTAGGAATGAAGCTTCGATTGATCAGATTTGCAAAGCAGCAACTTGGTCCTCTTTGCATACTTTTACTAAATTCTACCATTTTGATGTATTTTCTTCTTCTGAAGCAGTTTTTGGTAGAAAAGTACTTCAGGCAGCGGTTTCAGTTTGAATCTTCTGCTTATGTTTTTCATTAAACTTTATTTTGGGTGTGGATTATTTTCAGCAGGAATTGGCTGTCTTTATTTTATCCCTCCCTCTCTAGTGACTCTTGCGTGGAAAGATCCACATCTTGGGTAATCATTATCCCATACGTCACTAGCTCATGGACTCTTGCTAATTACATGAAAGAAAACATAATTTATGTAAGAACTTACCTGATAAATTAATTTCTTTCATATTAGCAAGAGTCCATGAGGCCCACCCTTTTTTTGTGGTGGTTATGATTTTTGTATAAAGCACAATTATTCCAATTACTTATTTTATATGCTTTCGCACTTTTTTATCACCCCACTTCTTGGCTATTCGTTAAACTGAATTGTGGGTGTGGTGAGGGGTGTATTTATAGGCATTTTGAGGTTTGGGAAACTTTGCCCCTCCTGGTAGGAATGTATATCCCATACGTCACTAGCTCATGGACTCTTGCTAATATGAAAGAAATGAATTTATCAGGTAAGTTCTTACATAAATTATGTTTTTTTTGCCAATTTTAGCATTTGCATTTTTTCCCATTCCTGAAACTATATGTGGAAATAAGACATTTTTCTTTTACATTTTACAAGATGTCTCAATCTGATCCTGTCTCAGAAGCTGCTGTAGGAACCATGCTGCCTGATCACAGTTCTACCAAAGCTAAGTGTATCTGTTGTAAGCTAGTGGAGATTATATCTACAGCTGTAGTATCTAACAGTTGTCATAAGCTTTTGCATGCAGATAAAGTTTCTATTAGTGCTAGTACAGTATATGTTCTTCCCTCAACATCTAATGTACCTGATATCCCTGTTGATATGAAAAATTATATTGCTGATGCGATACAGAAGGCTATGTCTGCTATTCCGCCTTCAAATAAACGTAAAATGTCTTTTAAAACTTCTCATAATACTGATGAAATTTGTAATGACCGACAACATACTGATATATCCACCTCTGATGAGGATCTCTCTGAGATCCTACATCAGACATTGACACTGATAAATCAAATTAGCTTTCTAAAATTGAGTATATATTTGTTCCTTGTTAAAAGAAGTGTTGATAACTTTGGATATTGAGGAGTCTGGTCCTCTTGATAATAAATCCAGTAAACGTTTAAATTCTGTATAAAAACCTCTTGTGATTACTCCTGAGATTTTTCCTGTTCCTGGTGCTATTTCTGATGTGATTGCTAAGGAATGGTCTAAGCCTGGTACTACTTTTGTTCCTTCTTCAAGGTTTAAAAAAGTTAGCGCTGCGGAATCTGTTGGCGCTCTACAAATAACCGATAATAATAATAATTGTATCCTTTGTCAGTGGCTAAATTAGAGTTTTGAGAAAAAGTCCCTAAGGTTGATGGGGATATTTCTACTCTTGCTAAGCGTACTACTATTCCTATGGAAGATAGTACTTCTTTTAAGGATCCTTTTAGATAGGAAAATTGAATCTTATCTAAGAAAAGCTTATTTACATTCTGGCTATATTCTCAGACCTGCCATTTCTATGGCTGATGTTGTGGCTGCATCAACTTTTTGGTTGGATAGCTTAGCACAACATGGAAAAGATTCTGATTTGCATAGCATTGTTGATTTGCTTCAACATGCTAATCATTTTATCTGTGATGCTATTTTTGATATCATCAAGATTGATGTTAAATCTATTTCTTAGGCTATTTTAGCTAGAAGAGCTTTATGGCTCAAATCATGGAATGTTGACATGGTATCTAAATCTAGGTTACTATCTCTATCATTCCAGGGTAATAATCTATTTGGTCCCCAATAAGATTCTATTATTTCCACTATTACTGGGGGGAAGGGAGTTTTTTTTACCTCAAGATAAAGTCTAAGGGTAAATCTAAAGCTTCTAATCGGTTTTGTTCCTTTCGTCAGAATAGAGAACAGAAAACCACTCCTTCCCCTAAGGACTCTGGCTCCAATTGGAAGCCATCTTCGAGTTGGAATAAATCCAAGCCTTATAAGAAACCAAAGCCAGCCCCCAAGACTGCATGAAGGTGCAACCCTCAATCCAGTTCTACTGGTGGGGGGCAGATTGAAATTATTTCAAGACGTTTGGGCAGGTTCTGTTCAGAATCATTGGATTCAGAATATTGTGTCTCAAGGGTATCGAATAGGTTTCAGAATAAGACCTCCTGTGAGAAGATTTTTTTCTCTCTCACGTTCCAACAAATCCTGTGAAAGCTCAGGCCTTTCTGAAGTGTGTTTCAGATCTTGAGCTTTTAGGGGTAATTGTACCAGTTCCACTTCTGGAACAGAGTCTGGGTTTTTATTCAAATCTATTTATTGTCCCGAAGAAGGAAAATGTATTCAGACCAGTTCTGGATCTGAAGTTTTTTAATCAGTTTGTAAGGGTCCCAACTTTCAAGATTGTGACTATAAGGACTGTTCTGCCTTTTGTTCAGCAAGGTCATTACATGTCCTCAATAGACATACAGGATGCATATCTTTACATTCCGATTCATCCAGACCACTATCGGTTTCTGAGATTCTCTTTTCTAGACCAGCATTACCAATTTGTTGCTCTTCTATTTGGCCTAGCGACAGCTCCAAGAATCTTTTCGAAGGTTCTCGGAGCCCTTCTATCTGTAATCAGAGAGCAGGGTATTGCGGTGTTTCCTTATTTGGATGATATCTTGGTACTGGCTCAAACTTTTCATTTAGCAGAATCCCACACAAATCAACCTGTGTTGTTTCTTCAAAGTTATGGTTGGAGGATCAAATTACCAAAGAGTTTCTTGATTCCTCAGACAAGGGTAACCTTTTTAGGTTTCCAGATTCAGTATCCCTGACCCTGTCTTTAACAGACAAGAGACGTTTGAAGTTGGTTTCAACCTGTTTAAACCTTCAGTCTCGATCATTCCCTTCAGTGGCTATGTGCATGAAAGTTTTAGGTCTCATGACTGCAGCATCGGACGCGATCCCCTTTGCTCGTTTTCATATGAGACCTCTGCAGCTTTGCATGCTGAATCAATGGTGCAGGGCTTATACTCTATCACAATTGATATTCTTAAATCCCAACACTCAATTCTCTCTGACTTGGTGGTTAGACCATCATCGGATTATTCAAGGGGCCTCTCTTGTTTGTCCTTCCTGGACTGTGATTTCAACAGATGCAAGTCTCACAGGTTGGGGAGCTGTCTGGGGGTCTCTGACAACACAAGGAGTTTGGAATCCTCAAGAGGCGAGGTTACCAATCAATATTTTAGAACTCCGTGATATTTTCAGGGCTCTCATTCGTTTTCAGACAGACAATATCACAACTGTGGCATATGTCACAGTATTTTGTCAGATTGTACAGATGTGGGGTCTTCCCAAAATAGATCTGATGGCTTCCCATCTAAACAATCAGCTTCCCAGGTACCTTTCCGGGGATCCTCAGGTGGAGATGGTGGATGCGTTAGCAGTTCCTTGGTTTTACCAACCTGCTTACATTTTTCTGCCTCTAGTTCTTCTTCCAAGGGTGATCTCCAAGATCATATTTGAACAATCGCATGTGTTTCTGATAGCACCAGCATGGCCTCACAGGTTTTAGTATGCGTATCTTGTCCGGATGTCCAGTTGCCAACCTTGGCCACTTCCTTTAAGGCCAGACCTTCTGTCTCAAGGACCGTTTTTTCCTCAGGATCTCAAATCGTTAAATTTGAAGGTATGGAAATTGAACGCTTAGTCATAGAGGTTTCTCTGACTCAGTGATTAATACTGTGCTACAGGCTCGTAAGTCTGTTTCAAGGAAGATTTATAATTGGGTTTGGAAATATTTCATGGTGTTCTCATAAAATCTTTTGGCATTCTTTTAGAATTCCTAGAATTTTACAGTTTCTTCAGGATGGTTTGGATAAAGGTTTGTCTGCAAGTACTTTGAAGGGACAAATCTCTGCTCTTTCTGTTTTATTTTATAGAAAGATTGCTAAACTTCCTGATATTCATTGTTTTGTTCAGGCTTTGGTTCATATCAAGCCTGTTATTAATTCAATCTCTCCTCCTTGGAGTCTGAATTTGGTTTTGAAGGCTTTGCAGGCTCCTCCTTTTGAGCCTATGCATTCTTTGGATATTAAACTACTTTCTTGTAAAGTGTTGTTCCTTTTGGCTATCTCTTCTGCTAGAAGAGTTTCTGAATTGTCTGCTCTATCTTGCGAGTCTCCTTTTCTAATTTTCCATCAGAATAAAGCTGTTTTGCATACTTCGTTTAAATTTCTTCCTAAGGTTGTGAATTCTAACAACAGTAGTAGGGAAATTGTTGTTCCTTCTTTGTGTCCTAATCCTAAGAATGTTCTTGAATGATCTTTACATTCTTTAGATGTTGTAAGAGCTTTGAAATACTATATCGAAGCTACTAAGGATTTTTTTTTGTTTTTTTCTAGTTCCAGGAAAGGTCAGAAAGTCTCTGCCATTTCTTTGGCATCTTGGTTAAAGCTTTTTAATCCCAAGGCTTATTTGGAGGCAGGACAATCTCCTCCTCAGAGAATTACAGCTCATTCTACTAGATCAGTCACCACTTCTTGGGCTTTTAAGAATGAAGCTTCAGTTGTTCAGATTTGCAAAGCCTGCAACTTGGTCTTCTTTGCATACATTTACTAAATTTAACCATTTTGATGTATTTGCGTCTTCAGAAGCAGATTTATTTTTTGGTTTGGATTTAATTTTCTCAGCGGAAATAGCTGTTATTATTTTATCCCTCCCTCTCTAGTGACTCTTCTGTGGACTTCCACATCTTGGGTATTTCTATCCCATATGTCACTAGCTCATGCATTCTTGCCATTTACATGAAAGAAAACATCATTTATGTAAGAACTTACCTGATAAATTCATTTCTTTCATATTGGCAAGAGTCCATGAGGGTCACCTTTTTAGGTTTCCAGATAAATTGTGTCCATGAATCTGTCTTTAACAGTCAAGAGTTGAATGAAATTTGTTTTAGCCTGTCTAAACCTTCAGTCTCTAGCATTGTACGTGATCCCCTTTGCTCATTTTCTTATGAGACATTTGCAGCTTTGCATGCTGAATCTATGGCGCAGGGATTATTCTCATGTATCACAGTTGATATACTTAAATCCCAACACTCAACTCTCTCTGACTTGGTGTTTAGACCATCATATTATTCAGTGGGCCTTCTTTGTTCATCATCCCTGGACTGTATTCTTACGGATGCAAGTTTTACAGGTTGGGGAGCTGTCTGGGGTTCGCTGTCAGCACATAGGGTTTGGAAACCACAAGAGGCGAGGTTACCAATCATTATTTTAGAACTCTGTGCTATTTTCAGAACTCTTCAGGCTTGACCTCAATTTAAGAGAGAATGAGTCCATGAGGCGTACCACCCTTTTTATGGTGGTTATGATTTGTTGTATAAAAGCACAATTATATTTCCAATTCCTCTTTTTATATGCTTTTTTTCTCCTTATTTGTATCACCTCACTTCTTGGCTATTTGTTAAACTGAGTTGTGGGTGTGGTGGGAGGTGTATTTATAGGCATTTTGAGGTTTGGGAAACTTTGCCCGTCCTGGTAGGATTGTATATCCCATACGTCACTAGCTCATGGACTCTTGCCAATATGAAAGAAATTAATTTATCAGGTAAGTTCTTACATAAATTGTTATTTCAGTTTAATTTATCTGATTAATTCTGCAGATTTTACATGTTATTACTGCAATCATAAGAAGGTTATGACTGCTTTTGTGTCTTCAAATAAACTTATAAGGTCTTTCCAAAATTGTTATAAGATTTAATCAATTTTGTTTTGACCGACAGCATACTTAAGTTTATTCTACTGATGAGGGTTTCTTTGGCTCAAAGGATCCTGCATCAGAGACTGTATTTGACAAATCTTCTTTTTTATTTTTGAAAAAAAAAAATATTATATTCATTTAAAGATTTATTTAAATTGCTCCTGAGGTTTTTTCTCCTATTCTAGATGCTATCTATGATGTGTTTGCTAGAATGGTTTAAACCGGATTCCTTTTTGGGAATGTACTACTATTTCTATGAAAGTTAGTACTTATTTTCAGGTTCTTTTTAAGTTTCAATCTTACCTTAAAAGAGCATATTTACATACTGTTTATATTCTTAGTTCAGCTATATCTATGACTGACATTGCTGCTCTCTCAACTTTATTGTTGGTCAGTTAGTATAAGCAGTTTTCAGATTCTGAAGTATACAACATTGTTCATTTACTTCAAAATGTATTCATTTGATTTATGATACTATATTTGTTGTCATTTAAGATTAATTTCAAATCTATGTTTTTAGCTTTTCTATTTAGAAGAGCTTCATTGTTTTAATCTTGAATTTTGACATGGTCTAAAGATATTTTTATTATATCTATCTTGTTAGGATAATAATTTGTTTTAATTTCTATTATCTCCACTATATCTGGAGGTAAGAGTTTTTTTCTGCCCTACTTTTTGGCCGGTGATGTAGATCAGTTAGTAAATGCCCTGACTACAAAAGCTTGTTCTAAGATCCAAGGGTCACAGGTTCATTTCCGGCAGGCTTTCAGACTTTTAATGCTGAGTTCTTTAATTTGATCCTCTATGATCTTAGTTGTTTCCTGAAATTTTTCCTGCATAATGCGGTACTGTTGCTTTAAATATTCCAACTGTTGTTGTTCCGGTTGGGGGTCTTTGTCACTATCACTTCCTGCTTCAGCATCCTTTCTCTGAGCTAATTCAGAGATGAATTTCCTAGTTGTCTGTAGAAATTGCATAACAGCTTCTTCACTCTCACTCTCTACCAGTTCATCCATCATAACATTAATTATCCTCATGTAATGGCGGCGGTTTTTGCCTTTCGCCATACTCTCTTCTGATGCTTTAATAACCTTGCAGGTTTCAATCAGTTCACTGACTGTCATCTGTGTTAAAGATCTGCTGATTTCATCTTGTAACCTCTCCATATCCATTTTTGCAGCTTTTGGCATCAACAGGGTTAATTTAGTATATATATCCTCCTTTGCCTAATTCCTTGTTTCTATTCCCCTCAGCAGACAGGTTGTTTCTTCACCATACACTATTACAGGGATTGCACCAAGTTTCTTTCACTCACAGACTGCTATTTCTATATGCAGCATTCACTTCTGTGTCTTTTCTGTGACATATTCACCCGGCCCCACGTTGGGCTTTCGACCTTTTGGGGTTAATTATATGTGTACCATTTATTTGAGTAATAATAACTACTATTACTATTCTTCTGCCAATTTGGTTAACTCCGAGTGCAAGTGCTGAAAAAGCGTTTTTTTGGAGTCCTAGTAAGGGAAAAGCGCTATACAAATACTAGTTAAGTCTGCATGAAGGTGCAGTTCTCAAACCAGTTCTTCTGGTGGGGGGGGCAGATTAAGTAATTTTTGGATGGATTCAGCCCAAAGTCTATAGAATATTATTCTTAGGGTTTTGGATAGGTTTTTAGAATGAGACCTTCTATGGGAAGATTCTTTCTTTCTCATGTTTCAATACACTCTGAAGGTTCAGGTTTTTTCTGAAATATATTTCAGAACTGGAATTTCTTTCAGAGGTGCTTGTACCAGTTCCTTAGCAGGAACAGAGTTTGTTCCTATTCAAATCTTTTCTTTGTCCCAAAGAAGGAAGATTCATTCAGACCAATCTTGGATCTGAAAACTTTAAATCGTTTTGTGAGTGTCCCAACTTTCAAGATAGCGACTATAAGGACTATTATGCCTTTTGTTCAGCAAGGCCATTACATGTTCACAATAGTTGTACAGGACACTTTTATCCTCACATTCCAATTCATTCCGACCACTTTCGGTTTCTGAGATTCTCTTTTCTAGGCAAGCTTTACCAATTTGTCGCTTTTCCATTTGGTCTAGCGACAGCTTCAAGAATCTTTTCGAAGGTTCTCGGTGCCCCTGTATTTTTAATCAGAGAGCAGGGTATTGTGTTGTTTTTCTTATTCTGGACGCTATCTTGTTACTAGCTCAATCCTTTCATTTAGCAGAATCTCACACAAATCAACTAGTGTTGTTTCTTCAAAGACATGGTTGGAGGATCAATTTACCTAAGAGTTTTGGGATTCCTTAGGCAAGGGTCACCTTTTTAGGTTTCCAGATAAATTCAGTTTCCATGAATCTGTCTTTAACAGTCAAGAGTTGAATGAAATTCGTTTTAGCCTGTCTAAACCTTCAGTTTCTAGCATTGGACGTGATCCCCTTCACTCATTTTCTCATGAGACATTTGCATCTTTGCATGCTGAATCTATGGTGCAGGGATTATTCTCAGGTATCACAGTTGATATACTTAAATCCCAACACTCAACTCTCTCTGACTTGGTGGTTAGACCATCATTGTATTATTCAGTGGGCCTTCTTTGTTCGTCCTTCCTGGACTGTATTCTTACGGATGCAAGTTTTACAGGTTGGGCAGCTGTCTAGGGTTCACTGACAGCTCAAAGGGTTTGGAAACATCAACAGGCGAGGTTACCAATCATTATTTTAAAACTCTGTGCTATTTTCAGAACTCTTAAGGCTTGGCCTCAATTTAAGAGAGAATGTTTCATTAGTTTTCAGACAGACAATATCACAACTGTGGCACATGTCAATCATCAGGGAGGGATTTCCAGTCCTTTAGCGATGAAAAGAAATATATTGAATACTTTTTTGGGGCGGAATTCAACTCCTGTCTAATTTCTGCGATTCATATCCCAGGTGTAGACAATTGGGAGGTGGATTATCTCACTCGTATATGGAGTCCCTATGACCTCTAGGGAAAGAGGGGGGGAGGTTTTGGGGTTTTGTCCCTTGGAACCTATTGAAACAGAACCTGAGTGTTTACAGTAGGTAGTGCCTTATGCCAAATAATAAGAATTATTAACAAAAGAAGGACAGAGAAAGTGAAGCATATTGGGCACACTTATAAGGGTCAAAACCAATACTATATTGCAGTGTGGTGTGTCGTGTATTGATTAAAACTTAACTTTTATATTTAATTTGAATAAAAAATTGTGGAGGTTCCCACCATTGAGTGTTTTAAAATTCTATTAAAATTGTGTCCGAGTAATACTCGGTACGCAAAGGCTCCTCTCAGGTTTGATACAGTGATCAGTCTGTATCACACTGTCCTGTTGGGTTAGTTCAACAGATTCAATGCTAATAACCTTAACTAAATATTATTCACACAGGATATTTAGTACCATAACCATTGGTTATATTATTGGATGATAACAAGTGCTAATTGATCATTCAAATATTACTCCATTCCCATATGTAAGGAGTGTGATGACGGTGTCAGTTTATTCAACCACTACTTGGATATATGTGGGAGTGTGCCTCTGAAAAAGCAGTTGCGAAACGCGCGTCAGGCGTTCGCACTGCTCCTCTCACTCAGTCCGTTGGGTTTAGTATTAATTGTTGGCCTCTTTTAGGCACCTTAGCTTTAACTTTAAAAACTTTAATTTAAATCACTGGTCATCTACCATAGCGAGTACTAGCCTGTAAATAATAACGATTTAGGTTCAAGTTAGCCTTACTGGTATCGGAGCATATTGCTCAAACTTTAGGCTATCGCTAGGAGACAATCTTAGTACCAATTGATTCTGGGTTATATTTCATGGTCTAGTATAACTACAGCGCTTTTTCACCGGAGCGATATTTATAGCTTGAATTTAAATGGTTTTGGCTATTTAGCCTCATAATACAATTGCACACCATTCAGGCTATCGCTATTTACAAGCCTGTATAGTGCCACCTGACTCTGTATAACCTTAGAATCATACGATATCAGTTCAAACATCTATTTGAACTTAATTAGAAATAGAAGTGCTAACAGTGTCACAAAAAACACGGGGAATAAAAACAATCACACTTCCACAAGCGATATATTTTTTTCTCTGAATAATTTTTTATGGGAAAGCAAATTTGATACACACGTATCCCTTAAGAGTCGTTCTCTATACAAATAGAAATCAGTGAACTGTGTCACAACTTCAAGGTCACAGATACCGATCAATAAAATTGTACTGAAATAATAACGCTTTTTATAAAAAACGTAAATAATCATGCTGTGGTAATAACACACTCCCACATATATCCAAGTAGTGGTTGAATAAACTGACACCGTCATCACACTCCTTACATATGGGAATGGAGTAATATTTGAATGATCAATTAGCACTTGTTATCATCCAATAATATAACCAATGGTTATGGTACTAAATATCCTGTGTGAATAATATTTAGTTAAGGTTATTAGCATTGAATCTGTTGAACTAACCCAACAGGACAGTGTGATACAGACTGATCACTGTATCAAACCTGAGAGGAGCCTTTGCGTACCGAGTATTACTCGGACACAATTTTAATAGAATTTTAAAACACTCAATGGTGGGAACCTCCACAATTTTTTATTCAAATTAAATATAAAAGTTAAGTTTTAATCAATACACGACACACCACACTGCAATATAGTATTGGTTTTGACCCTTATAAGTGTGCCCAATATGCTTCACTTTCTCTGTCCTTCTTTTGTTAATAATGGATTATCTCACTCGCCAGACTTTACATCCAGGGGATTGGTCTCTCCATCCAGATGTGTTTTCTCTTGTAAGGTGTATCCAGTCCACGGATCATCCATTACTTGTGGGATATTCTCCTTCCCAACAGGAAGCTGCAAGAGGATCACCCACAGCAGAGCTGTCTATATAGCTCCTCCCCTAACTGCCCACCCCCAGTCATTCTCTTGCAGCTCTCGACAATGGAAGTAGCTAGAGAGATATGGTGCATTAATGTAGTTTATCTTCAATCAAAAGTTTGTTATTTTCAAATGGTACCGGAGTTGTACTATTTTAGCCTCAGGCAGAAAGTTGAAGAAGAGTCTGCCTGTGGTCTTTGATGATCTTAGCAGGTTGTAACTAAGAGAGAAAACAAGAGGGCGACCCCTAGTGCAAATCAATGTGGAACCAGTGATGAATATCTGTTGCAGCTTGCGAATGGATACTCACAGAAAGTATTGCACCCTATAGTGCAAATGAAGCATACTAGGAATAATATGGTGTCCTAGTGCACAAATCCGCCCAAAAGCACTGTCGTGATGAGAGGTGAACTTCAAATATATCAGGTTGATGAAAAAACAGAGAACTCCAGTATCGATAAAAAAGTTTAATTAAAAAAATACACAGATCTACAATGACATCTGTAGTAAAATTGCAACGCGTTTCTAAGCGCTAACCACGCTTTTTCCTCAGGCAAATGATATTGAATATACTGGAGTCTCTTACATATATACCCCTGTGTAGGCTTAATGGGATCAGCTGTAGCTTATTAGAACAGGTGCTACTTGAATTCACTCCCTAGATATTCTAACCGGATGTTACAGATAATACCAGTGATACAATACAATGTGTAAAACAAATGTCCAATACATAGAACCTACTAATCCCTATCGACACACATAGACTAGAAAAGACATATATAGAAGTACTGAGATCTAAGCTCTATGAGTTGTCTTAGATGTTTAAGCACAGTGTTATAAATGGTTATGAATATTCGTGATGCTGTATATGTAAAGTGTATTATTGCGACATGCGCTTTTTTTATATCCGTTGTTATTCCTTAATTGTATTTGTAAATAGCACCTACGTATAAATGATACGCTGTAAAAAGGTATAGTCTTATGTTTCTTAACAGAGTAAGGGTGTGTATAATTCAACGAATAGGAATGTTATAATAAATGTCCAATCCTATAGCTTCGTAAGACTAAGGTGTGTCGCGCTAGACCAATAGAAGTGCTGTATCCAAAACAATCATGTGATGTGTTGCTCCATTTGATTGGAGCTAAGGGTGTGTGTCAAAAAGGCGTGGGGATTATGTTAGATGCGTACGATGACACACATAGAAACAGTGTCTGTTGTTAATGTTGCTATGTGTGAGCATGACGTATACGTGCAACTACTGTGAAAAGAAGTGTGATAGGGCCGTGGGTGGCTGATGCCTACATAAATGAAAGAGATGCACTAAAAGAACTCTAACTATAACGTGCACAAACTACCTACGTGACTGAATGTGTATATTACATGAGTGTAAGGACCGCATATCTTATATATATATATGTATATGCATCTATGTCCTAGTGATAATGGATGCTAATGTGTTACGTCTTAGTGAGAAAATGGGGCCAATTTTACCTAGTGTATGTATATATATGTGTGATATAAACAATGAGTGAAATACTACTAAGTGTGAAATCTAGAATAGATTCATTGTGAAGAGTACATTCATAACTATAAAAATGTGCGAGTGATGGATGTAATATGAAAGTATCATATAATAAAATAATAATATGAAAGTATCATATTATAAGATAATAAACATATTGTTGCAATATGTATATAGACAACGTGTGGTATGAAGTGGTATTATATGTATTAGAAATGTATTAGAAAGCAGCAGAATCTATAACTTCATTGAGGCCCTCTGGATGTAGGGTTTTAAATTGGTAAATCCAAAAGGTTTCCCTCTGGCGTAATTTAGTCATTCTGTTTTGGGAACTAAGGGCCGGAATAGTTTCCAATGGGGTGATATTCATGACACAATTATTTGTGCCATGTATGGAGGAGTGATGCCTAGAGGTACTATATTTATCAGACCCCTTCAGTATACATCTCAAATGTTCTGACCATCTTTGTCTGATTTTTCTACAGGTGCGACCTATATATTGTAGGCCACACAAGCATGTTATACAATACACTACATAGTTGGAGTTGCATGTTATTCTTTGAGTAATTGCAAAGGATTCTCCAGTACTATTGGATATAATATTTTTAAGACCATTTGTTATATACTTGCACATATTGCATCTCTTTTTATTGCATCTATAAGTTCCTATGTTTGACATAATAGAGTTATGAGTGCTCTTGTAAGGAGTTTTTAACTTACGTCTGCACATAACGACCTTACTAGGTGCCAGTTTTTCCTTAATAGTAGGTGCTCTTTTAAATGTACATCTGGGTTTATCTTGTAATATTATTTTGAAAATGGGGTCTCGTTTGAGTAATGACCAGTGTTTAAACAATATCTTTTTAATCTCTTTATAATTATTATTATATCTAGTGATAAATGAAGATACAAAATGTGAGTCCTCATTTACGGGTTTTTTTGGAGTTTTTGATTTTAACAAATCTCCTCTATTTAGAGAACGTGCTTTTTGAAAGCCTGATTCTATTAGTTCTTCTGGATAGTGTTTTTCCTTGAATTTATTTTTTAGAAGTATGCTTTGTGTGTCATAAATATTTATATCTGTACAATTACGCCGAATCCTCCTAAACTGGCTGTATGGAATATTGGTCTTCCAACTAGTGTGATGGTTGCTAAAGTAATCCAAAAAATTATTACTGTCTACCTGTTTGAAAAAGGTACATGACTGAATGCCATTATCCTCTCCCCACCTTAGGGTCACGTCTAAAAAATCTATTTCATCTGTTTGGATGTTCCAAGTAAATTGGATCCCCATATTATTGTCATTGAGATAATTTTGAAAGGAGGTGAGTGTTGCGGATGAACCCCTCCAGACAAACAATAGATCGTCTATATAACGGCCATAGAAGACCAGATTTTGCTCCCATTTTGCATCATAGATATACTTGGTTTCAAAAGTGCCCATAAATAAATTTGCAAAACTGGGAGCAAATCTGGTCCCCATGGCCGTTCCCTTGGTCTGAAGGAAGAAACCATCTAGAAATTTAAAATAATTATGAGTTAATATGAAATGTATAAGTTTGAGCAAATAATTCTTCTGGATGTTAGACATATATGGATCTTCACTGAGATAACTGTCTACAGAGTCTAAACCTATGTCGTGTGTGATATTAGAATAGAGAGAACTAACATCACAAGATACCCAAATAAGATGTTGTTCTTTTTTAATGTCAGATAATTTCTGTAGTAAATCGGTAGTGTCTTTTATATAGGATCTAAGCTGAATAACGTATCTTTGGAGGTAATAATCAATGTATAGTGAAAGGTTATCGGTGAGGCTATTCATACCTGCAATGATCGGTCGGCCAGGAGGATTATGAATTTGTTTATGAATCTTTGGTAAGTGGTAATAATATGGGATATTAGGATTAATGGGTGTGAGAAATTTTCTCTCTTTTTGTGTTAGAATACCATGTTCCTGGCCATAGGTAATTAGTTTTTTAAGTTCTTTAGTGTATGTATCTGTAGGATCTATTGAAAGTTGTTTGTAATAGTCCTTATCTAACAGAATCCTTCTAGCCTCACATATATAATCTTCGTAATTTTGTATTACTAAGCCGCCGCCTTTATCGGCTTGGCGGATTATGATAGTATTGTCATTTGAGAGGTTACGTAGAGCCCTTTGTTCATTGGGCCATATATTGTTATATTTTTTATTATTATGTGGGGGCAGTTTCTCAAAATCTTCTAATACCAGATTTCTGAAAATATCTAAATAAGCTAGATTCTCTCCATGGGGATAGAAAGTGGAGGGAGGGGAGAGGTTTGTGTGAATAACTCCTTCGAACAATTGTTCTGAGAGGTCTTCTGGGTCTATATATAAGACAGGCATGTTCCTTTCTGCTGTCATATTGTCTGTAAGGACTGGCATGCCTACTGTTTTGTGATTCTTGAGATGTTTGTTAGCAAAATAACGCTGTAGAGCTAGTTTTCTAGTGTATTTGTTTAAGTCTACAAACAGTTCGAACAATTGGTGTGAGTTAGAAGGACAGAAACTGAGGCCTTTTCCTAAAATTCTGATTTCATCATTAGACAGTGGTCTATCTGAAAGGTTAAATATGCCTTTACTTAGTTGTTGTAACTTCTTTTCCTTGGTGGCAACTCCCCTTCCCCTATGTCCCCGTTTGTGTGTGTTCTTTTGTTTCTTCCCGGTTGTTGGTAAGGGGTATTTTGGCCTTCTCTTCTCCAGAGAGGAGCTAGTGGTATGCGTTCTTCTAAAAAAGCAACTGAATTATGTGGATTGGGTGAATCTTGAAAAGATGTATTCTCTCTATTCTGATTAGTTTGAACAGTCTGAATACCAGAAGGACCTGGTAATTCCTCTCTATTTGTTTTCTGGAAATGTTGATTGTTCTGATTATGATAATGTGAATTGAAAGATGGTTTAGGAGTGTGTCTTGGTGGTGGGTCTTTATTGTAAAAATGAGAAGTATGTTGATCTTTATGATTAATATTCATATGTGGCCTATATTGGTCTTGAGGGTTGGATTGATGTCTGTATTCTTGTTCAATGAAGGGGGAGAATCTATTCTGAGTGGGAATATGGAATCTTTCAAAATCTCTATTTTCTCCATGTGTGTTAAATGACTGGTAAGAGGAGTGAGATCTGTTGTCTCCATATGTATTGGATGACAAATACGTAGAGTGAGGTTTATAACTAGATTGTTGCAGTTTGTGTCTATTAGATTGATTTGTATATTGGTTTCTATTTCTATTGTTGTAGGTAACTTTAGTCCAAGTGGAGTCTTTAGGCTCATTGCTATCCGTTCTATTGTATGTATAGACTATACCTTTAAGATAGTCACTCTCGTCTCTCTCCTTTTTCTTATTTTTTCTTAGAATAATTTCATCTTGGTAATCATCTGTAGACTTAATAGTTCTCTCATTGAGAGATTGGTATTCAGAATGATCTTTATATTGTTCTAATAACTTTTGTGTGTTTTCTATTTTTTCTGCTATATCCTTAACCAATTTCTCCCTATGGCTGATTAAAATGTCTATAAGGTTGAATGAACAGCTATCTAAAGCTGCTAACCATTTAGCCAAAAGTGTTTCATCTTCCTTGAATGAACAATTTTTGAGGATTCTGAGTCCTCGTGGGATCTGTTTTCTGTCTCTATATTGTTTTAGTGAATCTAGGTCCCACCAATGTCTGTGTTCTATTTTGAGATATTCCTCTAGTTGTGAAAAAAGTTGTTTAATAGAGAGTACGGCTGTGGGATCTGAACTGGAAGGATTAAAATTGGGCTGATGTACAGACCTCTTGTTTGCCCTTTCAGTAATAGACAGCATTGTTCACTATATGCCAACTAGTGTGGGTGTATATGAAGAACAGAACTTAATTGGTGCAACGAACTATACTTAATGAGTACTATATGTAGCTACCCACCTCTCTAAAGCAAATTGTGATAATAACCCACTTTTCTAACAATACAATAATATAAAAATAGTGTCGAATTTGAGCCTATAAATATGAATAATAAATAAAAATATACAAATATGAGCAATAAAAAATAAATAAAAATATTCGAACCCAGTTAAACTAATAAAGTCCAAATGGTAGTAATTTCGAAGTAGGACAACAGTTCAAGGTGTAACGATCTAATATCCAGTTCTAAGAAAGTTGATTGGAGGCAGCTCCTTCCAAATGATATCAAAAGGGATGAATCACTGTGAAGAAACAGAGCAGAAAAAAAGGGCGCCTCCTAGTGTAGCCAATTTTTATAAAAGAAATAATGCAAAAGTAAGCATACTCACAATGTGTGAAGGCAGAGATAATGCCTAGGTGAACGTTCTGGGAACTTCACAGTGTCCCAGCTAACTGTGCACTTTGCTGAGGGCTGCTCCTCCCAAACGCAGAAAGGATATCTGTAATCTGGAAATCAAGAGAGAAAACAAGAGGGCGACCCCTAGTGCAAATCAATGTGGAACCAGTGATGAATATCTGTTGCAGCTTGCGAATGGATACTCACAGAAAGTATTGCACCCTATAGTGCAAATGAAGCATACTAGGAATAATATGGTGTCCTAGTGCACAAATCCGCCCAAAAGCACTGTCGTGATGAGAGGTGAACTTCAAATATATCAGGTTGATGAAAAAACAGAGAACTCCAGTATCGATAAAAAAGTTTAATTAAAAAAATACACAGATCTACAATGACATCTGTAGTAAAATTGCAACGCGTTTCTAAGCGCTAACCACGCTTTTTCCTCAGGCAAATGATATTGAATATACTGGAGTCTCTTACATATATACCCCTGTGTAGGCTTAATGGGATCAGCTGTAGCTTATTAGAACAGGTGCTACTTGAATTCACTCCCTAGATATTCTAACCGGATGTTACAGATAATACCAGTGATACAATACAATGTGTAAAACAAATGTCCAATACATAGAACCTACTAATCCCTATCGACACACATAGACTAGAAAAGACATATATAGAAGTACTGAGATCTAAGCTCTATGAGTTGTCTTAGATGTTTAAGCACAGTGTTATAAATGGTTATGAATATTCGTGATGCTGTATATGTAAAGTGTATTATTGCGACATGCGCTTTTTTTATATCCGTTGTTATTCCTTAATTGTATTTGTAAATAGCACCTACGTATAAATGATACGCTGTAAAAAGGTATAGTCTTATGTTTCTTAACAGAGTAAGGGTGTGTATAATTCAACGAATAGGAATGTTATAATAAATGTCCAATCCTATAGCTTCGTAAGACTAAGGTGTGTCGCGCTAGACCAATAGAAGTGCTGTATCCAAAACAATCATGTGATGTGTTGCTCCATTTGATTGGAGCTAAGGGTGTGTGTCAAAAAGGCGTGGGGATTATGTTAGATGCGTACGATGACACACATAGAAACAGTGTCTGTTGTTAATGTTGCTATGTGTGAGCATGACGTATACGTGCAACTACTGTGAAAAGAAGTGTGATAGGGCCGTGGGTGGCTGATGCCTACATAAATGAAAGAGATGCACTAAAAGAACTCTAACTATAACGTGCACAAACTACCTACGTGACTGAATGTGTATATTACATGAGTGTAAGGACCGCATATCTTATATATATATATGTATATGCATCTATGTCCTAGTGATAATGGATGCTAATGTGTTACGTCTTAGTGAGAAAATGGGGCCAATTTTACCTAGTGTATGTATATATATGTGTGATATAAACAATGAGTGAAATACTACTAAGTGTGAAATCTAGAATAGATTCATTGTGAAGAGTACATTCATAACTATAAAAATGTGCGAGTGATGGATGTAATATGAAAGTATCATATAATAAAATAATAATATGAAAGTATCATATTATAAGATAATAAACATATTGTTGCAATATGTATATAGACAACGTGTGGTATGAAGTGGTATTATATGTATTAGAAATGTATTAGAAAGCAGCAGAATCTATAACTTCATTGAGGCCCTCTGGATGTAGGGTTTTAAATTGGTAAATCCAAAAGGTTTCCCTCTGGCGTAATTTAGTCATTCTGTTTTGGGAACTAAGGGCCGGAATAGTTTCCAATGGGGTGATATTCATGACACAATTATTTGTGCCATGTATGGAGGAGTGATGCCTAGAGGTACTATATTTATCAGACCCCTTCAGTATACATCTCAAATGTTCTGACCATCTTTGTCTGATTTTTCTACAGGTGCGACCTATATATTGTAGGCCACACAAGCATGTTATACAATACACTACATAGTTGGAGTTGCATGTTATTCTTTGAGTAATTGCAAAGGATTCTCCAGTACTATTGGATATAATATTTTTAAGACCATTTGTTATATACTTGCACATATTGCATCTCTTTTTATTGCATCTATAAGTTCCTATGTTTGACATAATAGAGTTATGAGTGCTCTTGTAAGGAGTTTTTAACTTACGTCTGCACATAACGACCTTACTAGGTGCCAGTTTTTCCTTAATAGTAGGTGCTCTTTTAAATGTACATCTGGGTTTATCTTGTAATATTATTTTGAAAATGGGGTCTCGTTTGAGTAATGACCAGTGTTTAAACAATATCTTTTTAATCTCTTTATAATTATTATTATATCTAGTGATAAATGAAGATACAAAATGTGAGTCCTCATTTACGGGTTTTTTTGGAGTTTTTGATTTTAACAAATCTCCTCTATTTAGAGAACGTGCTTTTTGAAAGCCTGATTCTATTAGTTCTTCTGGATAGTGTTTTTCCTTGAATTTATTTTTTAGAAGTATGCTTTGTGTGTCATAAATATTTATATCTGTACAATTACGCCGAATCCTCCTAAACTGGCTGTATGGAATATTGGTCTTCCAACTAGTGTGATGGTTGCTAAAGTAATCCAAAAAATTATTACTGTCTACCTGTTTGAAAAAGGTACATGACTGAATGCCATTATCCTCTCCCCACCTTAGGGTCACGTCTAAAAAATCTATTTCATCTGTTTGGATGTTCCAAGTAAATTGGATCCCCATATTATTGTCATTGAGATAATTTTGAAAGGAGGTGAGTGTTGCGGATGAACCCCTCCAGACAAACAATAGATCGTCTATATAACGGCCATAGAAGACCAGATTTTGCTCCCATTTTGCATCATAGATATACTTGGTTTCAAAAGTGCCCATAAATAAATTTGCAAAACTGGGAGCAAATCTGGTCCCCATGGCCGTTCCCTTGGTCTGAAGGAAGAAACCATCTAGAAATTTAAAATAATTATGAGTTAATATGAAATAGAAACCAATATACAAATCAATCTAATAGACACAAACTGCAACAATCTAGTTATAAACCTCACTCTACGTATTTGTCATCCAATACATATGGAGACAACAGATCTCACTCCTCTTACCAGTCATTTAACACACATGGAGAAAATAGAGATTTTGAAAGATTCCATATTCCCACTCAGAATAGATTCTCCCCCTTCATTGAACAAGAATACAGACATCAATCCAACCCTCAAGACCAATATAGGCCACATATGAATATTAATCATAAAGATCAACATACTTCTCATTTTTACAATAAAGACCCACCACCAAGACACACTCCTAAACCATCTTTCAATTCACATTATCATAATCAGAACAATCAACATTTCCAGAAAACAAATAGAGAGGAATTACCAGGTCCTTCTGGTATTCAGACTGTTCAAACTAATCAGAATAGAGAGAATACATCTTTTCAAGATTCACCCAATCCACATAATTCAGTTGCTTTTTTAGAAGAACGCATACCACTAGCTCCTCTCTGGAGAAGAGAAGGCCAAAATACCCCTTACCAACAACCGGGAAGAAACAAAAGAACACACACAAACGGGGACATAGGGGAAGGGGAGTTGCCACCAAGGAAAAGAAGTTACAACAACTAAGTAAAGGCATATTTAACCTTTCAGATAGACCACTGTCTAATGATGAAATCAGAATTTTAGGAAAAGGCCTCAGTTTCTGTCCTTCTAACTCACACCAATTGTTCGAACTGTTTGTAGACTTAAACAAATACACTAGAAAACTAGCTCTACAGCGTTATTTTGCTAACAAACATCTCAAGAATCACAAAACAGTAGGCATGCCAGTCCTTACAGACAATATGACAGCAGAAAGGAACATGCCTGTCTTATATATAGACCCAGAAGACCTCTCAGAACAATTGTTCGAAGGAGTTATTCACACAAACCTCTCCCCTCCCTCCACTTTCTATCCCCATGGAGAGAATCTAGCTTATTTAGATATTTTCAGAAATCTGGTATTAGAAGATTTTGAGAAACTGCCCCCACATAATAATAAAAAATATAACAATATATGGCCCAATGAACAAAGGGCTCTACGTAACCTCTCAAATGACAATACTATCATAATCCGCCAAGCCGATAAAGGCGGCGGCTTAGTAATACAAAATTACGAAGATTATATATGTGAGGCTAGAAGGATTCTGTTAGATAAGGACTATTACAAACAACTTTCAATAGATCCTACAGATACATACACTAAAGAACTTAAAAAACTAATTACCTATGGCCAGGAACATGGTATTCTAACACAAAAAGAGAGAAAATTTCTCACACCCATTAATCCTAATATCCCATATTATTACCACTTACCAAAGATTCATAAACAAATTCATAATCCTCCTGGCCGACCGATCATTGCAGGTATGAATAGCCTCACCGATAACCTTTCACTATACATTGATTATTACCTCCAAAGATACGTTATTCAGCTTAGATCCTATATAAAAGACACTACCGATTTACTACAGAAATTATCTGACATTAAAAAAGAACAACATCTTATTTGGGTATCTTGTGATGTTAGTTCTCTCTATTCTAATATCACACACGACATAGGTTTAGACTCTGTAGACAGTTATCTCAGTGAAGATCCATATATGTCTAACATCCAGAAGAATTATTTGCTCAAACTTATACATTTCATATTAACTCATAATTATTTTAAATTTCTAGATGGTTTCTTCCTTCAGACCAAGGGAACGGCCATGGGGACCAGATTTGCTCCCAGTTTTGCAAATTTATTTATGGGCACTTTTGAAACCAAGTATATCTATGATGCAAAATGGGAGCAAAATCTGGTCTTCTATGGCCGTTATATAGACGATCTATTGTTTGTCTGGAGGGGTTCATCCGCAACACTCACCTCCTTTCAAAATTATCTCAATGACAATAATATGGGGATCCAATTTACTTGGAACATCCAAACAGATGAAATAGATTTTTTAGACGTGACCCTAAGGTGGGGAGAGGATAATGGCATTCAGTCATGTACCTTTTTCAAACAGGTAGACAGTAATAATTTTTTGGATTACTTTAGCAACCATCACACTAGTTGGAAGACCAATATTCCATACAGCCAGTTTAGGAGGATTCGGCGTAATTGTACAGATATAAATATTTATGACACACAAAGCATACTTCTAAAAAATAAATTCAAGGAAAAACACTATCCAGAAGAACTAATAGAATCAGGCTTTCAAAAAGCACGTTCTCTAAATAGAGGAGATTTGTTAAAATCAAAAACTCCAAAAAAACCCGTAAATGAGGACTCACATTTTGTATCTTCATTTATCACTAGATATAATAATAATTATAAAGAGATTAAAAAGATATTGTTTAAACACTGGTCATTACTCAAACGAGACCCCATTTTCAAAATAATATTACAAGATAAACCCAGATGTACATTTAAAAGAGCACCTACTATTAAGGAAAAACTGGCACCTAGTAAGGTCGTTATGTGCAGACGTAAGTTAAAAACTCCTTACAAGAGCACTCATAACTCTATTATGTCAAACATAGGAACTTATAGATGCAATAAAAAGAGATGCAATATGTGCAAGTATATAACAAATGGTCTTAAAAATATTATATCCAATAGTACTGGAGAATCCTTTGCAATTACTCAAAGAATAACATGCAACTCCAACTATGTAGTGTATTGTATAACATGCTTGTGTGGCCTACAATATATAGGTCGCACCTGTAGAAAAATCAGACAAAGATGGTCAGAACATTTGAGATGTATACTGAAGGGGTCTGATAAATATAGTACCTCTAGGCATCACTCCTCCATACATGGCACAAATAATTGTGTCATGAATATCACCCCATTGGAAACTATTCCGGCCCTTAGTTCCCAAAACAGAATGACTAAATTACGCCAGAGGGAAACCTTTTGGATTTACCAATTTAAAACCCTACATCCAGAGGGCCTCAATGAAGTTATAGATTCTGCTGCTTTCTAATACATTTCTAATACATATAATACCACTTCATACCACACGTTGTCTATATACATATTGCAACAATATGTTTATTATCTTATAATATGATACTTTCATATTATTATTTTATTATATGATACTTTCATATTACATCCATCACTCGCACATTTTTATAGTTATGAATGTACTCTTCACAATGAATCTATTCTAGATTTCACACTTAGTAGTATTTCACTCATTGTTTATATCACACATATATATACATACACTAGGTAAAATTGGCCCCATTTTCTCACTAAGACGTAACACATTAGCATCCATTATCACTAGGACATAGATGCATATACATATATATATATAAGATATGCGGTCCTTACACTCATGTAATATACACATTCAGTCACGTAGGTAGTTTGTGCACGTTATAGTTAGAGTTCTTTTAGTGCATCTCTTTCATTTATGTAGGCATCAGCCACCCACGGCCCTATCACACTTCTTTTCACAGTAGTTGCACGTATACGTCATGCTCACACATAGCAACATTAACAACAGACACTGTTTCTATGTGTGTCATCGTACGCATCTAACATAATCCCCACGCCTTTTTGACACACACCCTTAGCTCCAATCAAATGGAGCAACACATCACATGATTGTTTTGGATACAGCACTTCTATTGGTCTAGCGCGACACACCTTAGTCTTACGAAGCTATAGGATTGGACATTTATTATAACATTCCTATTCGTTGAATTATACACACCCTTACTCTGTTAAGAAACATAAGACTATACCTTTTTACAGCGTATCATTTATACGTAGGTGCTATTTACAAATACAATTAAGGAATAACAACGGATATAAAAAAAGCGCATGTCGCAATAATACACTTTACATATACAGCATCACGAATATTCATAACCATTTATAACACTGTGCTTAAACATCTAAGACAACTCATAGAGCTTAGATCTCAGTACTTCTATATATGTCTTTTCTAGTCTATGTGTGTCGATAGGGATTAGTAGGTTCTATGTATTGGACATTTGTTTTACACATTGTATTGTATCACTGGTATTATCTGTAACATCCGGTTAGAATATCTAGGGAGTGAATTCAAGTAGCACCTGTTCTAATAAGCTACAGCTGATCCCATTAAGCCTACACAGGGGTATATATGTAAGAGACTCCAGTATATTCAATATCATTTGCCTGAGGAAAAAGCGTGGTTAGCGCTTAGAAACGCGTTGCAATTTTACTACAGATGTCATTGTAGATCTGTGTATTTTTTTTAATTAAACTTTTTTATCGATACTGGAGTTCTCTGTTTTTTCATCAACCTGATATATTTGAAGTTCACCTCTCATCACGACAGTGCTTTTGGGCGGATTTGTGCACTAGGACACCATATTATTCCTAGTATGCTTCATTTGCACTATAGGGTGCAATACTTTCTGTGAGTATCCATTCGCAAGCTGCAACAGATATTCATCACTGGTTCCACATTGATTTGCACTAGGGGTCGCCCTCTTGTTTTCTCTCTTGATTTCCAGATTACAGATATCCTTTCTGCGTTTGGGAGGAGCAGCCCTCAGCAAAGTGCACAGTTAGCTGGGACACTGTGAAGTTCCCAGAACGTTCACCTAGGCATTATCTCTGCCTTCACACATTGTGAGTATGCTTACTTTTGCATTATTTCTTTTATAAAAATTGGCTACACTAGGAGGCGCCCTTTTTTTCTGCTCTGTTTCTTCACAGTGATTCATCCCTTTTGATATCATTTGGAAGGAGCTGCCTCCAATCAAGTTTCTTAGAACTGGATATTAGATCGTTACACCTTGAACTGTTGTCCTACTTCGAAATTACTACCATTTGGACTTTATTAGTTTAACTGGGTTCGAATATTTTTATTTATTTTTTATTGCTCATATTTGTATATTTTTATTTATTATTCATATTTATAGGCTCAAATTCGACACTATTTTTATATTATTGTATTGTTAGAAAAGTGGGTTATTATCACAATTTGCTTTAGAGAGGTGGGTAGCTACATATAGTACTCATTAAGTATAGTTCGTTGCACCAATTAAGTTCTGTTCTTCATATACACCCACACTAGTTGGCATATAGTGAACAATGCTGTCTATTACTGAAAGGGCAAACAAGAGGTCTGTACATCAGCCCAATTTTAATCCTTCCAGTTCAGATCCCACAGCCGTACTCTCTATTAAACAACTTTTTTCACAACTAGAGGAATATCTCAAAATAGAACACAGACATTGGTGGGACCTAGATTCACTAAAACAATATAGAGACAGAAAACAGATCCCACGAGGACTCAGAATCCTCAAAAATTGTTCATTCAAGGAAGATGAAACACTTTTGGCTAAATGGTTAGCAGCTTTAGATAGCTGTTCATTCAACCTTATAGACATTTTAATCAGCCATAGGGAGAAATTGGTTAAGGATATAGCAGAAAAAATAGAAAACACACAAAAGTTATTAGAACAATATAAAGATCATTCTGAATACCAATCTCTCAATGAGAGAACTATTAAGTCTACAGATGATTACCAAGATGAAATTATTCTAAGAAAAAATAAGAAAAAGGAGAGAGACGAGAGTGACTATCTTAAAGGTATAGTCTATACATACAATAGAACGGATAGCAATGAGCCTAAAGACTCCACTTGGACTAAAGTTACCTACAACAATAGAAATAGAAACCAATATACAAATCAATCTAATAGACACAAACTGCAACAATCTAGTTATAAACCTCACTCTACGTATTTGTCATCCAATACATATGGAGACAACAGATCTCACTCCTCTTACCAGTCATTTAACACACATGGAGAAAATAGAGATTTTGAAAGATTCCATATTCCCACTCAGAATAGATTCTCCCCCTTCATTGAACAAGAATACAGACATCAATCCAACCCTCAAGACCAATATAGGCCACATATGAATATTAATCATAAAGATCAACATACTTCTCATTTTTACAATAAAGACCCACCACCAAGACACACTCCTAAACCATCTTTCAATTCACATTATCATAATCAGAACAATCAACATTTCCAGAAAACAAATAGAGAGGAATTACCAGGTCCTTCTGGTATTCAGACTGTTCAAACTAATCAGAATAGAGAGAATACATCTTTCTTCTGTTATGTGTGATCAGTCCACGGGTCATCATTACTTCTGGGATATAACTCCTCCCCAACAGGAAATGCAAGAGGATTCACCCAGCAGAGCTGCATATAGCTCCTCCCCTCTACGTCAGTCCCAGTCATTCTCTTGCACCCAACGACTAGATAGGATGTGTGAGAGGACTATGGTGATTATACTTAGTTTTTATGACTTCAATCAAAAGTTTGTTATTTTACAATAGCACCGGAGCGTGTTATTACTTCTCTGGCAGAGTTTGAGGAAGAATCTACCAGAGTTTTTTACTATGATTTTAACCGGAGTAGTTAAGATCATATTGCTGTTCTCGGCCATCTGAGGGAGGTAAAAGCTTCAGATCAGGGGACAGCGGGCAGATGAATCTGCATTGAGGTATGTAGCAGTTTTTATTTTCTGAATGGAATTGATGAGAAAATCCTGCCATACCGTTATAATGTCATGTATGTATACACTTCAGTATTCTGGGTATGGTATTTCACCGGAACTACTCTGTTAAAAGTCACTAATCCTTTTAATAAGTATTTATCATGTTAAACGTTTTTGCTGGAATGTAGAATCGTTTACATTTCTGAGGTACTGAGTGAATAAATATTTGGGCATTATTTTCCACTTGGCAGTTGTTTGGTTTTAATTATGACAGTTTCGTTTCTCTTCACTGCTGTGTGTGAGGGGGAGGGGCCGTTTTTGGCGCTCTTTGCTACGCATCAAAAAATTCCAGTCAGTTACTCTTATATTTCCTGCATGATCCGGTTCATCTCTGACAGATCTCAGGGGTCTTCAAACTTCTTTAGAGGGAGGTAGATTCTCTCAGCAGAGCTGTGAGAATTTTATATTGACTGTGAATAAAAACGTTGCTCTGTAATTTTTATGTCAAATTTAATTATTGTTATTTTTCTAATGGGAACAAACCTTTGCTAAAAGTTGTGTTGTTTTAAAGTTTGATGCTATAACTGTTTTTCAGTTCATTATTTCAACTGTCATTTAATCATTTAATCGTTTAGTACCTCTTTGAGGCACAGTACGTTTTTGCTAAAAAAGATTATAACCAAGTTGCAAGTTTATTGCTAGTGTGTTAAACATGTCTGACTCAGAGGAAGATATCTGTGTCATTTGTTCCAATGCCAAGGTGGAGCCCAATAGAAATTTATGTACTAACTGTATTGATGCTACTTTAAATAAAAGTCAATCTGTACAATTTGAACAAATTTCACCAAACAGCGAGGGGAGAGTTATGCCGACTAACTCGCCTCACGCGGCAGTACCTGCATCTCCCGCCCGGGAGGTGCGTGATATTATGGCGCCTAGTACATCTGGGCGGCCATTACAGATAACATTACAAGATATGGCTACTGTTATGACTGAAGTTTTGTCTAAATTACCAGAACTAAGAGGCAAGCGTGATCACTCTGGGGTGAGAACAGAGTGCGCTGACAATACTAGGGCCATGTCTGATACTGCGTCACAGCTTGCAGAGCATGAGGACGGAGAGCTTCATTCTGTAGGTGACGGTTCTGATCCAAACAGATTGGATTCAGATATTTCAAATTTTAAATTTAAATTGGAGAACCTCCGTGTATTACTAGGGGAGGTCTTAGCAGCTCTCAATGATTGTAACACCGTTGCAATACCAGAGAAACTGTGTAGGTTGGATAAATACTTTGCGGTACCGGCGAGTACTGACGTTTTTCCTATACCTAAGAGACTAACTGAAATTGTTACTAAGGAGTGGGATAGACCCGGTGTGCCGTTCTCACCCCCTCCAATATTTAGAAAGATGTTTCCAATAGACACCACCACTCGGGACTTATGGCAAACGGTCCCTAAGGTGGAGGGAGCAGTTTCTACTTTAGCTAAGCGTACCACTATCCCGGTGGAGGATAGCTGTGCTTTTTCAGATCCAATGGATAAAAAATTAGAGGGTTACCTTAAGAAAATGTTTGTTCAACAAGGTTTTATATTGCAACCCCTTGCATGTATCGCGCCGATTACGGCTGCGGCAGCATTTTGGATTGAGTCTCTGGAAGAGAACCTTAGTTCATCTACGCTAGACGACATTACGGACAGGCTTAGAGTCCTTAAACTAGCTAATTCATTCATTTCGGAGGCCGTAGTACATTTAACCAAACTTACGGCTAAGAACTCAGGATTCGCCATACAGGCACGTAGGGCGCTGTGGCTAAAATCCTGGTCAGCTGATGTTACTTCTAAGTCCAAATTACTTAATATACCTTTCAAGGGGCAGTCTTTATTTGGGCCCGGTTTGAAAGAAATTATCGCTGACATTACAGGAGGTAAGGGCCACGCCCTACCTCAAGACAAAGCCAAAGCTAAGGCTAGACAGTCTAATTTTCGTCCCTTTCGGAATTTCAAAACAGGAGCAGCATCAACCTCCACTGCACCAAAACAGGAGGGAGCTGTTGCTCGTTACAGGCAAGGCTGGAAGCCTCACCAGTCCTGGAACAAGAGCAAGCAGGCCAGGAAACCTGCTGCTGCCCCAAAGACAGCATGAACCGAGAGCCCCCGATCCGGGACCGGATCTAGTGGGGGGCAGACTTTCTCTCTTCGCCCAGGCCTGGGCAAGAGATGTTCAGGATCCCTGGGCGCTAGAGATCATATCTCAGGGATACCTTCTAGACTTCAAATTATCTCCCCCAAGAGGGAGATTTCATCTGTCAAGGTTGTCAACAAACCAGATAAAGAAAGAAGCGTTTCTACGCTGTGTACAAGATCTGTTATTAATGGGAGTGATCCATCCGGTTCCGCGGTCGGAACAAGGACAAGGGTTCTACTCAAACCTGTTTGTGGTTCCCAAAAAAGAGGGAACTTTCAGGCCAATCTTAGATTTAAAGATTCTAAACAAATTCCTAAGAGTTCCATCGTTCAAAATGGAAACTATTCGGACAATCTTACCCATGATCCAAAAGGGTCAGTACATGACCACAGTGGATTTAAAAGATGCTTACCTTCACATACCGATTCACAAAGATCATCACCGGTATCTAAGGTTTGCCTTCTTAGACAGGCACTACCAGTTTGTAGCTCTTCCATTCGGATTGGCTACGGCTCCAAGAATCTTCACAAAGGTTCTGGGTGCCCTTCTGGCGGTACTAAGACCGCGAGGGATTTCGGTAGCTCCGTACCTAGACGACATTCTAATACAAGCTTCAAGCTTTCAAACTGCCAAGTCTCATACAGAGTTAGTTCTGGCATTTCTAAGGTCGCATGGATGGAAAGTGAACGAAAAGAAGAGTTCTCTTTTTCCTCTCACAAGAGTTCCATTCTTGGGGACTCTTATAGATTCTGTAGAAATGAAGATTTACCTGACAGAAGACAGGTTAACAAAGCTTCAAAATGCATGCCGTGTCCTTCATTCCATTCAACACCCGTCAGTAGCTCAATGCATGGAGGTGATCGGCTTAATGGTAGCGGCAATGGACATAGTACCTTTTGCACGCCTACACCTCAGACCGCTGCAATTGTGCATGCTAAGTCAGTGGAATGGGGATTACTCAGATTTGTCCCCTACTCTGAATCTGAATCAAGAGACCAGAAATTCTCTTCTATGGTGGCTTTATCGGCCACACCTGTCCAGGGGGATGCCATTCAGCAGGCCAGACTGGACAATTGTAACAACAGACGCCAGCCTACTAGGTTGGGGCGCTGTCTGGAATTCTCTGAAGGCTCAGGGACTATGGAATCAGGAGGAGAGTCTCCTTCCAATAAACATCCTGGAATTGAGAGCAGTTCTCAATGCCCTTCTGGCTTGGCCCCAATTAACAACTCGGGGGTTCATCAGGTTTCAGTCGGACAACATCACGACTGTAGCTTACATCAACCATCAGGGAGGGACAAGAAGCTCCCTAGCAATGATGGAAGTATCAAAGATAATTCGCTGGGCAGAGTCTCACTCTTGCCACCTGTCAGCAATCCACATCCCGGGAGTGGAGAACTGGGAGGCGGATTTCTTGAGTCGCCAGACTTTTCATCCGGGGGAGTGGGAACTTCATCCGGAGGTCTTTGCCCAAATACTTCGACGTTGGGGCAAACCAGAGATAGATCTCATGGCGTCTTGCCAGAACGCCAAACTTCCTCTCTACGGGTCCAGATCCAGGGATCCGGGAGCGGTTCTGATAGATGCTTTGACAGCACCTTGGAACTTCGGGATGGCTTATGTGTTTCCACCCTTCCCGCTGCTTCCTCGATTGATTGCCAAAATCAAACAGGAGAGAGCATCAGTGATTCTAATAGCGCCTGCATGGCCACGCAGGACTTGGTATGCAGATCTAGTGGACATGTCATCCTGTCCGCCTTGGTCTCTACCTCTAAGACAGGACCTTCTGATACAGGGTCCATTCAAACATCAAAATCTAACTTCTCTGAAGCTGACTGCTTGGAAATTGAACGCTTGATTTTATCAAACGTGGTTTTTCTGAGTCGGTTATTGATACCCTGATACAGGCTAGGAAGCCTGTTACCAGAAGGATTTACCATAAAATATGGCGTAAATACCTATACTGGTGCGAATCCAAAGGTTACTCCTGGAGTAAGGTTAGGATCGCTAGGATATTGTCCTTTCTACAAGAAGGTTTAGAAAAGGGTCTATCAGCTAGTTCATTAAAGGGACAGATTTCAGCTCTGTCCATCTTGTTACACAGGCGTCTGTCAGAAAATCCAGACGTCCAGGCCTTTTGTCAGGCTTTAGCTAGGATCAAGCCTGTGTTTAAAGCTGTTGCTCCGCCATGGAGTTTAAACTTAGTTCTTAACGTTTTACAGGGTGTTCCGTTTGAACCCCTTCATTCCATTGATATAAAATTGTTATCTTGGAAAGTTCTGTTTTTAATGGCTATTTCCTCGGCTCGAAGAGTCTCTGAGTTATCAGCCTTACATTGTGATTCTCCTTATCTGATTTTTCACTCAGACAAGGTAGTTCTGCGTACTAAACCTGGGTTCTTACCTAAGGTAGTCACTAACAGGAATATCAATCAAGAGATTGTTGTTCCATCCTTGTGTCCAAATCCTTCTTCAAAGAAGGAACGTCTTCTACACAATCTGGATGTAGTTCGTGCCCTCAAGTTCTACTTGCAGGCAACTAAAGATTTTCGCCAAACTTCTTCCCTGTTTGTCGTTTATTCTGGACAGAGGAGAGGTCAAAAAGCTTCTGCTACCTCTCTCTCTTTTTGGCTTCGTAGCATAATACGTTTAGCCTATGAGACTGCTGGACAGCAGCCTCCTGAAAGAATTACAGCTCACTCCACTAGAGCTGTGGCTTCCACTTGGGCCTTTAAGAATGAGGCCTCTGTTGAACAGATTTGCAAGGCTGCAACTTGGTCTTCGCTTCATACTTTTTACAAATTTTACAAATTTGACACTTTTGCTTCTTCGGAGGCTATTTTTGGGAGAAAGGTTCTTCAGGCAGTGGTTCCTTCTGTATAATGAGCCTGCCTATCCCTCCCGTCATCCGTGTACTTTTGCTTTGGTATTGGTATCCCAGAAGTAATGATGACCCGTGGACTGATCACACATAACAGAAGAAAACATAATTTATGCTTACCTGATAAATTCCTTTCTTCTGTTGTGTGATCAGTCCACGGCCCGCCCTGTTTTAAGGCAGGTAAATATCTTTTAAATTATACTCCAGTCACCACTTCACCCTTGGTTACTCCTTTCTCGTTGATTCTTGGTCGAATGACTGGGACTGACGTAGAGGGGAGGAGCTATATGCAGCTCTGCTGGGTGAATCCTCTTGCATTTCCTGTTGGGGAGGAGTTATATCCCAGAAGTAATGATGACCCGTGGACTGATCACACAACAGAAGAAAGGAATTTATCAGGTAAGCATAAATTATGTTTTTCAAGATTCACCCAATCCACATAATTCAGTTGCTTTTTTAGAAGAACGCATACCACTAGCTCCTCTCTGGAGAAGAGAAGGCCAAAATACCCCTTACCAACAACCGGGAAGAAACAAAAGAACACACACAAACGGGGACATAGGGGAAGGGGAGTTGCCACCAAGGAAAAGAAGTTACAACAACTAAGTAAAGGCATATTTAACCTTTCAGATAGACCACTGTCTAATGATGAAATCAGAATTTTAGGAAAAGGCCTCAGTTTCTGTCCTTCTAACTCACACCAATTGTTCGAACTGTTTGTAGACTTAAACAAATACACTAGAAAACTAGCTCTACAGCGTTATTTTGCTAACAAACATCTCAAGAATCACAAAACAGTAGGCATGCCAGTCCTTACAGACAATATGACAGCAGAAAGGAACATGCCTGTCTTATATATAGACCCAGAAGACCTCTCAGAACAATTGTTCGAAGGAGTTATTCACACAAACCTCTCCCCTCCCTCCACTTTCTATCCCCATGGAGAGAATCTAGCTTATTTAGATATTTTCAGAAATCTGGTATTAGAAGATTTTGAGAAACTGCCCCCACATAATAATAAAAAATATAACAATATATGGCCCAATGAACAAAGGGCTCTACGTAACCTCTCAAATGACAATACTATCATAATCCGCCAAGCCGATAAAGGCGGCGGCTTAGTAATACAAAATTACGAAGATTATATATGTGAGGCTAGAAGGATTCTGTTAGATAAGGACTATTACAAACAACTTTCAATAGATCCTACAGATACATACACTAAAGAACTTAAAAAACTAATTACCTATGGCCAGGAACATGGTATTCTAACACAAAAAGAGAGAAAATTTCTCACACCCATTAATCCTAATATCCCATATTATTACCACTTACCAAAGATTCATAAACAAATTCATAATCCTCCTGGCCGACCGATCATTGCAGGTATGAATAGCCTCACCGATAACCTTTCACTATACATTGATTATTACCTCCAAAGATACGTTATTCAGCTTAGATCCTATATAAAAGACACTACCGATTTACTACAGAAATTATCTGACATTAAAAAAGAACAACATCTTATTTGGGTATCTTGTGATGTTAGTTCTCTCTATTCTAATATCACACACGACATAGGTTTAGACTCTGTAGACAGTTATCTCAGTGAAGATCCATATATGTCTAACATCCAGAAGAATTATTTGCTCAAACTTATACATTTCATATTAACTCATAATTATTTTAAATTTCTAGATGGTTTCTTCCTTCAGACCAAGGGAACGGCCATGGGGACCAGATTTGCTCCCAGTTTTGCAAATTTATTTATGGGCACTTTTGAAACCAAGTATATCTATGATGCAAAATGGGAGCAAAATCTGGTCTTCTATGGCCGTTATATAGACGATCTATTGTTTGTCTGGAGGGGTTCATCCGCAACACTCACCTCCTTTCAAAATTATCTCAATGACAATAATATGGGGATCCAATTTACTTGGAACATCCAAACAGATGAAATAGATTTTTTAGACGTGACCCTAAGGTGGGGAGAGGATAATGGCATTCAGTCATGTACCTTTTTCAAACAGGTAGACAGTAATAATTTTTTGGATTACTTTAGCAACCATCACACTAGTTGGAAGACCAATATTCCATACAGCCAGTTTAGGAGGATTCGGCGTAATTGTACAGATATAAATATTTATGACACACAAAGCATACTTCTAAAAAATAAATTCAAGGAAAAACACTATCCAGAAGAACTAATAGAATCAGGCTTTCAAAAAGCACGTTCTCTAAATAGAGGAGATTTGTTAAAATCAAAAACTCCAAAAAAACCCGTAAATGAGGACTCACATTTTGTATCTTCATTTATCACTAGATATAATAATAATTATAAAGAGATTAAAAAGATATTGTTTAAACACTGGTCATTACTCAAACGAGACCCCATTTTCAAAATAATATTACAAGATAAACCCAGATGTACATTTAAAAGAGCACCTACTATTAAGGAAAAACTGGCACCTAGTAAGGTCGTTATGTGCAGACGTAAGTTAAAAACTCCTTACAAGAGCACTCATAACTCTATTATGTCAAACATAGGAACTTATAGATGCAATAAAAAGAGATGCAATATGTGCAAGTATATAACAAATGGTCTTAAAAATATTATATCCAATAGTACTGGAGAATCCTTTGCAATTACTCAAAGAATAACATGCAACTCCAACTATGTAGTGTATTGTATAACATGCTTGTGTGGCCTACAATATATAGGTCGCACCTGTAGAAAAATCAGACAAAGATGGTCAGAACATTTGAGATGTATACTGAAGGGGTCTGATAAATATAGTACCTCTAGGCATCACTCCTCCATACATGGCACAAATAATTGTGTCATGAATATCACCCCATTGGAAACTATTCCGGCCCTTAGTTCCCAAAACAGAATGACTAAATTACGCCAGAGGGAAACCTTTTGGATTTACCAATTTAAAACCCTACATCCAGAGGGCCTCAATGAAGTTATAGATTCTGCTGCTTTCTAATACATTTCTAATACATATAATACCACTTCATACCACACGTTGTCTATATACATATTGCAACAATATGTTTATTATCTTATAATATGATACTTTCATATTATTATTTTATTATATGATACTTTCATATTACATCCATCACTCGCACATTTTTATAGTTATGAATGTACTCTTCACAATGAATCTATTCTAGATTTCACACTTAGTAGTATTTCACTCATTGTTTATATCACACATATATATACATACACTAGGTAAAATTGGCCCCATTTTCTCACTAAGACGTAACACATTAGCATCCATTATCACTAGGACATAGATGCATATACATATATATATATAAGATATGCGGTCCTTACACTCATGTAATATACACATTCAGTCACGTAGGTAGTTTGTGCACGTTATAGTTAGAGTTCTTTTAGTGCATCTCTTTCATTTATGTAGGCATCAGCCACCCACGGCCCTATCACACTTCTTTTCACAGTAGTTGCACGTATACGTCATGCTCACACATAGCAACATTAACAACAGACACTGTTTCTATGTGTGTCATCGTACGCATCTAACATAATCCCCACGCCTTTTTGACACACACCCTTAGCTCCAATCAAATGGAGCAACACATCACATGATTGTTTTGGATACAGCACTTCTATTGGTCTAGCGCGACACACCTTAGTCTTACGAAGCTATAGGATTGGACATTTATTATAACATTCCTATTCGTTGAATTATACACACCCTTACTCTGTTAAGAAACATAAGACTATACCTTTTTACAGCGTATCATTTATACGTAGGTGCTATTTACAAATACAATTAAGGAATAACAACGGATATAAAAAAAGCGCATGTCGCAATAATACACTTTACATATACAGCATCACGAATATTCATAACCATTTATAACACTGTGCTTAAACATCTAAGACAACTCATAGAGCTTAGATCTCAGTACTTCTATATATGTCTTTTCTAGTCTATGTGTGTCGATAGGGATTAGTAGGTTCTATGTATTGGACATTTGTTTTACACATTGTATTGTATCACTGCTATTATCTGTAACATCCGGTTAGAATATCTAGGGAGTGAATTCAAGTAGCACCTGTTCTAATAAGCTACAGCTGATCCCATTAAGCCTACACAGGGGTATATATGTAAGAGACTCCAGTATATTCAATATCATTTGCCTGAGGAAAAAGCGTGGTTAGCGCTTAGAAACGCGTTGCAATTTTACTACAGATGTCATTGTAGATCTGTGTATTTTTTTAATTAAACTTTTTTATCGATACTGGAGTTCTCTGTTTTTTCATCAACCTGATATATTTGAAGTTCACCTCTCATCACGACAGTGCTTTTGGGCGGATTTGTGCACTAGGACACCATATTATTCCTAGTATGCTTCATTTGCACTATAGGGTGCAATACTTTCTGTGAGTATCCATTCGCAAGCTGCAACAGATATTCATCACTGGTTCCACATTGATTTGCACTAGGGGTCGCCCTCTTGTTTTCTCTCTTGATTTCCAGATTACAGATATCCTTTCTGCGTTTGGGAGGAGCAGCCCTCAGCAAAGTGCACAGTTAGCTGGGACACTGTGAAGTTCCCAGAACGTTCACCTAGGCATTATCTCTGCCTTCACACATTGTGAGTATGCTTACTTTTGCATTATTTCTTTTATAAAAATTGGCTACACTAGGAGGCGCCCTTTTTTTCTGCTCTGTTTCTAGGTTGTAACTAAGATCCATTGCTGTTCTCACACATAACTGAAGAGATGGGTAACTTCAGCTGGGGGAATAGCGTGCAGGGTCTCCTGCTCTGAGGTATGTGCAGTTTTAAATTTTTCTAGAAAAATGAATATGCTAGAAAATGCTGACAATACCGGATTTATTTAAGGTAAGCCTGATTACAGTGATTTAATAACGACTGGTATCATGCTTGCTGTAAAGGGTAATATTTTTATTATTTACTCACATTACTGAATAGATTTAACGTTTGCTTGAAGTGTATAAACGTTTTTTTTTACTTATTGGTGATAAAACTTTATTCTGGGGCCTAGTTTTTTCCACATGGCTGTCTAGATTTTGCCAAGGGATAGTTTTTTAAGGCCCTCTCACTGTGAGTACAGGTTGGGAGGGGCCTATTTTCGTTTTTGCAGCTTGAGACATCCAGCTTCCCTGAAGGAGTCCCCTGAACATTTAGGACCTCTCTAAAGGATTTTTGTGGCTTCCAAAGTCGTTGTATGGGCAGGTAGGGCCACAGCAGAGCTGTGGCAGTTTGTTGTGACTGTTTAAAAACGTTTATATTGTTTTTTTGATCCGTTTTTGAAACTAAGGGGTTAATCGTCCATTTGCAAGTGGGTGCAATGCTCTTTTAGCCTATTATGCACACTGTAAAAATTTCGTAAGATTTACTGCTTTTTTCACTGTTTTAGCAGTTTCTGTGATTGTTTTTTTCTCTTAAAGGCACAGTACCGTTTTTATTTTTTGCTTGTTCAGTTATTAAAGTGTTTTCCAAGCTTGCTGGTCTCATTACTAGTCTGTTTAAACATGTCTGACATAGAGGGAACTCATTGTTCATTATGTTTAGAAGCCATTGTGGAACCCCCTCTTAGAATGTGTACCAAATGCACTGATTTTACTATAAATTATAAAGACCATATTCTGGCTTTAAAAAAATTTATCACCAGAAGAAATTGACAGGGAGGAAGTAATGCCGGCTAACTCTCCCCACGTGTCAGATTCTATAAATCCCGCTCAGGGGACACCTAGTACTTCTAGCGCGCCCATTGCGTATACCTTGCAAGACATGGCGGCAGTTATGAATCATACCCTTACAGAGGTATTATCTAAACTGCCAGGATTGCAAGGAAAGCGAGACAGCTCTGGGAATAGAATAAATACAGAGCTCTCTGATGCTTTAGTAGCTAGGTCTGATACACCTTCACATTATACTGAAGCTGAAGCAGGGGAGCTTCAATCTGTGGGTGATTTTTCTGATTCAGGGAAGATACTCTGATTCTGATGTCTACATTTAAATTTAAGCTTGAACACCTCCGCGTATTGCTCAGGGAGGTTTTAGCAACTCTGGATGACTCTGACACTATTGTAGTCCCAGAGAAATTATGTAGATTGGATAAATACTATGCAGTACCTACTTACACTGTTTTTCCAATCCCTAAAAGGTTTTCTGAAATTATTACTAAGGAATGGGATAGACCAGGTGTACCGTTCTCTCCCCCTCCTGTTTTTAAAAAGATGTTTTCTATAGACCCCGCTACACGGGACTTATGGCAGATGGTCCCTAAGGTGGAGGGAGCAGTTTTCTACTCTAGCTAAGCGTACCACTATCCCTGTTGAGGACAGTTGTGCTTTTCTAGATCCAATGGACAAAAAATTAGAGTTATCTTAAAAGAATCTTTATTCAACAAGGGTTTATTCTCCAGCCCCTTGCATGCATTGCCCCCGTCACTGCTGCTGCGGCCTTCTGGTTTGAGTCTCTCGAAGAGGCTCTACAGGTAGAAACCCCATTGGATGATATCCTTGACAAGCTTAAAGCCCTTAAGCTAGCCAATTCATTTGTTTCTGATGCCGTTGTTCATTTAACCAAACTAACGGCTAAGAACTCAGGTTTTGCTATTCAGGCGCGTAGGGCGCTATGGCTTAAATCCTGGTCAGCTGACGTTACTTCAAAGTCTAAGCTTCTCAACATTCCCTTCAAGGGGCAGACCCTATTCGGGCCTGGGCTGAAGGAGATCATTTCTGATATTACTGGAGGAAAAGGTCATGCCCTTCCTCAGGATAGGTCCAGCAAATTAAGGACCAAACAGCCTAATTTTCGTGCCTTTCGAAATTTCAAGAGTGGTGCAGCTTCAACTTCCTCTAATACAAAACAGGAGGGAAATTTTGCCCAGTCGAAGCCGGTCTGGAGACCTAACCAGGTTTGGAACAAAGGAAAGCAGGCCAAGAAGCCTGCTGCTGCCTCTAAGACAGCATGAAAGATCAGCCCCCGATCCGGTAACGGATCTAGTAGGGGGCAGACTTTCTCTCTTCGCCCAGGCTTGGGCAAGAGATGTCCAGAATCCCTGGGCGTTGGAAATTGTGTCTCAGGGATACCTTCTGGAATTTGAAGCTTCTTCCCCAAAAGGAAGATTTCACCTCTCACAATTATCTGCAAACCTGATAAAGAGAGAGGCATTCTTACATTGTGTTCAAGACCTCCTAGTTATGGGAGGGATCCACCCAGTTCCAAAGGAGGAACAGGGGCAAGGCTTCTATTCAAATCTGTTTGTGGTTCCCATGAAAGAGGGAACCTTCAGACCAATCTTAGATCTCAAGATCCTAAACAAATTTCTCAGAGTTCCATCCTTCAAGATGGAGACTATTCGAACCATCCGTCCTATGATCCAGGAGGGTCAGTATATGACTACCGTGGATTTAAAGGATGCTTATCTTCACATTCCGATACACAGAGATCATCATCGGTTTCTCAGGTTCGCCTTCCTAGACAGGCATTACCAGTTTGTTGCTCTTCCCTTTGGGATAGCCACGGCACCAAGAATCTTTACAAAGGTTCTGGGGTCACTCTTGGCGGTCCTAAGGCCGCAGGGTATAGCAGTAGCCCCTTACCTAGACAACATTCTGATACAGGCGTCGAATTTTCAAATTGCCAAGTCCCATACGGACATTGTTCTGGCTTTCCTGAGGTCTCATGGGTGGAAAGTGAACGAAGAAAAGAGTTCTCTATCCCCTCTCACAAGAGTTTCCTTCCTGGGAACTCTGATAGATTCTGTAGAAATGAAGATTTACCTGACAGAGGCCAGGTTGTCAAAACTTCTAAATTCCTGCCGTGTTCTTTATTCTACTTCTCGCCCTTCGGTGGCTCAGTGTATGGAAGTAATCGGCTTAATGGTAGCGGCAATGGACATAGTGCTGTTTGCCCGTCTACATCTCAGACCGCTGCAACTCTGCATGCTCAGTCAGTGGAATGGGGATTACACAGATTTGTCCCCTCTACTAAATCTGGATCAAGAGACCAGGGATTCTCTTCTCTGGTGGCTATCTCGGGTCCATCTGTCCAAGGGTATGACCTTCCGCATGCCAGATTGGACAATAGTAACAACAGATGCCAGCCTTCTGGGCTGGGGTGCAGTCTGGAACTCCCTGAAGGCTCAGGGATCGTGGACTCCGGAGGAGGCCCTCCTTCCAATAAACATTCTGGAACTAAGAGCGATATTCAACGCTCTTCAGACTTGGCCTCAGCTTGCTGCGGTCAGGTTCATCAGATTTCAGTCAGACAACATCACGACTGTAGCTTACATCAACCATCAAGGGGGAACAAGGAGTTCCCAAGCAATGTTGGAGGTTTCAAAGATAATTCTATGGGCAGAGATTCACTCTTGCCATCTATCAGCTATCCAAATCCCAGGAGTAGAGAACTGGGAGGTGGATTTTCCAAGTCGACAGACTTTTTCATTCGGGGGAGTGGGAGCTCCATCCGGAGGTATTTGCACAGTTGATTCAACTTTGGGGCAAACCAGAACTGGATCTCATGGCGTCTCGTCAGAACGCCAAGCTTCCTTGTTACGGTTCCAGGTCCAGGGATCCCAAGGCAGCACTGATAGATGCTCTAGCAGCGCCTTGGTCCTTCAACCTAGCTTATGTTTTTCCACCGTTTCCTCTGCTCCCTCGTCTGATTGCCAAGATCAAGCAGGAGAGTGCATCAGTGATTTTGATAGCACCTGCGTGGCCACGCAGGACTTGGTATGCAGATCTGGTGAACATGTCATCCTTTCCACCATGGACTCTGCCGCTGAGACAGGACCTTCTACTTCAGGGTCCTTTCAACCATCCAAATCTAATTTCTCTGCGTCTGACTGCTTGGAGATTGAACGCTTGATTTTATCAAAACGTGGTTTCTCCGAGTCGGTCATTGATACCTTAATACAGGCACGAAAGCCTGTCACCAGGAAAATCTATCATAAGATATGGTGTAAATATCTTCATTGGTGTGAATCCAAGGGTTACTCTTGGAGTAAGGTCAGGATTCCTAAGATATTATCCTTTCTCCAAGAAGGATTGGAGAAGGGTTTTTCAGCTAGTTCCTTAAAGGGACAGATTTCTGCTCTGTCTATTCTTTTGCACAAACGTCTGGCTGAGGTTCCAGATGTTCAGGCATTTTGTCAGTCTCTGTTTAGAATCAAGCCTGTGTTTAAATCTGTTGCTCCACCATGGAGTTTAAATTTAGTTCTTAAGGTTCTTCAAGGGGTTCCGTTTGAACCTTTGCATTCCATAGATATTAGGCTCTTATCTTGTAAAGTTCTGTTTTTAGTAGCTATCTCCTCGGCTCGAAGAGTTTTGGAGTTATCTGCTTTGCAATGTGATTCCCCTTATCTCATTTTCCATGCAGATAAGGTAGTGTTACGTACCAAACCTGGGTTTCTACCTAAGGTGGTATCTAATAAAAATATCAAACAGAGTGTTGTACCGTCACTGTGTTCTAATCCTTCTTCTAAGAAGGAACATCTTTTACACAATCTTGATGTGGTTCGTGCTTTAAAGTTTTATTTACAATCTACTAAAGATTTTCGTCAAGCATCTGCATTGTTTGTTGTCTATTCTGGACAGAGGAGAGGCCAAAAGGCTTCGGCAACTTCTCTTTCCTTTTGGCTAAGGAGTATAATATGCTTAGCTTATGAGACTGCTGGCCAGCAGCCTCCTGAAAGAATTACAGCTCATTCTACTAGAGCGGTAGCTTCCACATGGGCTTTTAAAAATGAGGCTTCTGTTAAACAGATTTTTAAGGCGGCGACTTGGTCTTCGCTTCATACTTTTTCTAAATTCTATAAATTTGATACTTTTGCTTCTTCGGAGGCTATTTTTGGGAGAAAGGTCTTACAGGCAGTGGTGCCTTCCGTTTAAGTGCCTGCCTTGTCCCTCCCTTCATCCGTGTCCTATAGCTTTGGTATTGGTATCCCACAAGTAATGGATGATCCGTGGACTGGATACACCTTACAAGAGAAAACTAAATTTATGCTTACCTGATAAATTTATTTCTCTTGTGGTGTATCCAGTCCACGGCCCGCCCTGTCATTTTAAGGCAGGTGTTTTTTATTTTTAAACTACAGTCACCACTGCACCCTATAGTTTCTCCTTTCTCTTGCTTGTCTTCGGTCGAATGACTGGGGGTGGGCATTTAGGGGAGGAGCTATATAGACAGCTCTGCTGTGGGTGATCCTCTTGCAGCTTCCTGTTGGGAAGGAGAATATCCCACAAGTAATGGATAATCCGTGGACTGGATACACCACAAGAGAAATACATTTATCAGGTAAGCATAAATTTTGTTTTTTTCATATTGTACAGATGTGGGACCTTCCAGAAATAATTGTGATGGCCTTTAATCTAAACAAGAAATTTCCCAGATACCTTTCCAGGTTCAGAGATCCTCAGGCGGAGATGGTGGATACGTTAGCAGTTTCTTGTTTTCCGCCTCTGGTTCTTCTTTCGAGGGTGATCTCCAAGATCATAATGGAACAGTCTCATGTGTTTCTGGTAGCACCAGCATGGCCTCACAGATTTTAGTATGTGGATCTTGTCTGGATGTCCAGTTGCAAGCCTTGGCCTCTTTCTCTAAGGCCAGACTTTCTGTCTCATAGGGCGTTTTTCCATCAGGATCTCAAATTGTTAAATTTGAAGGTATGGATTTTGAACGCTTAGTGCTTAGTCATAGAGGTGTATGTGACTCAGTAATTAACACTATGTTACAGGCTCGTAAATCTGTTTCAAGAAAGATTTAGTATCGGGTTTGGAAAACCTATATTTCATGGTGTTGTTTTCATAAATTCTCTTGGCATTCTTTTAGAATTTTTAGAATTTTATAATTTCTTCAGGATGGTTTGGATAAAGCTTTGTCTGCAAGCACTTTGAAGGGACAAATCTCTGCTCTTTCTGTTTTATTTCGTAGAAAGATTGCTAAACTTCCTGATATTCACTGTTTTGTTCAGGCTTTGGTTCGTGTCAAACCTGTTATTTAATTAATTTCCCCTACTTGGAGTCTTAATTTGGTTTTAAGGATTTTGCAGGCTCCTCCTTTTGAGCCTATGCATTCTTTGGATATTAAACTACTTTCTTGGAAACTGTTGTTTCTTTTGGCTATCTCTTCTGCTGGAAGAGTTTGCGTTATCAGCTCTCTTGTGAGCCTCCTTATCTGATTTTCCATCAAGATAAAGCTGTTTTGCGGACTTAATTCAAATTCCTTCCTAAAGTTGTGAATTCTATCAACATTAGTAGGGAAATTGTTGTTCTTCTTTGTGTCTTAATCCTAAGAATTCTCTGGAAAGATCTTTACATTCTTTGGATTTCAGAAAGACTACTAGTCTATTTGTTGTTTTTTTCTGGTAGAAAAGTTCTTCAGGCAGCTGTCTCAGTTTGATTCTACTGCTTATGATTTAAGTTTTTTTGAAGTTTATAAGGAAAACTTAATGTTTGGATTTAATTTCTCAACGGAAATGGCTGTTATTTTATCCCTCCCTCTCTAGTGACTCTAATGTGGTCTTCCACATCTTGGGTATTTTATCCCATACGTCACTAGCTCATGGACTCTTGCCACTTACATGAAAGAGAACATAATTTATGTAAGAACTTACCTGATAAATTAATTTCTTTCATATTGGCAAAAGTCCATGAGGCCCACCCTTTTTATGGTGGTTATGATTTTTTGCATAAAAGCACAATTTATATTTCCAGTTCCTCTTTTTGTATGCTTTATTACGCCTTATTTTTATCACCTCACTTCTTGGCTATTCATTAAACTGAGTTGTGGGTGGGTCTCCATGGACTCTTGCCACTTACATGAAAGATAACATAATTTATGTAAGAACTTACCTGATAAATTAATGTCTTTCATAGTGGCAAGAGTCCATGAGACCCACCCTTTTTTGTGGTAATTATTTATGATATTTTTTTGTATAAAAGCACTATTTTTTTCCAGTTCCTCTTTTTTTGTATGCTTTTTTTACTCCTTTTTACACCTCACTACTTGGCTTTTCATTAAACTGAGGAATGAGTGTGGTGGGAGGTGTATTTATAGGCATTTGAGGTTTGGGAAACTTTGCCCCCTCCTGGTAGGAATGTGTATCCCATATGTTACTAGCTCATGGACTCTTGCCACTATGAAAGAAATGAATTTATCAGGTAAGTTCTTGCATAAATTATGTTTTTCTATAGTGTCTCTATATAATGTGTGGTTCTCTCTTGTGTACATGTATATGTATTACTATTGTCACAGTGAGAATGAGGAATAAAAGGGATGTTTGAGATACAATTCAGAAGTTTGCTCTACAGTATTTCCTTTCAGGACGGTTTTTTTTCTCCTGTCTGTAGAGTTTTTTCCTAGTTTTTATCACCATCTAATGGCTGCTAATGGTTAATGCAGGCTCTTTGTTTTTAGTCATGTTTCCATGAGGAAACTTCTATATTCAGTTAGTTGGCTTTATCAATCGCTTTCTTAGGAGATTGCTGCTCTGTTTTAGTTACATCTTTATAAAAGGTGCTTTATTTCAGGGACTTGCACAGCTTTGATGCGTCATACTTCACATATTAGTGTTTTAGGACACTATTATTATTATTATTATTTTTATCTGGTATTTGTGGAGCGCCAACAGATTCTGCTGCGCTAAATACTAATATATAGTTATTTCTATATTTTTAGTAATACAATACAGTAAGTTTTATCTTATTGAAGTGATATTTATGCCGTGACATGTTTTTCATGTCTCTTGCTCTATTTGTTAGTGCTTTTCCGGACACTAATATATTTATTTGAGAAATATTTTTTGTCTCCCATATTTAGGTGAGATTTATTATATTTCTGTAAATGTACGATTCATGTTTCAGACTATGATTCCTAGTGTTTTTTAGCACACTAGTATATTAGTCCTATTTTATTTATAGGATTACTACATTAAAATCCTTATGTTTTTGAGGTACCCTTCATCTTCTGAATGGTTTTTTTCATCTGATCAGGCTGGATGTCTTATTTCTCTGACATCTTTTTTTTGTCTGATTTTATATAGGTCTTTCTCATGCACATTTTGTTTTATCTTGTATGACCGCCTTTTGCTGGCAGTTCAATGTTATCAGAGTTAATATAATATTTAAGATATTTAAATGTGTATGCTGCATGCTCTCTATCTCTTTCATAGTAAGAGATGACTGATCAGTTGGTAGCATGTAAGACTCTTTATTTAGTCATTGATACAATTTAAATTTTTATTATACATAGCATATATATTATATGCCATAGTTTTAGTTTTCCTGTTTTTATTGTAGGAATCAGTATTTATTTTTTCTCTGTTTTGAGAATGGTCTGTGGCTCCACAAAGCATCCTCCAGTGGCTCAGACATAGCATCTGGCTTCTGAACCTGGAGTCCTGGGTTGAAACCCAAACAGAGCCCAGCAACGGAGTTGCCAGGAGCGTCCTCGCTTTGTGGTTTGCATTCTTATTATTTTCCATTGATTGTTTATTATCCTTTTTTTATGTAAGGATACTATTTCAACTTGTATGTTACATGTATCATACTATTAGTGTCTTTATAAACACTACCTTAACCTCATAGGGAGGTGATTTAGCTGAATGTGTGTGACGTATGATTTCTTCTGTCATACTCAATCTCTTAGTGTTCTTTAGAACACTAATCTATAGTTTTTCTATGTTATCATTTATAGGACTACTATAGTGTCTTTTCACTTATATGTGATGAAAAATTGCACATTTCTGCAAACTGTGTGATTTCCAGTTTCTGATATATTTTATTCCTATCGCAGGGCCCAGTGGCTACAGCTGACTTTTTTTGTCCAGATCTAAGATTTGGTCTGAGTTTGACTGTCGTTATTTCTTGGTGGAAATGCAGCCCTCCTTCCTGGACTAGAAGTGTAGTCCCTAGGATCGCTTGGGTGCTGCTCAAATTGCTCTGTGGTTAAGTCGCACTTTCTTATCTGAGACTTTCCGGTTTGATACCTATATTGGGAGCAGGCTTATGTATCCCAGTGATTAGCCTTCTTGTTTGTAACTCGAAAGTTGTTGGTTCGTATCAGCTGCTGGCGCTGTATGTTTCTTTTCTCTTTTTTTCTTCCTTTTAATTATGAGCAGATTTTGACCTCATGGCGGTCTACTCTGCCTTGGGATAGGGGCAGCAATCCACTCTGTGGAGTTTAGTAGCCTTCCTTTGATTTTAAATCTGTTTGAAGGGTCCGCCCAGGTCCAAGCATGGATCAAGTAAGGGGTGGGTTTTCCTTCTTTCAGCAGGCTTGGGTTTGCCATGTCCAGAATATATTGGCCAGTGGAAAGAGTATCTCAGGTTTCCAGGATGGAATCTTATCTTGTCCTCACTGAGGTTGATTTCTCCTGATCTCGCTTCTCTAGAAGTTGTCTAGTTCTTCTGGCGGATCAAGGTCTAGGATCCTTTTCATCCTGTTTGTCAAGCAGGAGGGTAGTCTTTTTACCTATTTTAGACCTAGTAGTTTTGGGGGGGGGTTTCTTATGGTTCTGGTCTTTCAAAAGACACTTACTTTTATTCTCCTTTGGTTTAGGAGGGTCAATTCAGGACTTCCATAGACCTGAAGGACGCTTGTATATCACGAGTCATTCTATTTCCTACGGTTTGTATTTCTGGAAAACTCTTCTTCTTTTTTTTTTTCTTCTTTTTTTTTGCCCTTCCTGTAGGCTGTGCCAATGCTCCTTAATATCGAAGAGGCCAAGGTAGCTTAGTGGTTAGCTTTGTGGTTTTGCAACTCAAAGGTTGTTGGTTCGCTTCCAACTGCTGGGGCTGGATGTCCCTTTAAAACCTTTTCCCAGTGGAAATTGCCTCTACGGAAGGACCTTTTATTCAAGGTTCTTTTCTTTTTCAATCTAAGTTTGTATGAAGCTCTCTGCTTGGACTTTGTCCGCCTAGCATTGTCTAGGCGGGGTGTTCCACAATAGGGTTCCATAAGGTGGGCTGTATTTTTTGGAGTAGGGTGTGTTTTCCTCTCTTTCTGTCTTTTTTCTTTTGGAGGACCTGGAAAAAGGTGTGACAATCAGTTCTCTGAAGGATCAGATCTCTGTTATGTTGATTCCTTTGCTCAAAAGTCTAGCAGACCTGCCAGATGTTCAATCTTTGTTCAGTTCTTTGTCAGTATCAGGACTGTGTTTAACCCTGTTGCTCCTCCTTGGAGCCTTAATCTTGTTCTTAAAGTTTTGCAGCAGGCTCAGTTTGAGCCGATGCATGTTGTTGATATCAAATTATCTTGGAAGGTTTTGTTTCTTCTTGCTATTTCTTCTGTTCGCAGAGTGTCTGAGCTTTCAGCTCTGCAGTGTGATTCCCTGTACCTTATCTTTCATGCAGATAAGGGGGTCCTTCATACTAAATTGGGGTTCTCCCTTGGGTGGTGTTGGATCGAAACATTAATCAGGAAATTGTAGTTCCTTCTTTTTGTCCCAATCCTTCTAATAAGGAACGTCTTTTGCATGCCCTGGGTGTTGTGTGTGCCCTAAATTTTTTCCTTCAAGCTACTAAAGGTTTTAGGCAATCTTCTGCCCTGTTTGTTGTTTTCACTGGGAAGCGTAAAGGTCAGAAGGCCTCTTCTACTACTCTTTCCCTCTGGTTAAGAAGTATGATTTGTTTGGCTTATGAGACTGCTGGACAGCAGCCTCCTGAGAGAATTATGACTCATTCCACTAGGGCTGTCTCCTCTTCTTGGGCTTTCAAAAATGAAGCTTCTGTGGAACAGATTTGCAAGGCGGCAACATGGTCCTCTTTGCATACTTTTTTCAAATTCTACAAATTGTATACTTTTGCCTTGGCTGAGGCTTCTTTTGAGAGAGAGGTTCTTCAAGCGGTGGTGCCTTCTTTTTAGGTCCTCCTGCCTTTTTCTTCCTCCCTGTTCATTTCCTGTCCTCTTGCTTGGGTATTGGTTCCCACTAGTAATTGGAATGACGATGTGGACTCTCCATGTCCTAGGAAAGAAAACTAAATTTCTTTTGCAAGATGTACAGAGTCCACGGTTTCATCCTTACTTGTGGGATATTATCCTTCCCAAAGTGAGCACCCACAGCAGAGCTGTCTATATAGCTCCCCCCTTAACTCCACCCCCCAGTCATTCTCTTTGCTGGCTCTAAGCAGGAAGGGTAAAGTGAGAGGTGTTAAACTGTTAGTTTTTATTTTCCTCAAGCGAGAGTTTATTTTTAAATGGTACCGGTGTGTACTATTTACTCTCAGGCAGGAGATGGATGAAGATTTCTGCCTAGAGGATGAGGATCTTAGCATTTGTAGCTAAGATCCAATGCCGTTTCCACAGAGGCTGAGGAGTACAGGAAACTTCAGTGTGAGGAACGGTTTCATGCTATACATCAATGAGGTATGTTCAGTCATTTTTTCTGGAGAGACTGTGATATTTCAGAAAGGCTGACAGTATCCCCATAAGGGTAAGGGTAAGCAGTAATCCTAGACTTATAGTGGCATTACTAAGCTTGCATAAAGGGCTAAACTTTTGGTTGACACTCAGTTTGAATGATATTAACAAACGGTTGTGTGCTGCTGGGAGTGCTGTTAATAAACTTTTGAGGGACAACTGTATTGAGGGTACACTTGGCTTTTTAGGGTTTTAGAACCCACATGGCTGGTAAAAACGCTTGGTGTGTTTTTTTGGAGGCCTTAGTAACATCAAGTGAGATGGGCGGGGCCTAATTTCTCGCCTCAGTTGCGCAGTTGTTTTCTCTTGACAAGCAGCAAGCTACAACATCGGAGGGTCCTGGTGAACTTTTTGGGTCAAAACGAAGCTTTATCCCCACATTAACAATCCCTAAGGGCAGGTAGGCGCCACAGCAGAGCAGAGCTGTGGCAAGGTGCTGACAAGGGTTTTTCCGGTTTTTGGCACTTTGTCAATCCGGTTTCCATATTTAGGGGTTAAATGTTTCATTTGCTTGTGGTGCAATCTTACTAAAGCTTATTGAATCTGCTGTAAAAATTTCGAAAAATTTGAGGTATTTTTAAGCAGTTTTGCAGATTGTGTATGCCTTTTTTTCTCTTAAAATTGTTGTTTTTTTACTGAATAAAGTGTTTTTCAAGCTTGCTTGTCTTATTACTAGCCAGTTCAACATGTCTGACATTGAGGAAACTCCTTGCTCAATATGTTTAGAAGCCATTGTGGAACCCCCTCTTAGAATGTGTCCCACATGTACTGATATGTCTATAAATTGCAAACAGCATATTTTGACTTATAAGAGTTTGGCACTGGATGATTCTCAGACAGAAGGAAATCGGGTTATGCCATCTAGTTCTCCCCAAGTGTCACAACCAATAACGCCCGCACAAGTGACGCCAAGTACCTCTAGTGCGTCTAATTCTTTCACCTTGCAAGATATGGCCACAGTTATGAATTCTACCCTCACAGAGGTTTTATCTAAACCGCCTGGGTTGCAAGGGAAGCGCAGTAGCTCTGGATTAAGAACAAATGCTGAGCCTTCTGACACTTTAGTAGCCGTATCCGATGTACCCTCACAATGTTCAGAGGTAGGGGTGAGGGATTTGCTGTCTGAGGGAGAGATTTCTGATTCAGGAAAGATGTTCCCTCAGACAGATTCAGATATGACGCCCTTTAAATTTAAGCTAGAACACCTCTGCTTATTGCTCAGGGAGGTTTTAGCAACTCTGGATGATTGTGACCCTATTGTAGTTCCAGAGAAATTGTGTAAAATGGACAAATATTTAGAGGTTCCTGTCTACACTGATGTTTTTTCCGGTCCCTAAGAGGATTTCGGACATTGTTACTAAGGAGTGGGATAGACCAGGTATTCCGTTCGCTCCCCCTCCTATTTTTAAGAAGATGTTCCCCATATCCGACACCATGCGGGACTCGTGGCAGACGGTCCCTAAGGTGGAGGGAGCTATTTCTACTCTAGCTAAGCGTACAACTATACCTATTGAGGACAGTTGTGCTTTCAAAGATCCTATGGATAAAAAATTAGAGGGTCTCCTAAAGAAAATTTTTGTTCATCAGGGTTTTCTTCTCCAGCCTATAGCGTGCATTGTTCCTGTAACCACTGCAGCTGCCTTTTGGTTCGAGGCTCTGGAAGAGGCTCTTCAGGTGGAGACCCCATTAGATGATATTCTAGATAGAATTAGGGCTCTTAAACTAGCTAATTCTTTCATTACAGATGCCGCTTTTCATCTGGCTAAATTAGCGGCAAAGAATTCAGGTTTTGCCATTTTAGCGCGTAGAGCGTTATTGCTTAAGTCCTGGTCGGCTGATGTGTCATCAGAATGTAAGCTTTTGACCATCTCTTTCAAGGGTAAGACCCTATTTGGGACTGAACTGAAAGAGATCATTTCAGATATCACTGGAGGGAAGGGTCATGCCCTCCCTCAGGATAAGTCAAATAAGATGAGGACCAAACAAAATAATTTTCGTTCCTTTCGAAACTTCAAAGGTGGTCCCGCTTCCTCTTCCCCTGCTGCAAGGCAAGAGGGGAACTTTGCTCAATCCAAGCCAGTCTGGAGACCTAACCAGGCTTGGAACAAAGGTAAACAGGCCAAGAAGCCTGCTGCTGCCACCAAGACAGCATGAAGGGTAACCCCCGATCTGGGAGCGGATCTAGTAGGGGGCAGACTTTCTCTCTTTGCTCAGGCTTGGGCAAGAGACGTTCAGGACTCCTGGGCCGTAGAAATTGTAACCTAGGAGTATCTTCTAGATTTCAAAGATTCTCCTCCAAGGGGGAGATTCCATCTTTCTTAATTGTCTGTAAACCAGACAAAAAGAGAGGCGTTCTTACGCTGTGTAGAAGACCTATTTACCATGGGAGTGATCTGTCCAGTTCCGAAAACAGAACAGGGGCAGGGGTTTTATTCCAATCTGTTTGTGGTTCCCAAAAAAGAGGGAACCTTCAGACCAATCCTAGATCTCAAGATCCTAAACCAATTCCTCAGAGTTCCATCCTTCAAGATGGAGACCATTCTGACTATTTTACCAATGATCCAGGAGGGTCAATATATGACCACCATGGACTTAAAGGATGCGTATCTACACATTTCTATCCACAAAGATCATCACCAATTCCTCAGGTTTGCCTTTCTGGACAAGCATTACCAGTTTGTAGCTCTTCCCTTTGGGTTGGCCACGGCTCCCAGAATTTTCACAAAGGTGCTAGGGGCCCTTCTGGCGGTCCTAAGGCCGCGGGGCATAGCAGTGGCGCCTTATCTAGACGACATCCTAATTCAAGCGTCGACTTTCCAATTAGCCAAGTCTCACACGGACATCGTGTTGGCCTTTCTAAGATCTCATGGGTGGAAGGTGAACGTAAAAAAGTTCTCTTTCCCCTCTCACAAGAATTTCATTCCTAGGGACTCTGATAGACTCGGTGGACATAAAAATATTTCTGACGGAGGTCAGGAAATCAAAGATTTTAGCCACCTGCCAAGCTCTTCATTCCATTCCTCGGCCTTCAGTGGCTCAGTGTATGGAGGTAATCGGACTAATGGTAGCGGCAATGGACATAGTTCTGTTTGCTCGCTTACATCTCAGACCACTGCAACTATGCATGCTCAGACAGTGGAATGGGGATTATGCAGATTTATCTCCTCAGATAAATCTGGATCAGGAGACCAGAGATTCTCTTCTTTGGTGTTTGTCAGAGGATCACCTGTCCCAGGGAATGTGTTTCCGCAGGCCATTGTGGGTTATAGTGACGACGGACGCCAGCCTACTGGGCTGGGGCGCAGTCTGGAATTCCCTGAAAGCACAGGGTTTGTGGACTCAGGAGGAGACCCTCCTTCAGTTAAATATTCTAGAATTAAGAGCGATATTCAATGCTCTTCGGGCGGCGATTCATCAGATTTCAGTCGGACAACATCACGACTGTGGCTTATCAATCATCAGGGGGGAACAAAGAGTTCCTTAGCGATGATAGAAGTTTCCAGAATAATTTGATGGGCAGAGACTCACTCTTGCCATCTATCAGCAATCTATATCCCATGGGTAGAGAACTGGGAGGCGGATTTTCTAAGTCATCAGACTTTTCTTCCGGGGGAGTGGGAGCTCCATCCCGAGGTGTTTGCTCAACTGGTTCAGCTATGGGGCACACCAGAATTGGATCTGATGGCGTCTCGTCAGAACGCCAAACTTCCTCGTTACGGGTCCAGGTCAAGGGATCCTCAGGCAGTACTGATAGATTCTCTAGCAGTACCCTGGTCGTTCAACCTGGCTTATGTGTTTCCACCATTCCCTCTCCTTCCGCATCTGAAGAATCAAACAGGAGAGAGCTTCGGTGATTTTGATAGCACCTGCATAGCCACGCAGGACTTGGTATGCAGACCTGGTGGACATGTCCTCTCAGCCACCATGGGCTCTGCCACTGAGACAGGACCTTTTGATTCAAGGTCCGTTCAAGCATCCAAATCTAATTTCTCTGCAACTGACTGCTTGGAGATTGAACGCTTGATTTTATCAAAGCGGGGTTTCTCTGAGTCGGTCATAGATACCTTGATTCAGGCTCGAAAGCCTGTCACCAGGAAAATCTATCATAAGATATGGTGTAAATATCTTTTTTGGTGCGAATCCAAAGGTTACTCATGGAGTAAGATCAGGATTCCTAGGATTTTGTCCTTTCTCTAAGAGGGATTGGAGAAAGGATTGTCAGCTACTTCCTTAAAAGGACAGATATCTGCTTTGTCTATTCTGTTGCACAAGCGTCTGGCAGATGTCCCAGACGTTCGGGCTTTCTGTCAGGCTTTAGTTAGAATCAAGCCTGTGTTTAAACCTGTTTTTCCGCCATGGAGTCTCAATTTAGTTCTTAAAGTTCTTCAGGGGGTTCCGTTTGAACCCATGCATTCCATAGATATTAAGCTTCTATCTTGGAAAGTTCTGTTTCTAGTTGCTATCTCTTCAGCTCAAAGAGTCTCTGAACTATCTGCATTAGAATGTGACTCGCCTTCTCTTGTTTTCCATGCTGATAAGGTGGTTTTGCGTACCAAACCTGGGTTCCTCCCTAAGGTTGTTACTAACAGGAATATCAATTCGGAAATTGTTGTTCCTTCTCTGTGTCCTAATCCTTCTTCTAAGAAGAAACGTCTGTTGCACAACTTAGATGTGGTTCGTGCTTTGAAGTTTTATTTCCAGGCAACCAAAGATTTTCGTCAAACATCTTTGTTATCTATTCTGGAAAGCGTAGAGGTCAAAAGGCTACGGCTACCTCTCTTTCCTTTTGGCTGAAAAGCATCACCCGTTTGGCTTATGAGACTGCTGGACAGCAGCCTCCTGAAAAAATTACAGCTCAGTCTACTAGAGGGGTGGCTTCCACATGGGCTTTTAAAAATGATGCTTCTGTTGAACAGATTTGTAAGGCTGTGACTTGGTCTTCGCTTCATACCTTTTCCAAATTTTCCAAATTTGATATTTTTGCTTCTTCGGAGGCTATTTTTGGGAGAGAGGTTCTGCAAGCAGTGGTGCCTTCCGTTTAGGTTCCTGTCTTGTCCCTCGCTTCATCCGTGTCCTAAAGCTTTGGTATTGGTATCCCACAAGTAAGGATGAAACCGTGGACTCGGTACATCTTGCAAAAGAAAACAAAATTTATGCTTACCTGATAAATTTCTTTCTTTTGCGATGTACCGAGTCCACAGCCCGCCCTGTCTATTCACGACAGATGGTATTTTTTATTGAAAACTTCAGTCACCTCTGCACCTTATAGTTTCTCCTTTTTCTTCCTAAGCCTTGGGTCGAATGACTGGGGGGTGGAGCTCTGCTGTGGGTGCTCTCTTTGCCACTTCCTGTTGGGAAGGATTAAATCCCACAAGTAAGGATGAAACCGTGGACTCGGTACATAGCAAAAGAGAGAAATTTATCAGGTAAGCATACATTTTGTTTTATGCTTACCTGATTTCTTTCTTTCTGGACATGGAGAGTCCACGACCCCGCCCTCTTTTTATTATAATTCGGCAGTTTTTTTGAGTAAACCTCAGGCAGTTTTTCACCATTGTGTTTCTTCTTTTTACATTTTCCTTCGGCTGAATGACTGGGGATTATCGGTAAGGAAGTTACACTTAACAGCTTTGCTGGAGTGCTCTTTGCCTCCTCCTGCTGGCCAGTGGTTGAATATCCCACTAGTAATTGTAATGACGTCCTGGACTCTCCTTGTCCGGAAAGAAAGAAATTTATCAGGTAAGCATAAATTTTGTTTTTGTGGTCATTTTGTTTTCTCTCTTGTAATAGAAGAACCTACATAAACATTTACTATCTGGGCTCTTACATAAAGTTTGCAGACCTAGAGGGATATGGCTGCACTTCACTGATGAGGCCCGCACTAGGCTGAAACGTACGTCTGGGGTTTTGCTGTTTCTCTCATTCAGAGAGGGATTGCCTGATATTTCGGGCTGGACTGTACTGTTAAGTCAGGATCAGACTGATATGCTACAGGAAAGTTATTCTCTGTGAAAGGCACATGTTGAGCAAAAAGAAGCTGCTTCTTGGGTGGTAATTAGCCATAGAACAAGCGAATATGCAATTGTTTGTTCCCAGGTTGAACGCTTCTCTCTTTTTATTTATGCTAATTATGACTCTTAGGGAAGTCTCCCTAAGTGTGATGCGGGAATCCAGACGTGGACCGGTTGCTCAGTGTGCCTAGAGGGATATGGCTGCACCTCACTGACGAGGCCCACAATAGGCTGAAACGTACGTCTGGGGTTTTGCGGTTTCTCTCGTTCAGACCGGGATTGCCTGGTATTTCGGGTTGGACTGTACTGTAAAGTCAGGATCAGACTGATATGCTTCAGGAAAGTTCTTCCTTGTGAAAGGCACATGTTGAGCAAAAAGAGGCTGCTTCTTTGGTGGTAACTAGCCATAGAACAAGCTGTTATGTTATTGTTCGTTCCCAGGTTGAGCGCTTCTCTCTTTTTATTTATAAAGTTTGCAGACGTCTGGTTTAGAAGGAAGATGAGTTTATATCTGTCAGATGGATCAAAACAAAGTGTTTTAGACAGGTTTATTGCATTTAAAAATACAAGATGAAGCACTGCACCTGTGTGATGTAAGAATTTGTTTAAAGGGACATAAAACCCCTTCAGGACCGGGAATTTTAGAGAAAAAGTATCCCAAAGTACTGGAGAATTTTTAGCATTTTTGCTATCACTCCATTTAAACAGAAATAGAGCCTCTTTTTTTATTTACCTATCAAAACTATATATATTTTTTTAGGAGACAACTCAAGTTATTAATCTAGGCCCATTTTGGTAAATTTCATGCCACTGTTTCGCCTCCAAATGCGATCATAGTAAAAAAAAAAATAAAAAAAAAAAAAATTGTTCACTTTTTCACAAACATTGTGATTCTCACTGGAATTATTTACATACCGCTTGTGCAATCATAACACAAATGGTAGTAAACACTTCTCTCGGATCCCTTTTGTTCAGAAATAGCAGACATGCATGGTTTTGCCATTGCTTTTTTGGTAATTAGAAGGTCGCTAATTGCATTTGCGCACCACACTTCTGATATTCCCGGCAGTGAAGGAGTTAATCGGGTATCTTGTAAGGTTAATTTTAGCTGTAGTTGAGATTGCCCTCCCACCTGACACTTCCCACCCCGATCCCTACCGAACAGCTCTCTTCCCTCCCACATCCCCCACTTGTCACCACCATCTTAGGTACTGGCAGACAGTCTGCCATTATGCAGTTTAGGAATAGTAATTTTTATATAAATATATAGATCTAGATATATATAGATATAAATATAATAATATATAGAGAGAGAGAGATTATAAATTTCTGTAGTGCAGGCAACCCTTCCTGATCCCTCCCCCCCCCCCCCAAACAGCCCTCTCACTAGATGCCAATGTCTTAGGTACTGGCTGCTATCTGCCAGTACCCAGTTTGTAGTTCTGTCCCCCCCTCCCCCACCAATCTATTGTCACTATGGCTCCCTCCCCACTCCCTTACTCGTTTATGTAGCGTAGTGGCTCATCCCTCCACCTCCTTTACCAAAAACAAATTTCTGCAGCGTAGAGAATCCTCCCCGCCCCTGAAATACACCCTCGGCATCACCGCAAACCGCTGCAGACTATGACACAATATACCTCATTCTGTATCATAATTCCACATAGATTATAAAAAGGAGTCTGGACACTGTCTCACCCTCTAATCCTTTCAGATTAGACTAAGATCTCTCTACTTAGTCAAAAATGTTTATCAAAAAATGCAAATATATGAAAGGCGCTGGGAAGCTGAGGGATATGATATAATCAGTCTATGACTACTTCAAATATTAAGTCTTTGACCAATAGAAAATATTAAAGATGAATTGTTGTTTACCAAAGTATATTTATGGGTGTATATAAGCCCATACGTAGAATGAAAGCTATTTGTATAATGAATCAAATAATTGTATTCAGATAATTAATCCAACAACTCAGTTTAAATAATAAATGGGATTTAATCAATATAAAAATACATATAAGTAAAAATTCAATAAAATAAAGTTGTGGCCACAACTAGTAAGCTTGTTGTAAAACGATATAGACAATTCTCTAAAATTCATCTAAACCATAGATAGTAACAAATATGAGACTCTTATCTGATTTTTACAATATGCTCAAAAACACATCCTGTAGAACTTTAAATGACACTAATAGTGAAGATGTATTCATTGGGCGACACTTAATAGTGAAGAATTAAAAAGTCTCTTAAAAAGAAACAGCCGTGAATTTGTATCTTTGTGGGTTGGGTAATTGTATCAAAACATCACAGGTCTCCTATAGACATTGATACAAATTTAAGGATGATATGAAAAAGACTGGCTGTTTTCCAGTTTTAGGTTGTGACTGAAGTGTAGTAGTGCAATTTTTGTATCCAAATTCAGTTGTAACACCTTTCACATGCAAAGTGTAAAATATATAAATAAATGCTGGTCTTATTTCCGTTTTCCATGTGAGAGAAAAAAAATGATCGTTACTGTAACTTAACGTTATGTTATTGCATGTTCCAACTTATATGATACTACGCTGTGTAATTCTATCCGATCTTATGTATATAGTTATCTGATGATATTTGTGCAACTGTGTGTTACGTGAAACAGTGATTGTGTTCAAAGTCAGTTGTTGTTATCCTCCAAATATGTATTTCCAGTATTAATAGCAGTTAGCTTCTGTAAGTATTAGTATACTTGTAAGTATGATGCGATGTTGTGGCTTTATGACAGACTTACCTGGCTGCGCTCCCTGGCCGGCGTTGTCCTTGCACGGCAGAAGTACTCGCAGCCGCTTCACTGTCTGGTGTAGCCCGGCTTTTTTTCCGCTGTTTCCGTGTGGTCTTTTCCGTGTGGTTTGTCAACCTTAAGCCTTGCAAGTTCCTTGTAGAGTTGGTTCCTCCTATAGTCTGCAGCGGTATTGAAGAAAACAATGACAGGTGCAATAGATCCACAGATTACTTCTACGTGTTTCAGCACTCTAAGTGCCTTTATCAAGATATTTTCTGTGGATTGGATCTCGCCTTTTCAAGCGTTGCTCATACCCGTATGTAAAAGCAAGGTCTTAGAGGTAGTTTGCTCACATTGTAATTTGGTCTCTGCTAGACACATTATCATTAGTAAACGTTCTCTATTCTTAAAGGTACGATATACATAATATAAGATTAGCTTAAACCTAACTAAATCAAATGGTTGTTTTATAATCTTCATTATACAAATTTATTAATTCTAATTTACATTGATAACCAACAATTAAACATATATATTATTTTATTATTTTAGTGGATTACTTATTTGCACCTGTTAGGGTATCTAATTCAGTGCAATATAGTAGTTAAATTCTATTGGTGCTATATTTTGCACTAACGTAACAAATATAATTGAGAGAGTTTTTTCTGAAGTATATAAAAAATTGAGACATTGAGAGCTAATGAATCATGAGATTATGTGCAAAAAATCTGTTTATATTTTAGGTGTAAGCTAGATGTTAGAAATACTTGCTACAGTATATGAATGTATAGGTTTATATTATATATGAGAGTGTTATATGCTAAATAAAGGGATTAAGATCTAATTCTGCGTTAAGACCTCCTGAGATTATGGAGGAGAAATTTACTATAAGTTCAGCTTCTACCTGTAATAGTTTTTTAGTTATATTACACCCCCTCTTTTAGATGATATTTTTCTAAGACCCCAATATAATAATCCTTTTGTATCTTGATTATGTTCTTTTTTGAAATGGAGGGATAGTTGATGATCCTCAAAGCCTCTTTCAATATTATTCAGATGTTGTCTTATTCTATCTTTGAGGGGTTGTCCCGTTTGACCTAAATACTGCCTCTTACACGGGCATTGGATCAGATAAACCACATTTGTATCAGTACATTTTATAGTTTCTTTAATTCTTAGTTTAAATTCTGAATTTGTTGATTCAATTTCTTTACTTCTCTTACTGAATTTACAGGCCTTGCATTTATAAGAAGGATAATATCCTTCAAGATTATTTCCTAGAACATCTCTATTATATTTACCTTTATTGTATTCACTCGGGTCTAGTATGGATTTAAGGTTTTTACATTTTCTATAGATGATTTTAGGTTTTGACTGTGTGATTTCACTTAATAGTGGGTCTTTTTGGATGTAATGCCAATGTTTGTGCAAAAATTTGGAAATCTGAATTATATTGAGTTATAAATGCTGTTTCGTATGGTTTATGTTCTCCTGGAAGAATAATTCTTTCTTTTGTTAATAAAACTTCTCTGTTAGTAGATGTGATATTTTGTGATTTTTTTTTATTAGTTCTGTATAAAAACCTCTTTCAATGAATTTATTTTCAAGAATTATTGATTGCATTTAGAAATCTTGTATGTCTGAACAATTTTTTCTGAGTCTCATAAATTGACTTTTAGGAATATTAAGTTTCCAAAGGTCATTATGACAGCTGTTATAGTGTACGTAGTTGTTTGAATCTACTGATTTAAAGAAGGTTTTGGTTTTAATTTGGTTGTTCATAATTTCAACTGTGATATCTAGATAATTAATAGATTTAGTGTTATATTCATATGTAAAAGAAAGACCCGAAAGGTTATTATTGAGGTCTTCCATAAATAGAATTAATAAGTCTATACCGCCAGTCCATATAAAAAAGAGATTGTCTATATATCTCTTAAAGAGTATGAGGTTTGCGCTCCAGGGTGTATCTATAATATTTGCTTGTTCAAATAGACCCATAAATAAATTTGCGTAACTGGGCGCAAACCTCGTACCCTTTTTTTGTAGAAAATAATTTCCATTAAAATAATTATTTTTTAATATAAAATCTATGCATTTTAGAATAAAATCTGATTGCTGGATTGGTATATTTTCATTATGTAAGAAATGTTTGACTGCATTAAGTCCTAAATTATGTTGAATATTGGTATAGAGGGAACTTACATCACTGGTTACAAGGAGTAAGTTCTCATTCCAGTCTATATCCTTAAGTATATTTAGAAAATCTGTAGAGTCTTTTAAATGAGAGAGTTTTTTAACATAGGGTTGTAGAAATCTTTCAACATATTGTGAAAGGTTAGATGTAAGGGAGTTAATACCTGAAATTATAGGTCTACCTGGGGGTTTGGTGAGGGATTTGTGGGTCTATTTGAACAAGCAAATATTATAGATACACCCTGGAGCGCAAACCTCGTACTCTTTAAGAGATATATAGACAATCTCTTTTTTTATATGGACTGGCGGTATAGACTTATTAATTCTATTTATGGAAGACCTCAATAATAACCTTTGGGGTCTTTCTTTTACATATGAATATAACACTAAATCTATTAATTATCTAGATATCACAGTTGAAATTATGAGCAACCAAATTAAAACCAAAACCTTCTTTAAATCAGTAGATTCAAACAACTACGTACACTATAACAGCTGTCATAATGACCTTTGGAAACTTAATATTCCTAAAAGTCAATTTATGAGATTCAGAAAAAAGTGTTCAGACATACAAGATTTCAAAATGCAATCAATAATTCTTGAAAATAAATTCATTGAAAGAGGTTATGATACAGAACTAATAAAAAAATCACAAAATATTGCATTATCTACTAACAGAGAAGTTTTATTAACAAAAGAAAGAATTATTCCTCCAGGAGAACATAAACCATACGAAACAGCATTTATAACTCAATATAATTCAGATTTCCAAATTTAAAAAAAAAATTTGCACAAACATTGGCATTACATCCAAAAAGACCCACTATTAAGTGAAATCACACAGTCAAAACCTAAAATCATCTATAGAAAATGTAAAAACCTTAAATCCATACTAGCCCCGAGTGAATACAATAAAGGTAAATATAATAGAGATGTTCTAGGAAATAATCTTGAAGGATATTATCCTTGTTATAAATGCAAGGCCTGTAAATTCAGTAAGAGAAGTAAAGTAATTGAATCAACAAATTCAGAATTTAAACTAAGAATTAAAGAAACTATAAAATGTACTGATACAAATGTGGTTTATCTGATCCAATGCCCGTGTAAGAGGCAGTATTTAGGTCAAACGGGACAACCCCTCAAAGATAGAATAAGACAACATCTGAATAATATTGAAAGAGGCTTTGAGGATCATCAACTATCCCTCCATTTCAAAAAAGAACATAAGATACAAAAGGATTATTATATTGGGGTCTTAGAAAATATCTAAAAGAGGGGATAATATAACTAAAAAACTATTACAGGTAGAAGCTGAATTTATAGTAAATTTCTCCTCCCTAATCCCAGGAGGGCTTAACGCAGAATTAGATCTTAATCCCTTTATTTAGCATATAACACTCTCATATATAATATAAACCTATACATTCATATACTGTAGCAAGTATTTCTAACATCTAGCTTACACCTAAAATATAAACAGATTTTTTGCACATAATCTCATGATTCATTAGCTCTCCATGTCTCAATTTTTTATATACTTCAGAAAAAACTCTCAATTATATTTGTTACATTAGTGCAAAATATAGCACCAATAGAATTTAACTACTATATTGCACTGAATTAGATACCCTAACAGGTGCAAATAAGTAATCCACTAAAATAATAAAATAATATATATGTTTAATTGTTGGTTATCAATGTAAATTAGAATTAATACATTTGTATAATGAAGATTATAAAACAACCATTTGATTTAGTTAGGTTTAAGCTAATCTTATATTATGTATATCGTACCTTAAAGAATAGAGAACGTTTACTAATGATAATTTGTCTATCAGAGACCAAATTACAATGTGAGCAAACTACATCTAAGACCTTGCTTTTACATACGGGTCTTACATATGGGTATGAGCAACGCTTGAAAAGGCGAGATCCAATCCACAGAAAATATCTTGATAAAGGCACTTAGAGTGCTGAAACACGTAGAAGTAATCTGTGGATCTATTGCACCTGTCATTGTTTTCTTCAATACCGCTGCAGACTATAGGAGGAACCAACTCTACAAGGAACTTGCAAGGCTTAAGTTTGACAAACCACACGGAAAAGACCACACGGAAACAGCGGAGAAAAAGCCGGGCTACACCAGACAGTGAAGCGGCTGCGAGTACTTCCGCCGTGCAAGGACAACGCCGGCCAGGGAGCGCAGCCAGGTAAGTCTGTCATAAAGCCACAACATCGCATCATACTTACAAGTATACTAATACTTACAGAAGCAAACTGCTATTAATACTGGACATACATATTTGGAGGATAATAACAACTGACTTTGAACAAAATCACTGTTTCACGTAACACACAGTTGCACAAATATTATCATCGCATAACTATATACATAAGATCGGATAGAATTACACAGCGTAGTATCATATAAGTTGGAACATGCAATAACATAACGTTAAGTTACAGTAACGATCATTTTTTTTCTCTCACATGGAAAACGGAAATAAGACCAGCATTTATTTATATATTTTACACTTTGCATGTGAAAGGTGTTACAACTGAATTTGGATACAAAAATTGCACTACTACACTTCAGTCACAACCTAAAACTGGAGAACAGCCAGTCTTTTTCATATCATCCTTAAATTTGTATCAATGTCTATAGGAGACCTGTGATGTTTTGATACAATTACCCAACCCACAAAGATACAAATTCACGGCTGTTTCTTTTTAAGAGACTTTTTAATTCTTCACTATTAAGTGTTTTCTTCACTATTAAGTGTTTTCTTCACTATTAAGTGTTTTCTTCACTATTAAGTGTCACCCTATGAATAAATCTTCACTATTAGTGTCATTTAAAGTTCTACAGGATGTGTTTTTGAGCATATTGTAAAAATCAGATAAGAGTCTCATATTTGTTACTATCTATGGTTTAGATGAATTTTAGAGAATTGTCTATATCGTTTTACAACAAGCTTACTAGTTGTGGCCACAACTTTATTTTATTGAATTTTTACTTATATGTATTTTTATATTGATTAAATCCCATTTATTATTTAAACTGAGTTGTTGGATTAATTATCTGAATAAAATTATTTGATTCATTATACAAATAGCTTTCATTCTACGTATGGGCTTATATACACCCATAAATATACTTTGGTAAACAACAATTCATCTTTAATATTTTCTATTGGTCAAAGACTTAATATTTGAAGTAGTCATAGACTGATTATATCATATCCCTCAGCTTCCCAGCGCCTTTCATATATTTGCATTTTTTGATAATTCCACAAAGAGAATCAATAAGATGATTTTTGGATACTTGTGTGTGTGTTTCTGTATGTGTGTGTGTATATGTAGTTTATAGTTAACTCAATGGAAACCGTTGCAATAAGATACTAAGCTGTTGCAATGTAGAGAATCAATTTGCTGAACAAGCATGATATTCATTAACAAGTGAGTTTCAGATATTAGAATACAAGGAAAGGTATGTGTACCACAGTAATTACAGCTAATGCCCAATAATTGAACCACAGCATCTATAAAAAGAAGCTCATTTAAAAAAAAAAAAAACTGTGTATGCTTTCAATCCATATGGTGAATATATTCTTCAGCTCAGTTGTGCAGTGAACTGTAACACAAGATGTTGCTGCTCACCATTGTGCACCATATGTTGGCAGGAAAAATCAGATAAAAAAATTAAAAAACATCTTGTTTCTTTTCTAGTGACCTGTCCCAAAGTGACCCCAACAGTCGTGACTTCTGGCTGAATATGCCAGGTCTAACCAGCCACCTACAGAACCTGGCAGAGCAACAAACTGCTCCGTACTACAATGTTACACTTCTCAAGTACCAGGTACAGAGCTAAACCTGAAAATCCATGCACATTCTTCAGACTGCTGATCTCTCTTTACCCTCTTTAACTGTTTATTAAAGGGACACTGTACTGTAAGCCAATAAAGTGTGAATATTATTCCCTTGAGAATTGTTTCTGTGCCTTATCAGCATATATGGAGTTCATGGGATCTGGCTGTAATCTCACGCGAGATGCATACAGTTATAAGTTGGTTATTTTATTAAAAAAAATGTCAAACTTACTGATTTGGTCCTAAAGAGCAACAGATTTTAGATCATGAGAGAAATAATTTTGTTGTTTTAAAAAAGGTTTCTATTAAAGCTGGATTTTTATGTGTATTCAGCCAACATCATAGTAACTCAAAATAGTTTCATTTGGTGTAACTTAAATATCATGTGTGTGTCGATTATTGTGACTTTAGATGAAAGTTGCCTTATAATAGCCCCATTCCAATCCAGCAGAATTTGTGTGCTAAAACGCTGTACAGCAGCCTGGGGTTTTTTTGGTGTCTCTTTATAAGCAATGCTAATCCATAAACCATGCTAATCCAATTAAAAAGAAAATTATTGTGTTTATTGAATGTGCAAATATTTTAACATGGCAAAAAGTAGAACAAAATTGAAGGTGAAGGTAATATGTTCTAGATGATAAGTTTTCTCTGGTTTTGGAATGCTGGTGCCAAATTGCCCCCCGTGCAACAAGGTAAAGGTTGGAATAGCCTTGCAAAAACTCATAAGGCTCTTTGCATAGGACTTATGATGGATTGGAATAGGGACCATTGTGGCATATGTATCAGCGCTGCGGAATCTGTTGGCGCTCTACAAATAACCAATAATAATAATAATGCATCATCTCAACAACCTTATTAAGCCATTATTCCCTTCTTTGCTTTTTCTTTAATGTTATCCTTTCCTTTGCCTGCTCAATTTTCTCATTCCTTTAGTTTATGCTTTGGCTTTCGTCTCCTTCCTAGGTATTTAAGCCCGGCCTTTCAGCTGCTCCCCTTCATCTCTCCTCTTCCTGGAACTGTAGTTCCTCCTCCACAGAGTTTTCTTTGGAGTACAGACAAAATGTGAGCTTGTGTGACCTGCGTTTCATTCTGCCCCTGGAAGAACCTCTATCAAACCTAGAGCCTAATCCACCTGCTCGCTGGTGAGAGCTGAAAGTATCTGACATGAGTTATATGGACACACTTTGCATGTACATGTTGATTAATATACTTTTCCATCTCTCTGCTAATCTGATCTCATCCTTACTTGTAGCTCTGAAAGAAGATTGCTGTGGCAAATACAAGATACTTCTGCAAGCAAGGATCAAGAAGGTAAGTCATGTTCTACTCTGAGGCAGATACATTATTTAATGCTACATCAAATTTTGTTCAACTTTTGTTTTTGGCCTGCTTCTGACTGGATGAATGGTCTAGGAATTATTGGGTATTTATATTCCAGTTTTAATGCAATGCATCCCATTGCTGGATTGGTATTACAACTCTAGAATAATCTGCCTGTGATAAATACACCCGTTTCCAGATTGTTTTAAAATATTTTTTGTGTTATTTAAGTTTAGACACATAGAACATTACCTAAAGGGTGAATTCATTAAGCTATGGATTGTTGTCCAGTCTACTTAAGGGGAAAGTGTACTTTAAAATGTACTCCCCTTTAATTTGTTCTCAATTATCCATTTTACCTGCTGGAATGTATTGAATTATTTACAAATAGCTCCTTTTATCTTTATGTTGGCATTTGAAATGGTTGTTTTTTGCCTGTAGTGTCCCCAAATCTACTGAAAATTGTAATATTTAAGTATGGTTAATGTTATGTAAACAGACAACTGAATAAATTACACTCCCAGTGAGAGGTAGGAGAGATAAGTAATGCAACATTCATTTTCAATTATTACGGATTTTTGGGCTTTGGTATGCAGACAAAGATAAGATAAGGAAGTGTGTGTGTATAGAAAGTGATAACATAAGGAGATCTATTTTCTATGCAGTCTCAGCCCATTTTAATTGACTAATGGGCAAAGATCAAAATCAGCTATTTCATATAAAAATAAACATAAATGATCAATTTATTGTATTTGTTATACACCTATGTATGTTTCTGTGATTTATGGGGGAAATATGAGCTCTAAAAGAGCTCCTTTTCTGTGTAACAAACATACAGTGGTACCTAAAGGAACAGGTAGTCCCCATTACAACAATCATTACTACAAATTAGAGGGGAGTTGTGGCCTCTTATTCAAAAAGGGTAATTTCTTTCATGTAATTAGCAAGAGTCCATGGGCTAGTGACGTATGGGATATACATTCCTACCAGGAGGGGCAAAGTTTCCCAAACCTTAAAATGCCTATAAATACACCCCTCACCACACCCACAATTCAGTTTTACAAACTTTGCCTCCCATGGAGGTGGTGAAGTAAGTTTGTGCTAGATTCTACGTTGATATGCGCTTCGCAGCAGGCTGGAGCCCGGTTTTCCTCTCAGAGTGCAGTGAATGTTAGAGGGATGTGAAGAGAGTATTGCCTATTTGAATTCAATGGTCTCCTTCTACGGGATCTATTTCATAGGTTCTCTGTTATCGGTCGTAGAGATTCATCTCTTACCTCCCTTTTCAGATCGACGATATACTCTTATATACCATTACCTCTACTGATTCTCGTTTCAGTACTGGTTTGGCTATCTACTATATGTAGATGGGTGTCTTAGAGTAAGTAAGTCTTATTTTATTATGACACTCTAAGCTATGGTTGGGCACTTTCTATGTAAAGTTCTAAATATATGTCTTTAAACTTATATTTGCCATGATTCAGGATAATCAGTATTCCTTTAAAATTCAGACTGTCAGTTTCATTATTTGGGATAATGCATTTTAATTCAATTTATTTTTCTTTACCTTGGAAATTTTCAATTGATCATTTTTCCCTGTGTGCTGTTAGGCTCGCGGGGGCAGAAAATGTTTCTTTTTATTGCGTCATTCTTGGCGCTGACTTGTTTGGCGCAAAAATTTCATCATTTCCGGCGCCGTAGTTGACGCCGGAAGTTGTATTCTGTTAATACGTCATTTTTGACGCATGTGTATTCAGACATTTTTTTGCGCCAAAAAATGTGGGCGGCGGTTCTGGCGTCAGAGGATGTGGCGTCATACTTGGCGCCAAATATATGGGCATTGTATTTAGCGCCAATAATGTGGGCGTCATATTTGGCACCAAAAATGTGGGAATTTTTTTTGTTTCACTTTTTTTCCTCACATTATTTAAAATTCACTTTTTTATTGCTTCTGGTTTCTAGAAGCTTATTATTTTGCATTCTTTTCCCATTCCTGAAACTGTCATTTAAGGAATTTGATAATTTTGCTTTAAATATTGTTTTTTTTTTCTATTACATATTGCAAGATTTCACTGTTCCTGTTTCAAAACAATCTAAGAGGATTCCTGTTGACTGAGTTCAGTCCTACCAAAGCTAAGTTCATTTATTTGAAATATTATGAATGTTTATCTTTAGCTATGGTTTGTAATAAGTTATCATGATAAACTTTTACATGCAGAATCCATTAGTATTTATGCTTTATATATTGCCATTCTTTTTACATCTTATGTACAAGAAATATTTAGAAGATTTATAAGAAATATTTTTCTGATTCTATTTTAAAGGCTTTGTCTGACATCGTGCCTTCTAATAAAAAATTTTAGGTCTTTTTCAAACTTCTTTTTTAATTATTGAAGTTTCAAATGACCAACAACATACTGATTTATCCTTCTCTGATGATGTTTTTTTCTCATTCAGAATTTTCTTCATCAGATATTGACACTAACAAATCTACTTTTTTATTCTATTTTTTTATTAAAGTACATTTGTTCTTTGTTGAAAAGGTGTTGATTATTTTGGATATTAAGGTAACTAGTTCTTTTTCAAGACTAGCTAACACTATTTCTGCTTATTTATTCTATCTGTGTTTTCAGAGGTTTTTTTCCAATTTCTCATACTAGGGAATGGAATAGGCTGAGAATTGTCTTTTATTCCTTCTTCAAAGGTTTTAAACTATATTCTTTGCCGGCAGTTAAATTCAATTTGGAGGGTTCTCCAATTTATTGGGGCTATCTCTACTCCTACTAATTATGCTATTGTTTCTATAGCAAAATAGTATTTATTTTCCTTTAGATGGTTGTATCTTATTTATGGAAAATTTAGTTTCAGGTACTTTTCTTGGACCTGTGATTTATTTGGATGTTGCATTTGCTTAATTTTTTCTGTTTACTTTAAGATCAAGTATCAGATTATGATTTATTTTAGCATTGTTAAAGGGACAACATTTACTAGACTAGGTGCATTTGTCTTGTTGTTTTGCATTTATTGATTATGCAAGTCCACTGTATTGACTGGTCCTTTAACTGGACTATCATGCTAATAATTTCATTTGTGTCTTCATTTTATTGAATATTTTCGCAAATGAGGTTTAATCTATGTCTTTAGCTGTTTTAGCTAGAAGAATTTTGTAATTTCTAAAAATCCATATTTCTTTTGTTCTAAGATAATCAATTATTTGTTTTATTATTGGATTCAATTCTTAACTGTTACTCTGGGCTTCAAGATTGAGTTCTTAGACTAAAACTTTAAGCTTATACTAGTTTGGTTGTTCTTATTAAGGAACGAATTCCTGAATTCTTTCCCAAGTAACATGTTTTTAATTGGAAATTTTTCAGTTCGAAATCCGCTCCCTAAAAATTGCGATGTACGTGCCGTATTCCAGCTTGGCTGGCAAGGGGCAGGTTAAGACTTTTTTGACATTTATTTGGTTCTATTCGGTCCAAATTTCTTTGATTTTATTCCAGTAAGGCTAACACTTTAAGTGTGTTTCGGTCCTATATATTTTGGGTACTGTTGAAGCATGGCTGATCACCCGTGGGGTTCAAGCGCTGCTCAGACCTGGAATCTTCTGGGGTATTTCTTCCAGTTCCATTTTTAGGAACTGGGTTTTGGAGTTTTATTCAAACTATTCTGCCTTTTTTGGTCAGTGATAGCATTATTTGTTTTCATTAGATACAATAAATGCATATTTTCATTTTTCTGTTTTCATTCAGATTATTTTATGAGGATGCGGAATCTCATATGATTCACTTTGTTCTTCCAGGACATAGTTAGAGGATCTTTTTTTCAAAAGCTCTTGATTCCTCACACAAGGGTCACCTTTTTTAGGTTTCCAGATAGTTTGTGTCACTGTCTTTGTCTCTATCAGACAAGGGACAATTTTATTGGGTTCCGTCTGTCGGTGCCTTTAGTCTCTATTATTTCCTTCAGTTGCTATATATGCATAGAAGTTTTAGGTCTTATGGCCACAGCAATGGATTCAATTCCCTTTGCTCATTTTCAATAGAAAGAACCTTTCCAGTCTTTTATGCTGAATTATGGTGCAGGGATTCTAGGATTTCGCATTTTAAATCTTCGAATCCTAATATTTATCTCTCTTGATTTGGTGGTTAAGATCACCATCATTTAGTTCTACAGGTCTCTTCGTTTCTTTCAACCTGGACCATGATCTCTACAGATGTGAGTCTTTTTGGTTGGGAGGCTGTCTGAGGATCTCTGTCAGCACAAGGGGTTTGGAAATCTCAGGAGGCGAGATTACCATTTGATATTTTAGAACTCCGTGCTTTCTCAGAGTTTTTCAGTTAGTTTCTTTTTGAAGAAGAGACGTTTATTGTTTTTTCAGACAATATCACAACTATGGTGTATGTCAATCATCAGGGTAGGACTATCAGTCCTTAGGCTGTGACAGAAGTGTCTCGGATATTAGCTTGGGCTAAATCCAGCTCCTATCTAAATTCTGTGTTTTTTTTCCCAGGTATAGATATTTGGGAAGCGGATTATCTCTGTTAATCAAGCTTTACTTCCGGGAGAATGGTCTCTTACCCAGATATGTTTTTCAATTTTTCAGATGTGAGCATTTCTAGAAATAGATCTGTTGGCATCTCATCTGAATAAAGAACTTCCCAGGGGCCTATTCAGGTCCGGGGATCTTCAGGCGGAAGTAGTGTATGCATTGACATTTCTTTGGAATTATCTTTTTGCCTATTTCTTTCCGCCTCTAGTTCTTCTTCCAAAGTGATTTCCAAAATTCTTATGGAGTATTTGTTTGTTATGCTGGTGGCTCCAGCATGGCCTCTCAGGTTTTGGTATGCGGATCTCATTCGGATGGCCAGTTGCCAACCTTGGACACTTCCGTTTAAACCAGACCTTCTTTCTCAAGGCCCATTTTTTCCATCAGGATCTCAAATCATTAAATTTGAAGGGATGGAGATTGAACGCTTGGTTTTTAGTCATAGAGGTTTTTCTGACTCATTGATTAATACTATGTTTTCAGGCTCGTAAATCTGTCTCTAGAAAGATTTATTATTGAGTCTGGAAGACCTACTTTTCTTGGCATTCTTTTAAAATTCATAGAATTTTATTTTTTCAGGTTGGTTTGGATAAGGTTTTGTCTTCAGTTCTTTGTTAAGACAAATCTCTACTCTTTCTGTTCTTTTTTCACAGAAAGATTGCTAATCATCCTGATATTCATTGTTTTGTACAGGCTTTGGTCCGTATCAAGCCTGTCATTCATTCATTCTCTCCTCTTTGGAGTCTCAATTTGGTGCTGAGGGCTTTACAGGCTCCTCAGTTTGAAACTATGCATTTTCTGAACATTAAATTACTTTCTTGGAAAAGTATTGTTCCTTTTGGTTATTTCTTCTGCTAGAAGAGTTTTTGAGTTATCTGCTCTTTTTTTGTGAATATCCTTTTCTGATTTTTCATCAGGACAAGGCAGTGTTACTTCCTGATATTCATCATTTTGTTCAGGTTTTGATTCGTATCAAACCTGTCATTAAGCCAATTTCTCCTCCTTGGAGTCTTAATTGGGTTCTGAAGGTTTTTCAGGCTCTTCTATTTGAGCATATGCTTGCTCTGGACATTAATTACTTTCATGGAAAGTATTGTTCTTTTTGGACATCTCTTCAGCTAGAACAGTTTTTGAATTATCTGTTCTTGTGAATCTCTTTTTTCTGATTTTTTTCATCAGGATAAGGTGGTTTTTTTTTCCTCATTTCAATTCTTACCTAAAGTTGTAAATTCTAACAAACATTAGGGAGGAATTATTGTTTTCCTAAGACTTCTTTGGTGAGATTCTTACTTTCTTTGGATATGGTAAGAGTTTTTGAAATTCTATGTTGAAGCTATTCAGATTTCAGATAGACTTCTAGTCTATTTTTTATCTTTTCTGGTTTTAGGAAGGTCAAAAGCTTCTGCCATTTATTTGGCATCTTGCTTAAACTTTTGATTCATCATGCTTATTTGGAGTCGGGTGGATTCCCGCCTTGGAGGATTACGACTCATTCTACTAAGTAAATTTCTACTTCCTGGGCTTTTTAAGAATGAAGCTTCTGTTGATCAGATTTGCAAAGCAATGACTTGGTCTTCTTTGCATACTTTTACTATGTTTTACCATTTTGATGTTTTCTCTTCTTTAGAAGCAGTTTTGATAGAATGGTACTTCACGCAGCTGTCTCAGTTTGATTCTTCTGCTTATAATTTCAGTTTTTTTCATTATAAAAATTGAAACTTTTTTGATTTGGGTAGTGGATTAATTTTTCAGCGGAATTGGCTGTCTTTATTTTATCCCTCCCTCTCTAGTGACTCTTGCGTGGAAGTTCCACATCTTGGGTATTTATTATCCCATACGTCACTAGCTCATGGACTCTTGCTAATTACATGAAAGAAAACATAATTTATGTAAGAACTTACCTGATAAATTAATTTCTTTCATATTAGCAAGAGTCCATGAGGCCCACCCTTTTTTGTGGTGGTTATGATTTTTTTGTATAAAGCACAATTATTCCAATTCCTTATTTTTTTGATGCTTTCGCTCCTTTCTTATCACCCCACTTCTTGGCTATTCGTTAAACTGAATTGTGGGTGTGGTGAGGGGTGTATTTATAGGCATTTTAAGGTTTGGGAAACTTTGCCCCTCCTGGTAGGAATGTATATCCCATACTTCACTAGCTCATGGACTCTTGCTAATATGAAAGAAATGAATTTATCGGGTAAGTTCTTACATAAATTATGTTTTCTATACTTCAAGTGTTCATCCCCTCCTAGTAAAATAAAAGGGAAGCAGGGGCTTTATTAGAAGAAGGAAAAAAATCTTGCAGGTGTTTTGTGGGGTGGTTTATCAGTTTCTCTCCCTTTTTGTCTAAGGGGTCACTTGCCCCTCTAGCTCAGTCAGAGGGGATCTTCAAAAATAGTGGAAAACAGCACACTCACAGTGCTGGGGCATGGAATCACAGACATGCCAAGTCTTTATCAATGCTTCAATTCAACATAGATTACAGCCATAAAAACATAATTTATCTAAGAACTTACCTGATAAATTAATTTCTTTCATATTGGCAAGAGTCCATGAGCTAGCTACATATGGGATACACAATCCTACCAGGAGGGGCAAAGTTTCCCAAACCTCAAAATGCCTATAAATACACCCCTCACCACACCCACAATTCAGTTATAATGAATAGCCAAGTAGTGGGGTGATAAATAAAGGAGTAAAAGGCATCAACAAAGGAATTTGGAAATAATTGTGCTTTATACAAAAAAATAATAACCACCATAAAAAGGGTGGGCCTCATGGACTCTTGCCAATATGAAATAAATGAAGTTATCAGGTAGGTTCTTACATAAATTATGTTTTCTTTCATGTAATTGGCAAGAGTCCATGAGCTAGTGACGTATGGGATATCAATACCCAAGATGTGGAACTCCACGCAAGAGTCACTAGAAAGGGAGGGATAAAAATAAACAGCTAAATGCTGGAAAAATAATCCACAACCCAAAATATAAGTTATTCTCATGAAGAAAAGAAAAACTTAAATCAAAAGCAGAAGAATCAAACTGAAACAGCTGCCTGAAGAACTTTTCTACCAAAAAGTGCTTCAGAAGAAGCAAATACATCAAGGGCGTGATCCAATATAGATCGTAGTTTGTGGCGCAAGCGAGGGAACCACCGCCGCCCGTAGTTTCAGCTCGCAACTCGAGCTATCCAATATACCCCGCCGGCAATTGCTAAAGTGCCGTAAGTCGGATAAACTAGCGATGTCCAGAAATCTGCGTAAGTACAAATTTCTGGAGTTGCCAGTGACTTACGGCACTTTAGAAACTGCCGGCGCCTACAAAACCTGACTAAAGTATTAAATCTCCCGTACTGTCTAACACGCCTCCTAAACATAGCCCGACACGTATACCCCTCTATCTGCTATCCCCCCCTCACTCTCCTAACAATAAATGTATTAACCCCTAAACCGCCGCTCCCGGACCCCGCCGCACCTAATAATGTTATTAACCCCTAAACCGCCGGATCCCGCCGCCACCTACATTAACTACCCCCTAATGTGAGCCCCTTACACCGCCGCCAGCTACATTAACTACCCCCTAATGTGAGCTCCTACCCCGCCGCCAGCTATATTAAAATTATTAACCCCTAATCTAATCCCCCTACCCCGCCGCCACCTATATTAAAATTATTAACCCCTAATCTAATCCCCCTACCCCGCCGCCAGCTATATTAAAATTATTAACCCCTATTTTAATCCCCCTACCCCGCTGCCAGCTATATTAAAATTATTAATCCCTATTTTAATCCCCCTACACCGCCAGCTATATTAAATTAACCCCTAATCTAATCCCCCTATACCGCCGCCACCTATATTAAATTAACCCCTAAAATACTAAACTATCCCTACCACTAAACCTAAGTCTAACCCTACAAATAGCCCTGAAAAGGGCTTTTTGCGTGGCATTACCCCAAAGTAAACAGCTCTATTGCCAGCCCTTAAAAGGGCTTTTTGCGGGGCTTTGCCCCAAAGTAATCGGCTCTTTTACCAGCCCTTAAAAGGGCTTTTGGCGGGGCATTGTCACAAAGTAATCAGCTCTTTTGCCTATAATCTAAATCCCCCTATTCCACCGCTACCTATAATAAATGTATTACTCCCTAATCTAATCCCCCTACACCGCCGCCACCTATATTAACTATATTACCCCCTAATCTAATCCCCCTACACCGCCGCCACCTATATTAACTATATTAACTCTAATTATATTAGGGTTAATATAGTTATTATATAAATATATTAAGTATAATAACCCTATCTAACTCCCCTAACTAAATTCTTATTAAAATGAATCTAATATTAATATTATTAATTAAAATATTCCTATTTAAATCTAAATACTTACCTATAAAATAAACCCTAAGATAGCTACAATGTAATAATTGCATTGTAACTCGTTTATATTTATTTTACAGGTAACTTGGTATTTATTTTAACTAGGTACAATAGCTATTAAATAGTTAATAACTATTTAATAGCTACCTAGTTGAAATAATTACCAATTTCTCCAACATAGGTGTGTCCGGTCCACGGCGTCATCCTTACTTCTGGGATATTCTCTTCCCCAACAGGAAATGGCAAAGAGCCCAGCAAAGCTGGTCACATGATCCCTCCTAGGCTCCGCCTACCCCAGTCATTCTCTTTGCCGTTGCACAGGCAACATCTCCACGGAGATGGTTAAGAGTTTTTTGGTGTTTAAATGTAGTTTTTATTCTTCAATCAAGAGTTTGTTATTTTAAAATAGTGCTGGTATGTACTATTTACTCTGAAACAGAAAAGAGATGAAGATTTCTGTTTGTAAGAGGAAGATGATTTTAGCAACCGTTACTAAAATCGATGGCTGTTTCCACACAGGACTGTTGAGATGAATTAACTTCAGTTGGGGGAAACAGTGGGCAGACTTTGCTGCTTGAGGTATGACACATTTCTAACAAGACTTGGTAATGCTGGAAGCTGTCATTTTCCCTATGGGAACCGGTAAGCCATTTTCTTAGTTTAGTATAAGAATAAAGGGCTTCACAAGGGCTTTACAGACTGGTAGACATTTTTCTGGGCTAAAACGATTACTTTACAAGTATATTTAGTGGATTATAACTATAAATAGTTCTTTTAATCTTGGGGATGTATTAAAAAAACGTCAGGCACTGTATTGGACACCTTTTTCACTGGGGGCCTTTTCTAGTCATAGGCAGAGCCTCATTTTCGCGCCACTAATGCGCAGTTGTTTTTGGAAAGCAAGGCATGCAGATGCATGTGTGAGGAGCTAAGAACCACTGAAAAAGCTTATTGAAGGCGTCATTTGGTATCGTATTCCCCTCTGGGCTTGGTTGGGTCTCAGCAAAGCAGATACCAGGGACTGTATAGGGGTTAAATGTAAATACGGCTCCGGTTCCGTTATTTTAAGAGTTAAAGCTTTCAAATTTGGTGTGCAATACTTTTAAGGCTTTAAGACACTGTGGTGAAATTTTGGTGAATTTTGAACAATTCCTTCATACTTTTTCACATGTTCAGTAATAAAGTGTGTTCAGTTTAAAATTTAAAGTGACAGTAACGGTTTTATTTTAAAACGTTTTTTGGCTAAAGTCTTGGTCAGCGGATGTGTCCTCCAAGAACAAATTGCTTAACATCCCTTTCAAGGGTAAAACGCTGTTTGGCCCTGACTTGAAAGAGATTATTTCAGACATCACTGGGGGAAAGGGCCACGCCCTTCCTCAGGATAGGTCTTTTAAGGCTAAAAATAAGCCAAATTTTCGTCCCTTTCGCAGAAACGGACCAGCCTCAAATTCTACACCCTCTAAGCAAGAGGGTAATAGTTCTCAAACCAAACCAGCCTAGAGACCGATGCAAGGCTGGAACAAGGGTAAGCAGGCCAAGAAACCTGCCACTGCTACTAAAACAGCATGAAGTGTTGGCCCCCGATCCGGGACCGGATCTGGTGGGGGGCAGACTCTCTCTCTTTGCTCAGGCTTGGGCAAGAGATGTTCAGGATCCTTGGGCGCTAGAAATAGTTTCTCAAGGTTATCTCCTGGAATTCAAGGAACTACCCCCAAGGGGGAGGTTCCACAGGTCTCAATTGTCTTCAAACCAAATAAAAAGACAGGCATTCTTACATTGTGTAGAAGACCTGTTAAGAATGGGAGTGATTCATCCTGTTCCATTAGGAGAACAAGGGATGGGGGTTTTACTCCAATCTGTTCATAGTTCCCAAAAAAGAAGGAACATTCAGACCAATTTTAGATCTCAAGATTCTAAACAAATTTCTCAGGGTTCCATCGTTCAAAATGGAAACCATTCGAACTATTCTTCCTACCATCCAGGAAGGTCAATTCATGACCACGGTGGATTTAAAGGATGCGTATCTACATATTCCTATCCACAAGGAACATCATCGGTTCCTAAGGTTCGCCTTTCTGGACAAGCATTACCAGTTTGTGGCACTTCCATTCGGATTAGCCACTGCTCCAAGGATTTTCACAAAGGTACTAGGGTCCCTTCTAGCGGTGCTAAGACCAAGGGGCATTGCAGTAGTACCTTACTTGGACGACATACTGATTCAAGTGTCGTCTCTGTCAAAAGCAAAGGCTCATACGGACATTGTCCTAGCCTTTCTCAGATCTCACGGGTGGAAAGTGAACATAGAAAAAAGTTCTCTGTCCCCGTCAACAAGAGTTCCCTTCTTGGGAACAATAATAGACTCCTTAGAAATGAAGATTTTTCTGACAGAGGCCAGAAAATCAAAACTTCTAAGCTCTTGTCAAGTACTTCATTCTGTTCTTCTTCCTTCCATAGCGCAGTGCATGGAAGTAATAGGTTTGATGGTTGCGGCAATGGACATAGTTCCTTTTGCACGAATTCATCTAAGACCATTACAACTGTGCATGCTCAGACAGTGGAATGGGGATTATACAGACTTGTCTCCGACGATCCAAGTAGATCAAGGATCCAGAGACTCACTCCGTTGGTGGCTGAACCTGGACAATCTGTCACAGGGAATGAGCTTCCGCAGACCAGAGTGGGTCATTGTCACGACCGACGCCAGTCTGGTGGGCTGGGGCGCGGTCTGGGAACCCCTGAAAGCTCAGGGTCTATGGTCTCGGGAAGAATCTCTTCTCCCGATAAACATTCTGGAACTGAGAGCGATATTCAATGCTCTCAAAGCTTGGCCTCAACTAGCAAAGGCCAAATTCATAAGGTTTCAATCAGACAACATGACGACTGTTGCATATATCAACCATCAGGGGGGAACAAGGAGTTCCCTGGCGATGGAGGAAGTGACCAAAATAATTCAATGGGCGGAGAATCACTCCTGCCACTTGTCTGCAATCCACATCCCAGGAGTGGAAAATTGGGTCAGACTTTCCATCCGGGGGAGTGGGAACTCCATCCGGAAATCTTTGCCCGAATAACTCAATTATGGGGCATTCCAGACATGGACCTGATGGCGTCTCGTCAGAACTTCAAGGTTCCTTGCTACGGGTCCAGATCCAGGGATCCCAAGGCGACTCTAGTAGATGCACTGATAGCGCCTTGGACCTTCAACCTAGCTTATGTTTTCCCACCGTTTCCTCTCATTCCCAGGCTGGTAGCCAGGATCAATCAGGAGAGGGCTTTGGTGATCTTGATAGCTCCTGCGTGGCCACGCAGAACTTGGTATGCAGACCTGGTGAATGTCATCGGCTCCACCATGGAAGCTACCTTTGAGACGGGACCTTCTTGTTCAAGGTCCATTCGAACATCCGAATCTGGCTTCACTCCAACTGACTGCTTGGAGATTGAACGCTTGATTTTATCAAAGCGTGGGTTTTCAGATTCTGTCATTGATACTCTTATCCAGGCTAGAAAGCCTGTAACTAGGAAAATTTACCATAAAATATGGAAAAAATATATCTGTTGGTGTGAATCTAAAGGATTCCCATGGAACAAGATAAAAATTCCTAAGATTCTTTCCTTTCTACAAGAGGGTTTGGAGAAAGGATTATCTGCAAGTTCTTTGAAGGGACAGATTTCTGCTTTATCTGTTTTACTTCACAAAAAGCTGGCGGCTGTGCCAGATGTTCAAGCTTTTGTTCAGGCTCTGGTTAGAATCAAGCCTGTTTACAAACCTTTGACTCCTCCTTGGAGTCTCAATTTAGTTCTTTCAGTTCTTCAAGGGGTTCCGTTTGAACCCTTACATTCCGTAGATATTAAGTTACTATCTTGGAAAGTTTTGTTTTTGGTTGCAATTTCTTCTGCTAGAAGAGTTTTCAGAGTTATCTGCTCTGCAGTGTTCTCCTCCTTATCTGGTGTTCCATGCAGATAAGGTGGTTTTGCGTACTAAACCTGGTTTTCTTCCGAAAGTTGTTTCTAACAAAAACATTAACCAGGAGATAGTTGTGCCTTCTTTGTGTCTGAATCCAGTTTCAAAGAAGGAACGTTTGTTACACAATTTGGATGTAGTTCGTGCTCTAAAATTCTATTTAGAGGCTACAAAGGATTTTAGACAAACATCTTCTTTGTTTGTTGTTTATTCTGGTAAAAGGAGAGGTTAAAAAGCAACTTCTACCTCTCTCTCTCTTTGGCTTAAAAGCATCATCCGATTGGCTTATGAGACTGCCGGACGGCAGCCTCCTGAAAGAATCACAGCTCACTCCACTAGGGCTGTGGCTTCCACATGGGCCTTCAAGAACGAGGCTTCTGTTGATCAGATATGTAAGGCAGCGACTTGGTCTTCACTGCACACTTTACCAAATTTTACAAATTTGATACTTTTGCTTCTTCTGAGGCTATTTTTGGGAGAAAGGTTTTGCAAGCCGTGGTGCCTTCCATCTAGGTGTCCTGATTTGCTCCCTCCCATCATCCGTGTCCTAAAGCTTTGGTATTGGTTCCCACAAGTAAGGATGACGCCGTGGACCGGACACACCTATGTTGGAGAAAACAGAATTTATGCTTACCTGATAAATTACTTTCTCCAACGGTGTGTCCGGTCCACGGCCCGCCCTGTTTTTTTTTTTTTTTTTATCAGGTCTGATGAATTATTTTCTCTAACTACAGTCACCACGGTATCATATGATTTCTCCTATGCATATTCCTCCTTTACGTCGGTCGAATGACTGGGGTAGGCGGAGCCTAGGAGGGATCATGTGACCAGCTTTGCTGGGCTCTTTGCCATTTCCTGTTGGGGAAGAGAATATCCCACAAGTAAGGATGACGCCGTGGACCGGACACACCGTTGGAGAAAGTAATTTATCAGGTAAGCATAAATTCTGTTTTACCTGTAAAATAAATCCTAACCTAAATTACAAATACACCTACACCATCAATAAATTAAATAAACTACAAATATCTAAACTAAAATACAATTAAATACACTAAACTAAATTACAAAAAAACACACTAAATTACAAAAATAAAAAAACATTACAAGAATTTTAAGCTAATTACACCTATTCTAAGCCCCCTAATAAAATAACAAAGCCCCCCAAAATAAAAAATTTCCCTACCCTAAACTAAATTACAAAAGTTAACAGCTCTATTACCAGCCCTTAAAAGGGCTTTTTGAGGGGCATGCCCCAAAGAAATCAGCACTTTTGCCTGTAAAAAACCCCACAATACCACCCCCCAACATTACAACCCACCACCCACATACCCCTACTCTAAACCCACCCAAACCCCCCTTAAAAAAAGCTAACACTAAGCCCCAGAAGATCTCCCTACCTTGAGTCGTCTTCACCCAGCCGGGCTGAACTCTTCATCCAATCCGGGCGATGTCTTCATCCAAGCCGCAAAGAAGAAGTCTTCCATCCGGCGATGTTTTCATCCAAGCAGCAAAGAAGAGGTCCTCCATCGGAGCGAAGTTTTCCTCCAAGCCGAATCTTCAATCTTCTTTCTTCGGACCTCCGACGCGGAACATCCAGCTGGCCCGATGACTGAAAGACGAATGAAGTTTCCTTTACATGACGTCATCCAAGATGGCGTCCGTCAAATTCCGATTGGCTGATAAGATTATATCAGCCAATCGGAATTAAGGTAAGAAAATCTGATTGGCTGATCCAATCAGCCAATCAGATTGAGCTCGCATTCTATTGGCTGATCGGAACAGCCAATAGAATGCGAGCTCAAACTGGCTGATTAAATCAGCCAATCAGATTTTTCTTACCTTAATTCCGATTGGCTGATAGAATCCTATCAGCCAATCGGAATTCGAGGGATGCCATCTTGGATGACGTCATTTAAAGGAAACTTCATTCATCTTTCAATCGTCGGGCCAGCTGGATGTTCCGGGTCGTAGGTCCGAAGAAAGAAGATTGAAGATGCCGCTTGGAGGAAAACTTTGCCCCGATGGGGGGACCTCTTCTTTGCCACTTGGATGAAGACATCGCCGGATGGAAGAATTCTTCTTTGCCGCTTGGATGAAGACATCGCCCGGATTGGATGAAGAGTTCGGCCCGGCTGGGTGAAGACGACTCAAGGTAGGGAGATCTTCTGGGGCTTAGTGTTAGGTTTTTTTAAGGGGGGTTTGGGTGGGTTTAGAGTAGGGGTATGTGGGTGGTGGGTTGTAATGTTGGGGGGTGGTATTGTGGGGTTTTTTTACAGGCAAAAGAGCTGAATACTTTGGGGCATTTCCCGCAAAAAGCCCTTTTGAGGGCTGTTAATAGAGCTGATTACTTTTGTAATTTAGATTAGGGTAGGGAATTTTTTTATTTTGGGGGCTTTGTTATTTTATTAGGGGGCTTAGAATAGGTGTAATTAGCTTAAAATTCTTGTAATCTTTTTTTATTTTTTGTAATTTACTGTTTGTTTTTGTAATTTAGTTTAGTGTATTTAATTGTATTTTAGTTTAGCTATTTGTAGTTTATTTAATTTTTTGATAGTGTAGGTGTATTTGTAACTTAGGTTAGGATTTATTTTACAGGTAAATTGGTAATTATTTTAACTAGGTAGCTATTAAATAGCTATCAACTAATTAATAGCTGTTGTACCTAGTTAAAATAAATACTAAATTACCTGTAAAATAAATATAAACCCTAAAATAGCTACAATGTAATTATTAATTACATTGTAGCTATCTTAGGGTTTATTTTATAGGTAAGTATTTAGATTTAAATAGGAATATTTTAATTAATATTAATATTAATTAGATTTATTTTAATAAGAATTTAGTTAGGGGTGTTGGAGTTAGATAGGGTTATTATACTTAAAAAGTAGGAATTTAAAGCTTAGGAGCCAGCCCATTTTAGGTTCAGCACCATGGATAGCGCTTGCTTATTGGTGGATACAGTTAGCAAACCAATAAGCAAGCATAACCCAGGTTCTCAAACAAAAATAGGCCGGCTCTTAAAGGGACACTGAACCCAAATTTTTTAAGCAACTTTCTAATTTACTCCTATTATCAATTTTTCTTCGTTCTCTTGCTATCTTTATTTGAAAAAGGCATTTTGTTGAGAACACTGGACAGCATTTTTTTTATTGGTGGATGAATGTATCCACTAATCAGCAAGGACAACCCAGGTTGTTCACCAAAAATGGGCCAGCATCTAAACTTACATTCTTTCATTTCAATTAAAGATACCAAGAGAATGAAGAAAATTTGATAATAGGAGTAAATTAGAAAATTGCTTAAAATTTCATGTTCTATCTGATTCACAAAAGAACAAATTTGGGTTCAGTGTCCCTTTAAGCTTTACATTCCTGCTTTTTAAATAAAGATATCAAGAGAACGAAGAAAATTTGACAATAGGAGTAAATTAGAACGTTGCTTAAAATTGCATGTTCCATCTAAATCATTAAATAAAAAATTTGGGTTTAGTGTCCCTTTAACTTATCTGCCAACAAGCTACACTTTTTTTTTACAAAACCATCTTTATTTAACATTAAACTCAAATACATACAAGTTAATGTATTTTCTTTACAATGTCTTTTATCTTATTAAATTAGACATCAGCTTGCATTTTCAGTGTAAGGTAGATGGTATTAAATAATTTAACATAAATTAACACAAACTATGTTGACCAAAACTGTTTTGTACTCAATCTTAATGCTTCATTTTTTAATATAAACCTATAAAAAATTAAGTCTCTCTTCTCGTCTTCCGTTACAAATTGGCTATGCATGGGTGGGCGGTGGTATAGGGTGACAGATGGTGTTTCCCTTGCATCAATTCGCTGCTATATCCAGTAAGGTTTATTTCTTTCAGATGGTGTAAGATAGGGGTTGTAGGGTTAAAGTTGAAATGATTGTACTTTAAGGATAGGTTAAGCAGTGAAAGAGAGAGCAGAGGAAAAAAGCAGATGTAGATAGGGATATTCACGTATGACCACCCAGACACAACCTGACTCACAGCGATCATGTCTCTAACCTAGAATTAATGGGGGATTGGGATTGATTCTTCCCATATAAATTACATATCATGGAAGAAGTTCAGTTTCTGTCTTCAAAGGTACTCAAGTTCCTCTAATATGTCCGTGACTTTTTCGGTTCACAATATGCTACACTTTCTAATGTCTGCATTTACCTTCTCCTCCCTTATCCTTAAAGTCACAGCTCCTCCTTTCACAAACAGTACTCAGACTATTTATATGTCTCCTTCTCTTCTACATTCCCCCCTCTACAACACACATGAACTCTATTCCTATCTCATATCCTTCAGCCAGCCATGCTTCACCGATTCTAAACTTAAACACTCACATAAGACACACTCATCTTCTTTCGCTCACCATCTTTCTTCTTCTTGCTGCTGGGGATCTCTCACCTAACCCAGGTCCAACCTCTATTTCGCTCAGTTCACTACCCCAAATGACACCTCATACACCTTGCCCACGGAAACCTCATTAAGTGCAACTCTGTTAGTACACTGCAATTCTCTTGTGCCCTTTGGAATGCACGCTCTGTATGCAATAAGCTTACATCTATTCCCGACCTATTAATTTCACGCTCACTTAACCTGTTAGCCCTCACTGAAACTTGGCTTTTCTACTCTAACACAACTGCTGTAGCCTCTCTGTCCTATGGCATCCTGCACTTCAGTCACACTCCCAGGCCAGGAGACAAACAAGGAGGGGGAGTAGGAATTCTGTCTCCACACAGTACCCTTCACTGTATTCCTTTACCCCCTCTCTTTGCTTCTCATCTTTTGAAGTTCATGCTATCCGCCTCTTCTCCCCTGTAGCTCTTCATGTTGCGGTTATATATCGGCCACCTGGCCCAGCATCACAAATTCCGGACCACTTTGAAGCCTGGCTTCCACACTTTCTCTCTTGTAATGTTCCTTATCTCATCTTAGGGGACTTCGACATACCCTTAGACAATCCTACCATGCCTGCTGCCTCTAAACTTCTATCCCTTACCACCTCTTTTGGCCTGTCCCAGTGGATTACATCACCAACCCACTGTGAAGGCAACTCCATAGACCTGGTCTTCACTAATCTCTGTGCCGTTTCCAACTTCTTTAACTTCCCCTTTCCTCTCTCTGACCACCATCTAACTTTCTCTCTTACTCTACCTGCTGCATCTTTGCAAGCCCCCAAAAAACTGCTGCCTTACAGGAATTTAAATGACTTGGATCTCAGATCTTTCTATTCAGCTGAATCCTCTGCTCTCAGACATTTCATCCCTCTCTTGCCCAAACCTTGTGGCCCTACAGTATAATTCGGCATTACAATAAACACTTGACAAAGCTGCACCCTGCACTGTTTGCCGTACATCAATCACACACCAAACATAACAGATATCTTCACTGCCGTTCATCAGCCTGTGAACATCGCTGGAGGAAATCAAGCACCTGTGCCGATTTCAGGCATTATTAATTCATCCTTAAATCCTACAACTCTGCACTCAGCCTGGCCAAACAAGTCTATTTCTCCTCCCTTGTGTCATCTCACACATCCAAACCCACCAAACCCAAAAAGCTGTTCTCAACCTTTAACTTCCTTCTCTGTCCGCCTGCATCCCTGCCCACTACCAACCTCACTGTTCAGATTATTTCTGATCACTTCAAAAATAAAATTGACACCATTAGAAAAGATATCTACACCTCACACCACTCAAACCCAGCACTCCTACCCACCCCTTCTATTAACAAAACAGAGGAAGAAGTATCTGTACTCCTATCCTTGGCTCATCTCACAACCTGCCCACTTGACCCTATTCCATCACAATTTCTTCCCTCTCTCTCTGCTTCACTAACCCATCTCTTTAACCAATCTCTCACTGTTGGCACATTTTCTGACACATTCAAGCATGCGTCAATCATACCAATCCTAGAAAAGGCTTGACCCCTCCACCACTTCTAACTATCGACCGGTCTCATTACTTCCCTTTGCTTCAAAATTATTGGAATGACTGGTCTATAATTGACTAACTCAATTTCTCACAACTAACTCCTTACTTGATCCACTACAATCTGGTTTCTGCCCTAAACACTCAACAGAAACCGCTCTTACTAAAGTAACAAATTACCTTTTATCAGCTAAAGCAAAGGGCCACTACTCTTTACTAATTCTTCTTGACCTGTGCTCTGCTTTTGACAGTTGACCACCCTCTCCTTCTTAAAATCCTACATTTATTTGGCATCTGAGACACAGCCCTCTCCTGGTTTGCCTCATATCTCTCAAACAGCTCATTTTCAGTTTCCTTTAACAACAACAACATATCTTCTGATCCTTTGCCTCTCTCAGTTGGAGTACAGCAAGGCTCTGTCTTGGGTCCCTTGCTTTTCTCTCTCTATACATCCTCCCTTGAAATACTTATAGCCTCATTTGGCTTCCAGTACCATTATATGCTGATGATACCCAAATCTATCTTTCCTCTCCTGATATCTCTCCACTTTTAATCAACCAGATTTCCAACTGCCTCTCTGCAATTTCCTCTTGGATGTCTTCACACTACCTCCAACTCAATCTGTCCAAAACTGAGCTGCTTTTTATTCCCCCATCTTAGAGAAATGTCAGGTGTTGGATGTCTCGAACGGTCGGAGACTCTATTCTCAACACCTCACCCCAGGTCCGCTGTCTTGGGGTCACACTTGACTCATAACTCAGATTTAACCCCCATATACAAGCGCTTACCAAATGCTGTAGTGCACACCTACGCAACATTTCCAGAATTAGTCCCTTCCTTACTCAAAAAAACTACAAAAATACTTATTCATTCCCTCATTTTGTCACACATCGATTATTACAATCTACTTCTAAATCACCTTCCAAAACACTGCCTCTCCTCCCTCCAATCTATTATGAATGCTTCAGCTAGTCTCATCCACCTAAGTCGCCAATCTACATCAGCTGCTCCGTTCTGCCAGTCTCTACACTGGCTCCCCATACACTCCAGAATACAATTTAAAGTATTAACCCTAACTCCCAACTACATTTCCTCTATCATTTCCAAATATTCCCCATCCCGTCCTCTGATCAACCTCTGACCTGTTATCTCTACATCCCATTCCCACCTCCAAGGCTTCTCCCGTGCTGCTCCTGTCCTCTGGAACTCTCTACCCCACTCCATAAGACTGTTTCCAACCTTGTATAGCTTCAGACGCTCCTTGAAAACATACCTATTCAGAGGGGCTTACCATCTCTCCTCCATATCTCATTCTAACCAAAATAATTATTGAACTGCCTGACTCACTGCTGCAACTACAATCCATGTGACAAGCTACCCCAAACATTATGTCTATGCACCCTCAACCTGTAGACTGAGTAATAATTATATTCCCCGTTCATTTTCCTGAGTGCCGTGGCCATTTTAGATACCGGATTGCTTCCTCTGCATTCCTAGAGGTGGTAAGATTGATTTACACACTTTAGTACCAAGCTCTCTTGAACTAATAAATGATTTTCATTTTTTAGCTCTGTGTTATTTCTGCAGTACAATTATAATTATTTTATCTGTGTGCTAGTGTGGGAACTTTAAGGGCTGCTGTACTCCATTCCCATTCAACTTTCCTATCATGGACTTAAGTTGGGTGGTTTTAAGATCTGGACCCTTAGCTAGGGGGATTGAGGGCAGATCTGAGAACCATGTTTATCTTCCATCTGTGTGTATTATGTGCAAAACTATCAACATATGAAACCCCCCAGCTCAGCTGTGTGACACTTGCGCATAGCATACTGTAGATTCTAGACAGGGGATGCCTACTTCCTCTGAGTGGTTAGGGGTTGCTGTGCCTCCTGGTGGTACATCTTACAAACATGCTGAATTTACCCCTTCCTTTACGGATTATATCCATTTCACTGTGTCACAATTTATGGCAGCTATGACTCACCCATAAGCTGCAGTAGTTAGCCTTATAGATAAGTTTTACCCAGTCTCCTATATTTAGCTACCTTACTAGTTCCCCTATGACATCTAAGGGGATGGTAGACTTTCATAGCTCCTCAGATGAGGGCTCACTGCCTAATGAAGGGGACAATATATCCTTTAATTTCAAGCTGGAGCATATCCATGCCTTGATAGTGAACTAGTGTGTTCAGGAATAGTGGAACTAGAGTTGTTCCACTGAAAAGTATGCACGTTTAGCACTCTGATGCCTAGACTCAAGGCCTAGCTTACCGGATAATAATAAAATATAACTTATTGGTATATTAAAATGTTGTGAAACAAAAAACACACTCTAATAGTTAAAATCACAAGTGACAATTAGAACCTTGATGTGAATTCTGATGTGAATTTGTGTGATATTGGTTATGTAACTATCACCAATATAGGTCAGTAATTTCTAATGCCTGAAATAAGTAGCTCAAATTCGATGAGATTATAGTAGATTAAGGAGTATTATATAGTGTGTAGGCTTGTAGCAAGATAGGTTTGTTGGGCACAGAGTAATATATGTGTTGGTATGTGTGTTCTGCAATACTTACAATGTGTTCTCGCACTCAAGTAGAATTGTACTGCATAATAATATAGTTCATTACCAATATCTCTGATACTTATAAACAGTGTGAGCCTGAATAGGCCACTTATGTATTGTTCCACTATATGTTCAAGGCTCACATCTCAGTGTGGTCTATGATCGCTCATAATGTAGCTGTATGGTACGTGCCGTTCTTACATACATCCCACTGATATTACTTGCAATTGCTATAATATGGGCAGCTAGCTCACAATGGCTATAAATAAAAAACAAAATTTATGCTTACCTGATAAATTTCTCTCTTGTGGTGTATCCAGTCCACGGGTTCATCCATTACTTGTGAGATATTCTCCTTCCCAACAGGAAGTTGCAAAGAGAGCACCCACAGCAGAGCTGTCCACACAGACCCTCCCCTAGCTCCACCCCCCCAGTCATTCGACCGAAGGCTAGGAAGAAAAAGGAGAAACTATAGGGTGCAGTGGTGACTGAAAGTTTTAAAATAAAAATATATATGCCTGTCTTAAAAAACAGGACGGGCCGTGGACTCGATACATCACAAGAGAAATAAATTTATCAGGTAAGCATAAATTATGTTTTCTCTTGTAAGATGTATCGAGCCCACGGATTCATCCTTACTTGTGGGATACCAATACCAAAGCTTTAGGACACGGATGAAGGGAGGGACAAGACAGGGACCTTAAACGGAAGGCACCATTGCTTGTAGAACCTTTCTCCCAAAAATAGCCTCCGAAGAAGCAAAAGTATCGAATTTGTAAAATTTGGAAAAAGTATGAAGCGAAGACCAAGTCGCCGCCTTACAAATCTGTTCAACAGAAGCCTCATTTTTAAAAGCCCATGTGGAAGCCACAGCTCTAGTAGAATGAGCAGTAATTCTTTCAGGAGGCTGCTGGCCAGCAGTCTCATAGGACAAACGGATGATGCTTTTCAGCCAAAAGGAAAGAGAGGTAGCCGTAGCCCTTTGACCTCTCCGTTTACCAGAATAAACAACAAACAATGAAGATGTTTAACGGAAATCTTTAGTTGCTTGTAAGTAGAACTTTAAAGCACGAACCACATCAAGATTGTGTAACAGACGTTCCTTCTTTGATGAAGGATTAGGACACAGAGAAGGAACAACAATCTCTTGATTGATATTCTTATTAGAAACAACCTTAGGAAGAAACCCAGGTTTGGTACGCAAAACCACCTTATCTGCATGGAAAACAAGGTAAGGGGAATCACATTGTAAAGCAGATAGCTCAGAAACTCTTCGAGCCGAAGAGATATCTACTAAAAACAAAACTTTCCAAGATAGAAGCTTAATATCTATGGAATGCATAGGTTCAAACGGAATCCCTTGAAGAACTTTAATGACTAAGTTTAGGCTCCAAGGCGGAGCAACAGGCTTAATTCTGACCAAAGCCTGACTAAATGCTTGAACGTCTGGGACATCTGCCAGACGTTTGTTTAGTAGAATAGACAAAGCAGATATTTGCCCTTTCAGGGAACTAGCTGATAATCCCTTCTCCAAACCTTCTTGGAGAAAAGACAATATTCTAGGAATCCTAATCTTACTCCACGAGTAACCTTTGGATTCACACCAATAAAGATATTTGCGTCAAATCTTATGATAGATCTTCCTGGTGACAGGCTTTCTAGCCTGAATCAGGGTATTAGTGACCGACTCAGAGAAACCGCACTTTGATAGAATCAGGCGTTCAATCTCCAAGCAGTCAGACGCAGAGAAATTAGATTTGGATGCATGAACGGATCTTGGATTAGAAGGTCCCGCCTCATTGGCAGAGTCCACGGTGGAACCAAGGACATGTCCACTAGGTCTGCATACCAAGTCCTGCGTGGCCACGCAGGTGCTATCAGAATCACCAAAGCTCTCTCCTGCTTGATTTCTGGCAACCAGACGTGGTAGGGAGAGGAAACGGTGGAAATACATAGGCCAGATTGAAGGACCAAGGCACTGCTAGAGCATCTATCAGTACCGCCTTGGGATCCCGGGACCTGGACCCGTAACGAGGAAGTTTGGCATTCTGGTGTGCCCCATAGTTGAATCAGTTGAGCAAATACCTCCGGATGGAGTTCCCACTCCCCCGGATGAAAAGTCTGACGACTTAGAAAATCCGCCTCCCAGTTCTCTACTCCTGGGATGTGGATTGCTGAGAGATGGCAAGAGTGATCCTCTGCCCATTGGATTATTTTGGTTACCTCCATCATCGCTAGAGAACTCCTTGTTCCTCCTTGATGATTGATATAAGCTACAGTCGTGATGTTGTCCGAATGAAACCTGATGAATTTGGCTGCAGCAAGCTGAGGCCACGCTTGAAGCGCATTGAATATCGCTCTCAGTTCTAGAATGTTTATTGGAAGAAGAGATTCCTCCTGAGACCATAAGCCCTGTGCTTTCAGGGAGTTCCAGACTGCACCCCAGCCTAGAAGGCTGGCATCTGTCGTTACAATGAGCCACTCTGGTCTGCGGAAGTACATTCCCTGAGACAGGTGGTCCTGAGACAACCACCAGAGAAGAGAATCTCTGGTCTCCTTGTCCAGATGCAGTTGAGGAGATAAATCTGCATAATCCCCATTCCACTGTTTGAGCATGCATAGTTGCAGTGGTCTGAGGTGTAGGCGGGCAAAAGGAACTATGTCCATTGCCACTACCATGAGTCCGATTACCTCCATACACTGAGCCATTGATGGCGAGGAATGGAATGAAGAGCTCGGCAAGTGGTTAAGAGTTTTGATTTTCTGACCTCCGTCAGAAATATTTTAATTTCTACTGAATCTATCAGAGTCCCTAGAAAGGAAACTCTTGTAAGAGGGAAGAGAGAACTCTTTTTTATGTTCATCATCCACCCGTGAGATCTCAGAAAAGCCAACACTATGTCCGTGTGAGACTTGGCTAGCTGGAAAGTCGATGCCTGAATTAAGATGTCGTCTAGATAAGGCGCCACTGCTATGCCCCGTGGTCGTAGAACCGCCAGAAGGGACTCTAGCACCTTTGTGAAAATTCTGGGAGCCGTGGCCAACCCGAAGGGAAGGGCCACAAACTGGTAATGCCTGTTTAGAAAGGCGAATCTGAGAAATTGATGATGATTTCTGTGAATAGGGATGTGTAGATACTCATCCTTTAAGTCCACGGTAGTCATATATTGACCCTCCTGGATCAGAGGTACAATAGTCCGAATAGTCTCCATCTTGAATGATGGAACTTTGAGGAACTTGTTTAGAATTTTGAGATCCAAGATTGGTCTGAAAGTTCCTTTTTTTTTGGGAACCACAAGCAGGTTTGTGTAAAACCCTAGCCCTGTTCCTCTTTTGGGACTGAGCGGATCACCACCATGGTATGTAGGTCTTCTACACAGCGTAAGATAGCCTCTCTCTTTGTCTGGTTTACAGACAATCGAGAAATGTGAAATCTCCCCCTAGGAAGGGAGTCTTTGAATTACAGAAGATATCCCTGGGACACAATCTCTAAAGCCCAGGGATCGTGAACATCTCTTGCCCAAGCCTGAGCGAAGAGAGAGAGTCTGCCCCCTACTAGATCCGGTCCCGGATCGGGGGCTACCCCTTCATGCTGTCTTAGAGGCAGCTGCAGGCTTCTTGGCCTGTTTACCCTTGTTCCAAGCCTGGTTAGGTCTCCAGACTGACTTGGATTGGGCAAAATTCCCCCTCTTGCTTTGCAGCAGAGGAAGCTGAAGTGGGACCAATCTTAAAGTTCCGAAAGGAACGAAAATTATTTTGTTTGGTCCTCATCTTATTTGATCTATCCTGAGGGAGGGCATGACCTTTCCCTCCAGTGATGTCTGAAATAATCTCTTTCAGTTCAGGCCCGAATAGGGTCTTCCTTTGAAAGGGATGTTCAAAAGTCTAGATTTAGATGACACATCAGCAGACCAGGACTTAAGCCATAACGCCCTGCGTGCTAAAATGGCAAAACCTGAATTCTTTGCCGCTATCTTAGCCAGTTGAAATGCGGCATCTGTAATAAAAGAATTAGCCAACTTAAGGGCCTTAATTCTGTCCATAATCTCCTCTAATGGAGTCTCCATCTGAAGAGCCTCTTCTAGAGCCTAAAACCAGAAAGCAGCTGCAGTAGCTACAGGAACAATGCACGCAATAGGTTGGAGAGAAAAACCCTGATGAACAAAAAATTTCTTCAGGAGACGCTCTAATTTTTATCCATAGGATCTTTGAAAGCACAACTGTCTTCGATAGGTATAGTTGTACGCTTAGACAGAATAGAAATAGCTCCCTCCACCTTAGGAACTGTCTGCCACGAGTCCCGCATGGTGTCAGATATGGGGAAACATTTTCTTAAAAACAGGAGGGGGGAGTGAACGGAATACCTGGTCTATCCCACTCCTTAGTAATAATATTCACAATCCTCTTAGGGGACTGGAAAAACATCAGTGTAAACAGGAACCGCTAAGTATTTATCCATTTTACATAATTTCTCTGGGACCACTATAGGGTCCACAATCATCTAGAGTCGCTAATACCTCCCTGAGCAATAAGCTAAGGTTTTCAAGCCTTAAATTTTAAGGCCGTCATATCAGAATCTGTCTGAGGAAGTGTCTTTCCTGAATCAGAAATTTTCTCCCTCAGATAACAAATCCCTCACCCCTACTTCAGAGCATTGTGAGGGCATATCACATACCGCTACTAAAGCGTCAGACGGCTCAGCATTTTTCCTTAACCCAGAGCTGTCCCGCTTTCCTTGTAAACCAGGCAGTTTGGATAAAACCTCTGTGAGGCTTGTATTCATAACTGTGGCCATCTCTTGTAAAGTAAATGAATTTGACGCACTAGAGGTACTTGGCGTCACTTGTGCGGGCGTTACTGGTTGTGACACTTGGGGAGAGCTAGATGGCGAACCCTCATTTACTTCTGACTGAGAATCATCTATTGCTCTATTTTTAAGTGCTAATATATCTTCTTTATAGTTTATATACATATCAGTACAATTGGGACACATTCTAAGAGCGGGTTCCACAATGGCTTCCAAACATATTGAACAAGGATTTTCCTTGGTGTCAGACTTGTTAAACAGGCTAGTAATGTAACAAGCAAGCTTGGAAAACACTGTAATCAAAGTAAATAACACTTAGAAATAAAACGGTACTGTGCCTTTAAGAGAAAAAAAGCTGCACAAATTCTGCAAAACAGTGTAAAAAAGCAGTAAACTTAACAAAATTTTTACAGTAGCATCATAAAGCCTTAGTAACTTTGCACAGGTATGCAAATAAACAATTAACCCCTTAATGGCAAAAACGGATTGAAAAAACATCAAAACCGGTAAAAAGGACTTTCAGCACCTTGCCACAGCTCTACTGTGGCGCCTACCTGCCCTTCAGAACGATTTGTGGGGAAAAAAACTTCTTTACAGCCCTCAAACACAGCAGGAACCTCTGAAGAAGCAGTTAGATGTCTCTAAGGAAAGGAAACTGTGCAACTGAGGCGCGAAAATAGCCCCCTCCCACCTCACTCGATGTTTTGAGGCCTATCAGAAAAACACCAGAGTGTCTCTTAATTAACCATGTGGGTTAAAAAAACCAAAAACAAGCCACAATGACCCCTTTAGTCCCTTCAAAAAAAGCGTTATAATTGCATCATTTACTGAATAAACAAAAACGTTTTTTCCTAACAGTGTCACCAGTAACTAATGAGCCCTTCATGCAAGCTGAAATTCCTATCCAAGTGTCCTGAATACAGCTTACCCTTCCCTCATGGGGAATATTGCCAGCCTTTTCTAGAATTAACACAGTCTGTCCTAGAAAATATATAGTCTGAACATACCTCATATGCAGCTTAGCATGCAAACCGTTCCCCCAACTGAAGTTTTCCTGTACTCTTCAGCCCTTGTGAGAACAGCAGTGGATCTTAGTTACAAAGTGCTAAGATCATCATCCTCCTTGCAAAAATCTTCATCCCTTTTCTGCCAGAGAGTAAATAGGACACACCAGTACCATTTAAAATAAACTTTTGCTTGAGAAATAAAAAAAACTAAAATGTTTGTCACCACACTCGCTCTGCCCTTCCTAGTACTTAGAGTAGGCAAAGAGAATGACTGGGGGTGGAGCTAAGGGAGGAGCTATATAGACAGCTCTGCTGTGGGTGCTCTCTTTGCCACTTCCTGTAGGGAAGGAGAATATCCCACAAGTAAGGATGAATCCGTGGACTCGATACATCTTACAAGAGAAATAAGGAACAAAAACCTAATCCTTCCCCCAAGGAATCTGTTTCCAATTGGAAGCCTTCCTCAAATTGGAATAAATCCAAGCCTTTTAAGAAACCTGTCAGGGTTTTTTCCCTGTTGTTTGCCATGTGCTGCTGGCAGCCATTTTACTCACCTCTCTTCCTGACTATGGTGCATTGTGGGGGATGCTGCTCATTTCCTACACTTCCTTTTATGGCCAGACTGGTGTGCATCATCCATGTGAGATAGGATGCAGTCTCAGAATTGTGATGTTATCACTTATTATTTAAAGGGCTTCTGTTCAGTATGCTTTGCCTTTGCGTTGTCTCAGACCTGTTTGTGAGAGTTCCTGTGTATTAGCTGGCTGCCTGTCGTTCTTCCTGGTTCCTGATCCCTGGCTTGTTCCTGACTCTGCTGTTTTCCTTGTTCACGATTACGGCTCGTCTGACTATTCGCTTTGGCTCCTGACTCAGCTTGTCTGACTACCAGCTCTGGTTTTGACTCCTGGCTTGTTATTTGACTTGTGGACTTTTTATTATTTTTTGCTATTAATAAAGATGTGATTATTTTTGCACTTCTCGTCTCAGTCTGATTCCTGGCACCCTGACACTGTGATCACAACAGATGCGAGTCTTTCAGGTTGGGGAGCTGTCTGGGGATCTCTAACAGCCCAAGGGGTTTTGGAAATCTCAAGAGGCGAGATTACCAATCATGTGCAATTCTCAGAGCTCTTCAGTTTTGGCCTTTGTTGAAGAGAGAACCGTTCATTTGTTTTCAGATAGACAATATCACAATGGTGGCATTATGTCAATCAGGGGTGGACTCACAGTCCCCAAGCTATGAAAGAAGTATCTCGGATACTTGTTTGGGCGGAATCCACTCTGTCTAATTTCCTGCGGTTCATATCCCAGGGTTTAGACAATTGGGAGGCGGATTATCTCAGCCCTCAGACTTTAACATCCAGGGGAGTGGTCTCTCCATCCAGATGTGTTTTCTCTGATTGTTCAGATGTTGGGGGTCTTCCAGAAATAGATCTGATGGCGTCTCATCTAAACAAGAAACTTCCCAGATACCTGTCCCAGGGTCCAGGGGATTCTCAGGCACTGGACACTTCCTTGGTGTTATCAACCTGCTTATATTTTTCCGCCTCTAGTTCTCCTTCCAAGAGTGATCTCCAATAACATCATGGAACAATAATTTGTGTTGCTGGTGGGCTCCACATGGCCCCACAGTTTTTGGTAGGCAGATCTTGTTCGGGATGTCCAGTTGCCAACCTTGGCCACTTTCCGTTAAGGCCGGACCTACTGTCTCAAGGTCCGTTTTTTCCATCAGGATCTCAAATCATTAAATTTGAAGGTATGAAATTGAACGCTTAGTACTAAGTCATAGAGTTTCTCTGACTCAGTGATTAATACTATGTTACAAGCTCGTAAATCTGTTTTCTAGGAAGATTTATTATTGAGTTTTGGAAGACTTACATTTCATGGTGTTCTTCTCATAAATTCTCTTGGCATTCTTTAGAATTCCTAGAATTTTACAGTTTCTCTCCAGGATGGATTGGATAGGGGTTTGTCTGCAAGTTCCTTGAAGGGACAAATCTCTGCTCTTTCTGTTTTTATTTCACAGAAAGATTGCTAATATTCCCTGATAGTCACTGTTTTGTACAGGCTTTAGTTCGTATTAAGCCTGTCATTAAATCAATTCTCCTCTTTGGATCTTAATGTGGTTTTGAAGGTGTTACAGGCTCCTCCTTTTGAGCCTATGCATTCTTTGGATATTCAAACTACTTTTCTTGGAAAGTGTTGTTCCTTTGGGCTATCTCTTCTGCTAGAAGAGTTCTGAGCTTATCTGCTCTTTCTTGTGAATCTCCTTTTCTGATTTTTCATCAGGATAAGGCGGGTTTGCGTACTTCATTGAATTTTTACCTAAGTTGTGAATTCTAACAACATTAGGTAGAGAAATTTGTTGTCCCTGTCTTGTGTCCTAATCCTAAGAATCCTTTGAAAGATCTTTTACATTCTTTTTGTGACAAAGGGAACCTCTATAATATATATAGGAATATAAATGAACTGGGGGAGGGGGCTGTGTATGCGACAGAGGGAACCTCTATAAAATATATCTGTATATAAGGATTTGTGAAGGTGACTGTGTGTGTGACAGAGGGACCTCTACATAGTCTGACCATATTGCCACTTTAAAAAAGGAACTATATGAAAAATACATATGTCAGGGTTGTATACAAAACATTTATTTAAACAGCCCTGACATATGTATTTTTCATGTCCTTTTCTAAAGCGGCAATATAGTCACCCTACCTCTACAATATATTATCTGTATTTAAGGATCTGGGGAGGGGGCTGTCTGTGAGACACAGGGAACCTCTCTATAATATTATATATCTGTATATAAGGATCTTGGTAGGGGGCTGCGTGTGTGACAGAGGGGACCTCTCTATAAAATTATATATCTGTATATAAGGTACTGGAGAGGGGGGCTGTGTGTGAGGCAGGGGGAACCTCTATAATATTATATATCTGTATATAAGGTACTGGAGAGGGGGCTGTGTGTGAGGCAGGGGGGAACCTCTATAATATTATATATCTGTATATAAGGTACTGGAGGAGGGGGGCTGTGTGTGAGACAGGGGGAACCTCTATAATATTATATATCTGTATATAAGGTACTGGAGAGGGGGCTGTGTGTGAGGCAGGGGGAACCTCTATAATATTATATATCTGTATATAAGGTACTGGAGAGGGGGCTGTGTGTGAGGCAGGGGGAACCTCTATAATATTAGTATATCTGTATATAAGGTACTGGAGAGGGGGCTGTGTGGTGAGGCAGGGGAACCTCTATAAAATTATATATCTGTATATAAGGTACTGGAGAGGGGGCTGTGGTGTGAGGCATAGGGAACCTCTACATTGTGTTTAATTTTTATTCATTAGGTTTGGCGGACATTAGACCTCTCTATAGTACTGTATATCTCTACATGAGATGCTATAGGAGGGGAGCCAGCAATGGTTTCTACTGGGAGCTAGCTGAACATGTTGGGTGAGTAGTCCATTGCTGCTCCTGAACATACCAAGTATCTTTTCACAAATGATAGAAGTGAATTAAGCAACTTAGATAATAGAAGTAAATTGTAATGAATGGTGTTTAAAATTGTATGTTCAATCTGAATCATTAAAGGGACAGTAAAGTCATAATTCGCATTCATGATTTTAGACTGAGCATAACATTTTAAACACTTTCCAATTTACTTCTATTTATTTTTTTTTATTTTATTTATTTATTTTTTGAGGGGTTAAAAATAAGTAAGACAAGCAAGTTATTGCACAGAATGTCAAACCACACACAAAATTGACAAATACAAAGTCAAAAAAATAACACCATCAATAATACAAATGTTTGCTTGAAAATATGCAGACGTATTACACAATGAACCTCAGTTTTTAATAGGAAGTGTCCTCTTAAAGCATGGTATTATATAAAGTAAAATTATTTCCCCCAGAGAACTAATGAAGTCTCTCTTGGGCCTCCTGGACTACATCATATACATAATGGGGGACTTTGAAGAGTCACACTCTTGGACCTAAATTCCATTTCTTGATATATAAGGTCTAGATACTGTAGAGATAAAATGATGTGGAGGATCATCTTTTATTACATTTTCAAAGTAAACAATTGGGTGGATGTTTATATCAAAACTTAAGTGCAAGGAGCTTAGGGGTGGGAAAGTATAGTATGTAGGTACACTTAGATGAGGTCCTCTAACGTTAGCTGACAAGTCCCAGACCGTATGGATATTGTATAGTAAGTGGCTAAGAATAACAACTTATAAACAGGTATCATTATCTATATGAGCGTTAAAAGCTGAGGAAATAAGGGTGAGAATTAGGTAAGCATTAAGCATATCACATATGGGCAATGGTAATTATAAGAAATAAAGTGTGGTGCGCTGCCTCGGCCGCAGACAGCACCCCAATAAATTGAACTAAATGAAACCAGCCCCATAAAAATTAATGTTCATAATGCTTAAAAATTACAGTGTTATAATCTGTATATGTTAGCTCAGGAATTATACTTGGGCTACTACATATCCTCCCATATGCTCATATAGACTCAGAGTAAATATATATTTTATATAAAATAGTATAAATATCCAGGAACTGCTAGGTACTGTTAGTAGACATAACTGAGAATGATAGGTTTGTAGCTACTAAAGTATTACAGAGTTGTTTACATGGCAAACTGTGTTAACCTAACAAAAACGAACAGTTATAAAAAGCCTAACAAATAATATTATTACGCATGAAATAGGCAATGTTCTCATTACAGTCCAATATAGGAATACTCAGCCAGAGCTGAATGAACATATGCTAGTATGCTTAGTTAAATCTAATCGATTGCAATGGGACTTAGAAGGATAATTACATCGTAAGGGAATCTTCATTGCAATGGCACAGCAATAATTTGCAGCCTTATTATAGAATAGGCTCAGTGAGATTTACATATATATAGATTAACGAGAGCATAACAAGTAACTGGCTTGAGAATAGTCAGTGGGAGTCGCTATGTGGCATGAAACATTCAAACACCCAAAAGTCGATAAACAATATTCTCAAATAAAATAAAGAAGTACAACACTATAAACAAAAAACAGCCATCTTCCTCAAACTAATAAGGAGCTTATACTAACATTTCTATATCATGGCCTGCTTGATTGACAAAGTCCCGTATTAGTACCCGTAAGTCCCCTTGGCCTCCAACATTTCCGGACCTGGTACCCATATGTAGGGCTATAGCTAATCCTCAGCCCACTCCATGTCGGTCTGTGAGAAAGGTAGTCACTCGTATGTGGGGCCCTAAATACCTGAAGTGTTCAGCCCGCCATTTAAGGGCTCGTGAATGTCCACCTGCATGCAAGTCCCGGCTTCCCCGAGCCACCAGAGGCTCTCTGCTTGTTTTCCCCTCAGCTCCGGACACAATCAAGGGTGAGTATTATCAGCGGGAGCCAGCAGAAGTTCTCAGAATCTACCGATCTGACACCAGACCCTGTCTGCTTCTTAGTGTCGCCAAGATCTGCGGCTTGGGGGTACTTTGAAACGGTAGCCACCACTTTTAAGGCTTACGACCTCCTCTCTCAATCTCCTATAGTCATCTTCAACCATCGGCTCGAGAGTCGATGACCTGCACATCAGGAGACCAGGCTTCTGTAGCGATAAGACCCTCATCTGACTGGTTCCTTCGTGGTTCCCCTGGGCAGGCCTTGTCCGCTTGTCTAATAGAATCAGATATCCTCACGCCGTTCCAGGTAGGTAAGCAAGGTGCATTGTCACAATTAGTTTCAGCCGGTGGGGCTGCTGTGGTTACAGGTGTGAATAGAAGTCTAGTAATCTCTGCTTCCAGGTTCCGGTAGTGGTCTTCAATGAGCTGCACCATCTTTTTTTCCCACGCGTCCAGGGCCTCCATTATCAGGCCGATAGCTACTCCTCGTACACGCTGATATGGAAGTTACAAGTTAAATGTCCACACGGGTGATTCTCCACTCTAGTATAGTGAGTAGTCTATTTTAAGACTGTTATACCCCGGGATACGGGGGGGGGGGGTGTTAGTCTTGTAGAAAGGCCGCCGCCTAAAAACTCAACGGGCCAGATTTGGATCCCATAGGTCATACGCTTAGCAATTGTAGTAAAAATCAATGCTTCTGTACTCCATCTAATTAAAGATAAGAGAGCTGTCAATAAATATAGCAGAGTCCTTTGCATAAATCGGCAGAATATGCACATCGCTTTAGGAGCTCCTAATGTTGCGGACTGTCCATGGCCACTGCCTGGCCACTCCCTTACTTCTATTATTTAATTTGCTTCCTTCTGTTGTTATCCTTTGCTAAAAGGTTTATCTAGGAAAGCTCAGGGAGCAGCAAAGAACCTAGGTGCTAGCTGCTGATTGGTGGCTGCATATATATACTGCTTATCATTGGCTCACCCATGTGTTAAGTTAAAAAAACAGTAGTGCATTGCTGCTACTTCAACAAATGTATACCAAGAGAATAAAACAGATTTAATAATAGAAGTAAACTGGAAAGTTGTTTAAAATTGTTTCTGCCTTAATCATGAAAGAAAATGTTTTGGGTTTCATGTCCCTTTAAAGTTTAATTTTGATTTCTTTCATGTAATTGGCAAGAGTCCATGAGCTAGTGACGTATGGGATATACATTCCTACCAGGAGGGGCAAAGTTTCCCAAACCTCAAAATGCCTATAAATACACCCCCCCCCACCACCACCACACCCACAATTCAGTTTTACAAACTTTGCCTCCTATGGAGGTGGTGAAGTAAGTTTGTGTTAAGATTTCTACGTTGATATGCGCTTCTCAGCATTGTTGAAGCCCGATTCCTCTCAGAGTACAACAAATGTCAGAGGGACGTGAAGGGAGTATCACTTATTGAATACGATGATTTCCCTAACGGGGGTCTATTTCATAGGTTCTCTGTTATCGGTCGTAGAGATTCATCTCCTACCTCCCTTTTCAGATCGACGATATACTCTCAATTTACCATTACCTCTACTGATAACTGTTTTAGTACTGGTTTGGCTATCTGCTATCTCATCTAAACAAGAAACTTCCCAGATACCTGTCCAGGTCCAGGGATGTTCAGGCGGAAGCAGTGGATGCGCTGAACACTTCCTTGGTGTTATCAACCTGCTTATATCTTCCCGCCTCTAGTTCTCCTTCCAAGAGTGATCTCCAAAATCATCATGGAACAATAATTTGTGTTGCTGGTGGCTCCAGCATGGCCACACAGGTTTTGGTATGTGGGATCTGGTTCGGATGTCCATTTGCCAGCCTTGGCCCACTTCCGTTAAGGCCGGACCTACTGTTTCAAGGTTCGTTTTTCCATCAGGATCTCAAATCATTAAATTTGAAGGGTATGGAAATTGAACGCTTAGTACTAAGTCATAGAGGTTTCTCTGACTCAGTGATAAATACTATGTTACAAGCTCGTAAATCTGTCTCCAGAAAGATTTATTACTGAGTCTGGAAGACTTACATTTCTTGGTGTTCTTCTCATAAATTCTCTTGGCATTCTTTTAGAATTCCTAGAATTTTACAGTTTCTTCAGGATGGTTTGGATAAGGGTTTGTCTGCAAGGTTCCTTGAAGGGACAAATCTCTGCTCTTTCTTTTTATTTCACAGAAAGATTGCTATACTTCCTGATATTCACTGTTTTGTACAGGCTTTTAGTTCGTATTAAGCCTGTCATTAAATCAATTTCTCCTCCTTGGAGTCTTAATTTGGTTTTAAAGGCTTTACAGGCTCCTCCATTTGAGCCTATGCATTCTTTGGGCATTAAACTACTTTCTTGGAAAGTGTTGTTCCTTTTGGCTATCTCTTCTGCTAGAAGAGTTTTCTGAGCTATCTGCTCTTTCTTGTGAGTCTCCCTTTTCTGATCTTTCATCAGGATAAGGCAGTTTTGCGGACCTTCTTTTCAATTTTCACCTAAGGTGGTGAATTCTAACAACATTAGTAAGAGAATTGTTGTCCCTTCCTTGTGTCCTAATCCTAAGAATTCTTTGGAAAGATCCTTACATTCTTTGGATGTGGTAAGAGCTTTGAAATATTATGTGGAAGCTACTAAAGATTTCAGGAAGACTTCCAGTCTATTTGTTTTATTTTCTGGTCCTAGGAAAGGTCAGAAGGTTTCTGCTATTTCCTTGGCTTCTTGGTTGAAACTTTTGATTCATCAAGCTTATTTGGAGTCGGGTCAGGCCCGCCTCAGAGAATTACAGCTCATTCTACTAGATCAGTCTCTACTTCGTGGGCCTTTAAGAATGAAGCTTCAGTTGATCAGATTTGGAAAGCGGCAACTTGGTCCTCTTTGCATACATTTACTAAATTCTACCATTTTGATGTATTTGCTTCTTCAGAAAGCAGTTTTGGTAGAAAAGTTCTTCAGGCAGCTGTTTCAGTTTGATTCTTCTGCTTTTGATTTTTTTTTTCTTTCATTTATGAGAATAAATTTATTTTTTTGGGTTGTGGATTATTTTTTTTTCAGCGGAAAATGGCTGTTTTTTATTTTTATCCCTCCCTCTCTAGGGACTCTTGCGTGGAGTTCCACATCTTGGGTATTGCTATCCCATACGTCACTAGCTCATGGACTCTTGCCAATTACATGAAAGAAACATAATTTATGTAAGAACTTACCTGATAAATTCATTTCTTTCATATTGGCAAGAGTCCATGAGGCCCACCCTTTTTTGTGGTGGTTATGATTTTTTTTTGTATAAAGCACAATTATTTCCAAATTTCTTTTGTTGATGCTTTTTACCTCCTTTCTTTATCACCCCTTTGCTTAGCTATTCGTTAAACTGAATTGGTGGGTGTGGTGAGGGGTGTATTTATAGACATTTTGAGGTTTGGGAAACTTTGCCCCTCCTGGTAGGATTGTATATCCCATACGTCACTAGCTCATGGACTCTTGCCAATATGAAAGAAATGAATTTATCAGGTAAGTTCTTACATAAATTATGTTTTTACGCTCCTTTAAAATTGATTTCCTCTAAACCTACCCTGGTTTCAGTTAAAATAGAGATAGCTTTATCTTTATTTAGTATAGGACGCATACTTATAGGGTCATGCATCTCTTATTTAAAGGAAATATACAAATACAAATTAATGATTTTACCTGTTTAGCTGCCAGTAACAAATTATTTTACCCCCTTGTCTGCCCCTCATTACTTTCTGCTCCATACTGTAGTGTATATAGGCATCAGGATTTTTTTTTTTCTTGGCATAAGCACTCGCTAATTTACAATATTTGGTTCCTATCAAATATTTAAGGAAGAAATTGTCTCTTTATATGGGAATTAAAAACATGGTGGGGGGGCATATGAGGTTGGAGGGGCAGAGGAGGTAGGTAGGTGGAGCAAAGAGGGGGGTGGGGGGCCCTGCCACACTTTTGCCTGTGGGCCCTGGTTGGTCTCAGTCTGTTCCTGGCCATAGCATTAGCTACCCCAGGCTATGTGAGCCTACATTGTAGTATCCCATGTAATAGCTGGTGGACCATGGAAGGTGTAATGCATTTACCTGTCAGCACCTTCCTTGCCGTATTTACCACGTCTACAGGAGACTGCATCCATTAGTAGGGACCATCTAAGCCAGTGCAAGCACAGCATCAATAACCTCATAAACAGCAGCACACTGTAAATCAGGGGATAAGAAGATAAATCCCCATTTTACCTGGGAGGTCAGTGGCATCTCTCACTACCTTTCTCCTGTCATCCCTCTTTCCTTTGTAGGCACTCTGAGGGGGCAATTTGGTCTGATATTGGTTAGAAAACCTCTAACAGCAATGTGTTGATCACAGCACTTCAGACGTTGACCTGATCATATGGAGGCAAATTAAAAACCTTGGGGCCGATTTATCATGTCCGCCGCACATCGGCCAAGCTGTTGGCATTTATGATTGCACAAGAATTTCTCGTGAAATGCTTGTGCAGTGCCGCCCCCTGCACATTTGCAGGCAATCGGCCTCTAGCAGGATTTTGTCAATCAACCCGATCATATCCAATCGGGCTGATTGCTGTCCCGCCGCCTCAATGGTGGCGGACGAGTTAAGGACCACTGCTTCTTAACTTCTGTTTGCGGCGAGCCCGACGATGCATACAGGGCTTGATAAATCGTCCCCCATTGTGTCTATGGTGTGGGAGGAGATAATAGTATGGAAACTCCAAGCTTTGGAGTGTGGGTTGGTTTGCCTTCTCCTGGTGGCCAGGGACAGAATAGCCCACATTTAATGATCTTGTGGACTCTCACCATCTATTAAGGGAAATCACATTATGCTGAACTTAATTTTAATTTCATAATGTTATTCTCATAGAGACTTTTGTTTACATTTATGTATGTATATGTGAATATATATAAATATTATTAATACCTTTTCTCTGTTGTAGGGTTGTGGACGACTATGTGCTAAATGGCAGACACATCGTGGGCCTAGCAGACCGTTACCAGCTGCAGCACAGTTTACTTGTGAAGGACGCATTTTGTCTGGAGTAGATATAGAACTAGTGGGCTCTGGATACAGAATGTCACTGGTTAAGAAAAGATTTGCTTCTGGTGAGTAGTGATGCTTCAATTTATCATTAAGATGTACACTGACTTGTAGCTGCAACAAAAGGCAATATAGACTTTAGTAAATATGTTTTTGTTTTTGCTATTACTACTACACTGTAACAGTATTAAGGTCTTTTTCTTCCTAGAATAGGGAGAGTCCACGGCTTCATTCCTTACTGTTGGGAAATACAACACCTGGCCACCAGAAGGAGGCAAAGACACCCCAGCCAAAAGGCTTAAATATCCCTCACACTTCCTCATTACCCCAGTCATTCTTTGCCTTTTGTCACGTTGGGAGGTGGCAGAGAAGTGTCAGAAGATTTGGAGAGTCCTGAAAAAGGGTATCTGCACTTCGAGATAGGACTGGAGTTTTAAGTAGTCATGTCAACCTCTAAGTGAGAGAATTGATAAAAGTTAGTCTGGTCATGCAGGTATTTTTTTTTCTGCGAAACCATCCAGACTACTACTAACTGCTCGTAAGCAATCAGTTTTGACGAGTTTCACTGCTTGCTTTCCTCTCACTCAAGTCCATGTCAGGAGCGCTGCTATAAGACTGTCACACTTGAGATGCTGTGTTCTGTTCCACAGATATAACAGCCTCACAGTGGGGGCTCCGTTATACCTTGATAGGACCCAGGGTTAATATCCTCTCAAGGAGGTTTATTGAACAGTTGGGGTTAATTAATCAGTGTATAAATTAGTTACATGCTGCTTTGTGTGATTTTGTTTCCTAGGCTTATAGACTGTGTGCTTTTGGCTGGAACAAACAGGTTTCACTTTTGAGTTTCACTTTAATTTTTGCTCCTATTACTTGCTGTATTTGGGTCTATGTTCATTTCCTCCATTCCGGCTGAGACTTGAACCTGAGGAGAGTGTTTTCCTCTTTTAACTGTCTGGGCCACTCAATTATGTTCCACATGCCTTAACAACATGATAAAGTCTAAGAAGGGAGACAAGCCTGCTAAGGCTCTTAGTCCCTCTGAACCGTCAACCTCTCAGGACTCGGCGTCCCGGGAGATTACAACCCTTGCTACATTATCCACTCCACATGCAGTTCCTCGTAGGAACTAAGGAGGATGGTGCTATCTATACGCTTGCTAAACTTACTACTATACCTCTTGAGGATAGTTCTTCGTCCAGAGAGCAGATGGATGAGAAAATGGAAACCTTTCTGAGAAAGATTTTACAACATATGGGAATTTTGTTTCAACCGGCTGCTGCAGTTGCAGCGGTTGCCGGATTGGCTACCTACTGGTGCAACTCTTGGTCGGAACTCATTGAGGTGGAGTCTCCCCTCAAGGATATTCAAGACAGAATTAAAGCTGTGAAAATTGCTAGTTCTTTTACCTGTGATGCCATCATGCAAATTATTCGCCTAAATGCAAAGGCCTCTGGCTTTGTGGACCTAGCTCGCCGGGCGCTCTGGTTGAAGTCTTGGTCTGCGGATATGACTAAGTCCAGACTCCTTTCTCTTCCCTTCAAGGGAAAGATTTTATTTGGTCCAGGCCTGTACTCCATTATTTCTACGGTTACCAGAGGCAAGGGTGCCTTCCTACTGCAAGATAAGAAGAACAAGTCTAAGGAAAGACAATCTTCTAATTTTCGTTCTGACAAATCCCAACGACAACTATCAAGCCGGCTCAGTCCTGGAATAAATATAAGCAGACTAAGAAGCCTGCCGAAAACAAATTGGCATGAAGTGGTGACCCCTGATCCAGGATCAGATCGTGTAGGGGCAGGCTGTCTTTTTTTCAAATACCTGGTTCAAGGACGTACAAGATCTGTGGGTCCTGGAGGTGGTATCTCAGGGATACAAGATAGGCTTCAAATCTCATCCACCAAGGGGCAGATTCCTTCTCTCGAATCTGTCTACCAGACTAGAAAAGAGGGATGCCTTTCTAGGGTGCGTTCGGGATCTATCCTCCTTAGGAGGAGTTGTCCCGTTGCCTATTGAAGTAAGAGGTTTGGGATTTTATTCAAACCTTTTCGTGGTCCCAAAGAAGGAGGGAACTTTCCACCCAATTCTGGACCTAAAGTACTTAAACAAATTTCTCAGTGTCCCTTCAGTAATCCTGATTGCTCCATCGTGGCCGCGAAGGACGTGGTTTGCGGATCTAGTGGGGATGCCCTCCTTTGTGGAAGTTACCTTGTCGCAGAGACCTGCTGATACAAGGTCCATTTGTTCATCAAAATCTAGATTCTCTGAGGCTGACTGTGTGGAGATTGAATGCTTAGTCTTAGCCAAGAGAGGTTTCTCTGAGAGTGTCTTTGATACTCTTATTCAAGCTTTTAAACCAGTTACTCGGCGTATCAACCACAAGGTGTGGAGGACCTACTTTTCTTTCATGTAATTGGCAAGAGTCCGTGAGCTAGTGACATATGGGATATACAATCCTACCAGGAGGGGCAAAGTTTCCCAAACCTCAAAATGCCTATAAATACACCCCTCACCACACCCACAATTCAGTTTTACAAACTTTGCCTCCTATGGAGGTGGTGAAGTAAGTTTGTGCTAAGATTTCTACGTTGATATGCGCTTCTCAGCATTGTTGAAGCCTGATTCCTCTCAGAGTACAGCGAATGTCAGAGGGACGTGAAGGGAGTATCACTTATTTGAATACGATGATTTCCCTAACGGGGGTCTATTTCATAGGTTCTCTGTTATCGGTCGTAGAGATTCATCTCCTACCTCCCTTTTCAGATCGAAGATATACTCTCAATTTACCATTACCTCTACTAATAACTGTTTAAGTACTGGTTTGGCTATCTGCTATGTGTGGATGGGTGTCTTTGGGTAAGTATGTTTTTATTACTTAAGACACTCTCAGCTATGGTTTGGCACTTTATGCAGTTATATAAAGTTCTAAATATATGTATTGTACTTATATTTGCCATGAGTCAGGTTCATGTATTTCCTTCTGCAGACTGTCAGTTTCATATTTGGGAATGTAAACACTTTAAGAAATTTATTTCTTACCTGGGGTTTAGTCTTTTTTTCAATCTGACTACTTTTTGCAATTGCGGGTGTTAGGCCCGCGGGTGCGTCAAATGCTAGACTTTATTGCATCATTTTTGGCGCAAACTTTTTTTGGCGAGAAAAAATACGTTTATGACGCAACTTCGTCATTTCCGGCGTCATACGTGACGCCGAGACCTTTTCACACGGCGGCGTCATTAGTGACGCAAGTGTGTCATTTCCGGTCATTTTTGGCGCCAAAAAAGTTTACGTTACGTTGTGCATCATACTTGGCGCCAAATTTTTTTCATTATTTCAATACCCCATTCATGTTTTGCCTCCTGCTTTCTTCTCTATCAAGAGGCCTATGCTTTTGCATTTTTTTCCCATTCCTGAAACTGTCATTTAAGGAAATAGATAATTTTGCTTTATATGTTGTTTTTTTCTTTTACATTGAGCAAGATGTCCCAATCCGATCCGGTCTCTGAAGTTTCTGCTGGAACATTGCTGCCTGACATCGGTTCTACCAAAGCTAAGTGCATTTGTTGTAAAATTGTAGAAATTATTCCACCGAATGTCATTTGTAATAGTTGTCATGATAAACTTTTACATGCAGATAGTGTTTCTATCAGTAATAGTACATTGCCAGTTGCAGTTCCTTCAACTTCTAATGTGCATGATATACCTGTAAATTTTAAAGAATTTGTTTCTGAATCTATTATGAAGGCTTTTGTCTGCATTATCCACCTTCTAATAAACGTAAAAGGTCTTTTAAAACTTTCTCATTTAGCTGATGAAATTTTCAAATGACCAACAACATAATAATTCATCCTCTTCTGATGAGGATCTATGTGAAACAGAAGATCCTTCCTCAGATATTGACACTGACAAATCTACTTATTTATTTAAAATAGAGTATATGCGTTCTTTATTAAAAGAAGTGTTAATTACTTTGGATCTTGAGGTAACCAGTCCCTATTGACGTTCAGTCTAATAAACGTTTAAAATGCTGTTTTTAAACCTCCTGTGGTTTCCCCCAGGTGTTTTTCCCATTCCTGAGGCTATTTCTGATATGATTTCTAGGGAATGGAATAAGCCAGGTACTTCCTTTATTCCTTCTTCAAGGTTTAAGAGATTGTATCCTTTACCAGCAAAATCTATAGAGTTTTGGGAAAAGATCCCCAAAGTTGATTGGGCTATTTCTACTCTTGCTAAACGTACCACTATTCCTATGGAAGATAGCACTTCCTTTAAGGATCCTTTAGATAGGAAGCTTGAATCCTATCTAAGGAAGGCCTATTTATATTCAGGTCATTTTCTCAGACCTGCTATTTCTTTGGGTGATGTTGCGGCTGCATCAACTTTCTGGTTGGAAAATTTAGCGCAACATGGATTGGATTCGGACATATCTAGCATTGTTCGCTTACTGCAACATGTTAATCATTTTATTTGTGATACCATTTTTTATCAAAATTGATGTTAGATCCATGTCTTTAGCTGTATTAGCTAGAAGAGCTTTGTGGCTTAAATCTTGGAATGCTGATATGACATCTAAATCTAGATTACTATCTCTTTCTTTCCAAGGTAATAATTTATTTGGTTCTCAGTTGGATTCTATTATTTCAACTATCACTGGAGGAAAAGGAGTTTTTTTGCCTCAGGATAAAAAACCTAAGGGTAAATCTAAGGCTTCTAACCGTTTTCATTCCTTTCGTCAGAATAAGGAACAAAAACTCAATCCTCCTCCCAAGGAATCTGCTTCCAGTTGGAAGCCTTCCTCAAATTGGAATAAATCCAAGCCATTTAGGAAACCAAAGTCTGCCCCTAAGTCCGCATGAAGGTGCGGCCCTCATTCCAGCTCAGCTGGTAGGGGGCAGATTAAGATTTTTCAAGGATTTTTGGATAAAATCTGTCCAAAATCATTGGATTCACAGCATTGTCTCTCAAGGGTATCGAATAGGATTCAAAGTAAGACCTCCTGTGAGAAGATTTTTTCTCTCACACATTCCTGTAAATCCAGTAAAAGCTCAGGCTTTTCTGAAGTGTGTTTCAGACCTGGAGTCTTCAGGGGTAATCATGCCAGTTCCTCCTCAGGAACAAGGTTTGGGGTTTTATTCAAACCTATTCATTGTACCAAAAAAAGAAAATTTGTTCAGACCAGTTCTGGATCTGAAAATTTTGAATCGTTATGTAAGAGTACCAACTTTCAAGATGGTGACTATAAGGACTATTCTGCCTTTTGTTCAGCAAGGACATTATATGTCCACAATAAACTTGCAGGATGCATACCTTCATATTCCGATTCATCCAGAACACTATCAGTTTCTGAGATTATCTTTTCTAGACAAGCATTACCAATTTGTTGCTCTTCCATTCGGCCTAGCAACAGCTCCAAGAATCTTTTCAAAGGTTCTGGGTGCCCTACTATCTGTAATCAGAGAACAGGGTATTGCGGTGTTTCCTTATTTGGACGATATCTTGGTACTAGCTCAGTCTTTACATACTGCAGAATCTCACAACGAATCAACTAGTGTTGTTTCTTCGGAAACATGGTTGGAGGATCAATTTACCAAAAAGTTTCTTGATTCCTCAGACAAGGGTCACCTTTTTAGGCTTCCAGATAGATTCAGTGTCCATGACTCTGTCTCTAACAGACAAGAGACGTTTAAAATTAGTCGCAGCATGTCGGCTCCTTCAGTCTGTCATTCCCTTCAGTGGCTATGTGCATGGAAGATTTAGGTCTCATGACTGCAGCATCGGACGCAATCCCCTTTGCTTGTTTTCACATGAGACCTCTACAGCTTTGTATGCTGAATCAATGGTGCAGGGATTATACAAAGATATCACAATTAATATCCTTGAATCCCAATGTACGACACTCTCTGACATGGTGGATAGATCACCATCGTTTGGTTCAAGGGGCTTCTTTTGTTCGCCCAACCTTGACTGTGATCACAACAGATGCGAGTCTTTCAGGTTGGGGAGCTGTTTGGGGGTCTCTGACAGCACAAGGGGTTTGGAAATCTCAAGAGGCGAGATTACCAATAAATATTTTAGAACTTCGTGCAATTCTCAGGGCTCTTCAGTTCTGGCCTCTGCTAAAGAGAGAACCGTTCATTTGTTTTCAGACAGACAATATCACAACTGTGGCTTATGTTAATCATCAGGGTGGGACTCACAGTCCCCAAGCTATGAAAGAAGTATCTCGGATACTTGCCTGTGCGGAATCCAGCTCCTGTCTAATCTCTGCGGTACATATCCCAGGTGTAGACAATTGGGAGGCGGATTATCTCAGCCGCCAGACTTTACATCCAGGGGAGTGGTCTCTCCATCCAGATGTATTTTCTCAGATTGTTCAGATGTGGGGGCTTCCAGAGATAGATCTCATGGCCTCTCATCTAAACAAGAAACTTCCCAGATACCTGTCCAGGTCCAGGGATGTTCAGGCGGAAGCAGTGGATGCGCTGACACTTCCTTGGTGTTATCAACCTGCTTACATCTTCCCACCTCTAGTTCTCCTTCCAAGAGTGATTTCCAAAATAATCATGGAACAGTCTTTTGTGTTGCTGGTGGCTCCAGCATGTCCACACAGGTTTTGGTATGCGGATCTGGTTCGGATGTCCAGTTGCCCGCCTTGGCCACTTCCGTTACGGCCGGACCTACTATCTCAAGGTCCGTTTTTCCATCAGGATCTCAAATCATTAAATTTGAAGGTATGGAAATTGAACGCTTTGTTCTAAGTCATAGAGGTTTCTCTGATTCAGTAATTAATACTATGTTACAAGCTCGTAAATCTGTCTCTAGAAAGATTTATTATAGAGTTTGGAAGACTTACATTTCATGGTGTTCTTCTCATAAATTCTCCTGGCATTCTTTAGAATTCCTAGAATGTTGCAGTTTCTTCAGGATGGTTTGGATAAGGGTTTGTCTGCAAGTTCCTTGAAAGGACAAATCTCCGCTCTTTCTGTTTTATTTCACAGAAAGATTGCTATACTTCCTGATATACACTGTTTTGTACAGGCTTTAGTTCGTATTAAGCCTGTCATTAAGTCAATTTCTCCTCCTTGGAGTCTTAATTTGGTTCTGAGGGCTTTACAGGCTCCTCCATTTGAACCTATGCATTCTTTGGACATTAAACTACTTTCTTGGAAAGTGTTGTTCCTTTTGGCTATCTCTTCTGCTAGAAGAGTTTCTGAGCTATCTGCTCTTTCTTGTGAGTCTCCTTTTCTGATTTTTCATCAGGATAAGGCAGTTTTGCGGACTTCTTTTCAATTTTTACCTAAGGTTGTGAATTCTAACAACATTAGTAGAGAAATTGTTGTCCCTTCTTTATGTCCTAATCCTAAGAATTCTCTGGAGAGATCCTTACATTCTTTGGATGTGGTAAGAGCTTTGAAATATTATGTGGAAGCTACTAAAAATTTCAGGAACACTTCTAGTCTATTTGTTTTATTTTCTGGTCCTAGGAAAGGTCAGAAAGCTTCTGCTATTTCTTTGGCTTCTTGGTTGAAACTTTTGATTCATCAAGCTTATTTGGAGTCGGGTCAAACCCCGCCTCAGAGAATTACAGCTCATTCTACTAGATCAGTCTCCACTTCATGGGCTTTTAAGAATGAAGCTTCAGTCGATCAGATTTGCAAAGCAGCCACTTGGTCCTCTTTGCATACATTTACTAAATTCTACCATTTTGATGTATTTGCTTCTTCGAAAGCAGTTTTTGGTAGAAAAGTTCTTCAGGCAGCTATTTCAGTTTGATTCTTCTGCTTTTGATTTAAGTTTTTTTCTTTCAAAAGTGAAAATAACTTATTTTTTGGGTTGTGGATTATTTTTTCAGCGGAATATGGCTGTTTTTATTTTATTCCCTCCCTCTCTAGTGACTCCTGAGTGGAAGACTCCACATCTTGGGTATTGATATCCCATATGTCACTAGCTCATGGACTCTTGCCAATTACATGAAAGAAAACATAATTTATGTAAGAACTTACCTGATAAATTAATTTCTTTCATATTGGCAAGAGTCCATGAGGCCCACCCTTTTTTTGGTGGTTATGATTTTTTGTATAAAGCACAATTATTTCCAAATTTCCTTTGTTGATGCTTTCTACTCCTTTCTTTATCACCCCACTGCTTGGCTATTCGTTAAACTGAATTGTAGGTGTGGTGAGGGGTGTATTTATAGGCATTTTGAGGTTTGGGAAACTTTGCCCCTCCTGGTAGGATTGTATATCCCATATGTCACTAGCTCATGGACTCTTGCCAATATGAAAGAAATGAATTTATCAGGTAAGTTCTTACATAAATTATGTTATTCTGGTGTGAAGAGTGTGGGTTTTTCTGGCACAGAGTTAAGGTTGCCAGGATCTTATCTTTTCTCCAGGATGGGCCGGAGAAGGGTCTTTCTGCTAGTTTCCTGAGGGGACAGATTTCGTTCCTGTCGGTTTTATTGCACAGGAGACTGGCTGAGCTTCCAGACGTGCAGTCCTTTGTTAAGGCTCTGGTTAGGATCAGACCTGTGTTTAGATCTGGGGCTCCTCCCTAAATCTTGTTCTTCGGGTTTTGCAACAGGTTCCATTAGAGCCTCTGCATTCTGTTGACATTAAATTGTTATCTTGGAAGGTTCTCTTTTTAGAGTTTCTGAGATCTCTGATTTGCAATGTGAGCCCCCTTATCTGATTTTTCATGCAGATAAGGCAGTTTTACGTACTAAATTAGGTTTTCTGTGTCGGATCGCAACATCAATCAGGAGATTGTGGTTCCTTCCTTGTGTCCTAATCTTTCTTCATCGAAGCAATACTAACTTCACAATTTTGATGTGGTTCACGCCTTGTAGTTCTAGACAATCTTCCTCTTTGTTGTCTATTCGGGAAAGCGTAAAGGGCAGAAGGCTACTTTGACTAACCTATCTTTTTGGTTAAGGAGTGTCATCCACTTAGCTTACGAGACAGCGGGGCATCGTCCTCCTGGGAGGATAACAGCTCGTTCTACTAGAGCAGTGGCTTCCTCTTGGGCCTTTAAGAACGGATCAGATTTGTAAGGTGGCTTCCTGGTCCTCCTTACATACATACTTTTTCAAAACGTTACAAGTTTTTTTTGCAGGCTGTGGTGCCCTCAGAATAGGGTCCGCCTCTTCCTTTTTTTTTTTTTCTCCCGTTATTCATTCAGTGTCCTCTGGAGTTTGGGTATAGTTTTCCTAACAGTAAGGAATGAAGCCGTGGACTCTCCCTAGGAAGGAAAACATAATTTATGCTTACAGATAAATTCCTTTCCTTACAGATATGGAGAGTCCACGGCCCCACACGTTTTTTCTTGCCTATGAGTGGTCCCCTATTTCTTTTATCATTCTGGCACCATGTATACCCTAATGTTTCTCCGACTTTTTCTTGTTCCCTTCGGCAGAATAACTGGGGTAATGAGGAAGTGGGAGGGATATTTAAGCCTTTGGCTGGGTTGTCTTTGCCGCCTCCTGGTGGCCAGGTGTTGTATTTCCCAACAGTAAGGAATGAAGCCGTGGACTCTCCCTATCCGTAAGGAAAGGAATTTATCTGGTAAGCATAAATTATGTTTTTTTGTTCTGCTGCATTGTTCTATTGTGTATCTAGTATAACTCTGGTAACTGATATACTTAATGTGATGGTAAATCCAAGCATATAACAAACGCTAGGATGTACAATCACTAAAAATAAAGTGGAGTTTAAATGATCACTTATCTAAAAAAGGGTGCTAAACTCACCTTTTCTGTGCCGTTGCACATTGATAAACGCAGCGGCTCAGTTATTTGTTAAACGCTGTGATTTACCATCACTAAGTATCAGTATTGTATAGGCTTTCATTATAAGGATTTTTATTTAACTCTTATTAGTGTTCTGTTTCACTGCTTTCTGTTTTCTGTTTTCTCTGACATAGGTAAATATCTTGTTTGCTGAGAACCTTTGAATTTGCCTTACTTCAAACCTCACTCTGGAAATTCTCGTTCCACGCCATGCTCCTTGGACATTCAGCTGGAAGAGATTCAAGCACTCTGCCCTCATGTATTTTGACTTCCTGAAAAGGGTTGAAATAGAAATATCATTTTACAAGATTACATCATGACAACAAGGACATTTAAAAACATGATCTTTTATTTTAATTGGAGACTTTCTCTTCAGGAAATAAGCACTTTATTTTTTTTATAATGCTTATTGTATTTTTCCTTTTCTTTCTGCAGCAATTCTGCTTATCAAATTGACAGACATCCTTAGAGATGCAATATGTGGAAGCTATTTTAATATATCTCCTAAACACACTAGATGTTAATATGCAATTTTAAATGTGTTTTATAAATGGAAAAAAAAAAGGCATAAATATTATCTGTGAAATGTGACAAGACATGTAAACCACTTGTACAGTTTGAATCAGGATGTGAATTGTAAAGGACTAAAGCTATTAGCTATAATGTTAGAACACTGGCAGCAAACTGAACTCTGTCAATATTTTCCAATACACCCTATTTCATCTTGTAATGATATATGTGTGATAGGTCTAGTACAATGCGGACAATGTTCTATACACAAGTATATGTATATAATTTTTACTGTATAAGCACTGGATACTGTCTGTTTTTGTCCAATTTGAAGACTTGAATGTTGAATCTATATTAATATAATATATATATAAATAATTATACATGCGTGTACAGAAAATAAAGTTTGATGCATTGAGATGAGTCTGTTTTCTGCATTTGAGTGTCTATTTGCGTCCTTTAACAGAGTTGTATTAAGTGCTTTATCTGGGTTTTCTCAGGTTTTTTAACTTCTAGGTAATTTCAGTCCATCAGAAACCCAGATATCTAAAAATCCACAAGTAGGACGTGAGTTCAAGTAGCTTGGAAAAGAGAGGAAGCTGAGAGATTAGGCGGCAGTTCAGTAGAGAAACTGGGTCAAGAAATGGCTTTTAATATTTTTTATGATATTATGAGTATGTGGAAATAACCATAACTTCAACCTCTCATCTACTGGCTAAAAAGCTGGGGTTGAATTAGAAGGGAGAGAGAAAATAAGAGAATATAACATATAATTAGGTGTGCAGTTTGTAAGGTGAGAAAATGCCTAAAATTGACGGGCAAGATCACCAGCTTTGAGGTCAAATAAGTGTTACTTATTACTCCTTCAATACATCTCTAACAAGGAGTTGATAAGTACAATGAAAAATCTTCCCTCCTTTTGATCTTTATTCAATTTGAATGTACATCTGAACTGCATAGGTAGTTAAAACTCCCTTTTCATATCGACTATATACTCTTATATTCCATTACATCTACTGATAACTGTTTCAGTACTGGTTTGGCTATCTGCTATATGTGGATGGGTGTCTTTTGGTAAGTATGTTTTCATTACTTAAGATACTCTCAGCTATGGTTTGGCACTTTATGTATTTATATAAAGTTCTAAATATATGTATTGTACTTATATTTGCCATGATTCAGGTTTCAGTTTATTTCCTTTTGCAGACTGTCAGTTTCATATCTGGGAAATGCATTTTTTAGGATAAAATTTATTTCTTACCTGGGGTATAGTCTTTATTCAATTGACTGTCATTTTAAATTTGCGGGCAGAATTAGGCTCGCGAGGGCGCAAAATGCTTAAGTATATTGCGTCATTTTTGGCGCAAGATTTTTTGGTGCAAAGTTACGTTCGATGACGCAAATTTGTCATTTCCTTTCACAAGTGTGTCATTTCCGGATGTTGTTAGCGCCAAATTTTTTATTTATTTTTTCTATTTGTGTTGTGCGTCATACTTGCCGCCAAATATTTCATTATTTAAAACCCCATTCTTATATGCCTCTTGCCTTTTTTCTCTATCAGAGGGCTATGCTATTTGCATTTTTTTCCCATTCCTGAAACTGCCATATAAGGAAATTGATAATGTTGCTTTATATGTTGTTTTTTTTCTCTTACATTTGCAAGATGTCTCAATCTGATCCTGTCTCAGAAATCACTGATGGAACCCTGCTGCCTGATAACAGTTCTACCAAAGCTAAGTGCATTTATTGTAAACTTGTGGAGATTATTTCTCCAGCTGTGGTTTGTAATAGTTGTCATGATAAGCTTTTACATGCAGAGAATGTATCTATCAGTAATAGTGCTTTGCCTGTTGTTGTTCCTTCAACATCTAATGCACAAGATATACCTGTGAATTTAAAAGATTTTGTTGATTCTATTCAGAAGGCTCTGTCTGCCATCCCGCCTTCTAATAAACGTAAAAGGTCTATTAAAACTTCTCATAAAATTGATGAAATTTCAAATGACCAACAACATACTGAATTATCTTCCTCTGATAAGGATCTATCTGATTCAGAAGATCCTTCCTCAGATATTGACACTGACAAATCTACTTATTTATTTAAAATAGAGTACATTCGTTCTTTGTTATAAGAAGTGTTGATTACATTGGATATTAAGGAAACTAGTCCTCTTGATATTAAAACTAGTAAATGTTTAAATTCTGTTTATAAACCTCCTGTGGTTACCCCAGAGGTTTTTCCAGTTCCTGATGCTATTTCTGATATGATTTCTAAGGAATGGAATAGGCCTGGTACATCTTTTATTCCTTCTTCAAGGTTTAAAAAATTGTATCCTTTGCCAGCAGTTACATTGGAGTTTTGGGAAAAGATCCCCAAAGTTGATGGGGCTATCTCTACTCTTGCTAAACATACTACTATTCCTATGGAAGATAGTGCTTTTTTTTAAAGATCCTTTAGATAGGAAACTTGAATCTTATCTAAGAAAAGCCTATTTATACTCTGGTCATCTTCTCAGGCCTGCAATTTCTTTGGCTGATGTTGCAGCTGCATCAACTTTTTGGTTGGAACATTTAGCGCAACAAGAATAGGATTCTGATTTGTCTAGCATTGTTCGCTTGCTTCAACATGCTAATCATTTTATTTGTGATACCATTTTTTATATCAAAATGAATGTTAAATCTATGTCTTTAGCTATTTTAGTTGGAAGAGCTTTGTGGCTTAAATCTTGGAATGCTGACATGACTTCTAAGTCTAGATTGATATCTTTCTTTCCAAAGTAATAAGTTATTTGGTTCTCAGTTGGATTCAATTATTTCAACTGTCACTGGGGGGAAGGGAGTTTTTTTGCCTCAGGATAAAAGACCTAAGGGTAAATCTAAAGGTTCTAACTGCTTTTCGTTCCTTTCGACAAATTAAGGAACAGAAACCTAATCCTTCCCCCAAGGAATCTGTTTCCAATTGGAAACCTTCTTCAGTTTGGAATAAATCCAAGCCTTTTAAGAAAACAAAGCCAACCCCCAAGTCTGCATGAAGGTGCGACCCTCATTCCAGCTCAGCTGGTAGGGGGCAGATTAAGGTTTTTCAAGGATGTTTGGACAAATTCTGTCCGAAATCAATGGATTCTGAGTATTGTCTTTCAGGGGTATCAAACATGATTCAGAGTAAGACCTCCTGTGAGAAGGTTTTTTCTTTCACGCATAACAGCAAATCCAGTAAAGGCTCAGGCTTTCCTGAAGTGTGTTTCAGACCTGGAGCTTTCAGGGGTAATCATGCCGGTTCCATTTCAGGAACAGGGTCTGGGGTTTTATTCAAATCTATTCATTGTCCCCAAGAAAGAAAATTCATTCAGACCAGTTCTGGATCCAAAAATTTTGAATCATTATGTAAAAGTACCAACTTTCAAGATGGTGACTATACGGACTATTGTGCCTTTTGTTCAGCAAGGTCATATGTCCACAATAGACTTACAGGATGCATATCTTCATATTCCGATTCATCCAGATCATTATCCGTTTCTGAGATTCTCTTTTCTAGACAAGCATTACCAATTTGTCACTCTTCCTTTTGGCCTGGCGACAGCTCCAAGAATCTTTTCAAAGGTTCTCGGTGTCCTACTCTCTGTAATCAGAGAGCGGAGTATTGCGATGTTTCCTTATTTGGACGATATCTTGGTACTAGCTCAGTCTTTACATTCTGCAGAATCTCACACAAATCAACTAGTGTTGTTTCTTCAAAAACATGGTTGGAGGATCAATTTACAAAAATGTTATTTGATTCCTCAGACCAGGGTCACCTTTTTAGGTTTCCAGATAGATTCAGTCTCAATGACTCTGTCTCTAACAGACAAGAGACGTTTAAAATTGGTTTCAGCCTGTCGGACCCCTTAGTCTCAGTCATTCCCTTCAGTAGCTATGTGCATGGAAGTTTTAGGTGTCATGACTGCAGCATCGGACGCGATCCCCTTTGCTCGTTTTCATATGAGACCTCTCCAGCTGTGTATGCTGAACCACTGGTGCAGGGATTATACAAGGATATCACAATTAATATCCAGTGTTCAACTATCTCTGACTTGGTGGTTAGATCACCATCGTATAGTTCTAGGGGCCTCTTTTGTTCATCCAAACTGGACTGTAATCACAACAGATGTGAGTCTTTCAGGTTGGGGATCTGTTTTAGGATCTCTGACAGCACAGGGGGTTTGGAAATCTCAAGAGGCGAGATTACCAATCAATATTTTGGAACTCCATGTGCGATTTTTAGGGTTTGGCCTCTGTTGAAGAGAGAACCGTTCATTTGTTTTCAGGCAGACAATATCACAACTGTAGCATATGTCAATCATCAGGGTGGGACTCACAGTCCCCAAGCTATGAAAGAAGTATCTCGGATACTTGCTTGGGCGGAATCCAGCTCCTGTCTAATTTCTGTGGCTCATATCCCAGGTATAGACAATTGGGAGGCGGATTATCTCAGCCCTCAGACTTTACATCCGGGGGAGTGGTTCCTCCATCCAGATGTGTTTTCTCAGGTTGTTCAGATGTGGGGTCTTCCAGAAATAGATCTAATGGCTTCTCATCTAAACAAGAAACGTCCAAGGTACCTGTCCAGGTCCAGGGATCCTCAGGCGGAAGCAGTGGATGCGTTGACACTTCCTTGGTGTTATCAAACTGCTTATATTTTCCCGCCTCTAGTTCTTCTTCCAAGAGTGCTCTCCAAAATCATCATGGAGCAATCATTTGTGTAGCTGGTGACTCCAGCATGGCCTCACAGGTTTTGGTATGCAGATCTTTTTCGGATGTCCAGTTGCCAACCTTGGCCACTTCCATTAAGGCCGGACCTTCTGTCTCAAGGTCCGTTTTTCCATCAGGATCTCAAATCATTAAATTTGAAGGTATGGAAATTGAACGCCTAGTGCTTAGTCATAGAGGTCTGACTCGGTGATTAATACTATGTTACAGGCTCGTAAATCTGTTTCTAGGAAGATTTATTATCGAGTTTGGAAGACTTCTATTTCATGGTGTTCTCATAAATTCTCTTGGCATTCTTTCAGAATTCCTAGAATTTTACAGTTTCTTCAGGATGGTTTGGATAAGGGTTTGTCTGCAAGTTCCTTGAAGGGACAAATCTCTGCTCTTTCTGTTTTATTTCACAGAAAAATTGCTAATCTTCCTGATATTCATTGTTTTGTACAGGCTTTGGTTCATATCAAGCCTGTCATTAAATCAATCTCTCCTCCTTGGAGTCTTAATTTGGTTTTGAAGGCTTTACAGGCTCTTCCTTTTGAGCCTATACATTCTTTGGACATTAAACTACTTTCTTGGAAAGTGTTGTTCCTTTTGGCCATCTCTTCTGCTAGAAGAGTTTCTGAATTATCTGCTCTTTCTTGTGAATCTCATTTTCAGGTTTTTCATCAGGATAAGGCTGTTTTGCGGACTTCATTTAAATTCTTACCTAAGGTTGTGAATTATAACATTAATAGAGAAATTGTTGTTCCTTCCTTGTGTCCTAATCCTAAGAATTCTTTGGAGAGATCCTTACATTCTTTGGATGTGGTAAGAGCATTGAAATATTATGTTGAAGCTACTAAAGATTTCAGGAAGACTTCTAGTCTATTTATCTTTTCTGGTTCTAGGAAAGGTCAGAAGGCTTCTGCTGTTTCCTTGGCTTCGTGGTTAAAGCTTTTGATTCATCAAGCTTATTTGGAGTCTGGTCAAGCCCCGCCTCAGAGAATTACAGCTCATTCTACCAGATCAGTCTCCACTTCGTGGGCTTTTAAGAATAAAGCTTCAGTTGATCAGATTTGTAAAGCAGCAACTTGGTCTTCTTTGAATACTTTTACTAAATTCTTCCGTTTTGATGTATTTGCTTCTTCAGAAACAGTTTTTGGTAGAAACGTTCTTCAGGCAGCTGTTTCAGTTTGATTCCTCTGCTTATGTTTTAAGTTTTTCTTTTCATTTATGAGGATAAACTTATATTTTGGGTTGTGGATTAATTTTTTTCAGCGAAATATGGCTGTTTTTATTTTTATTCCTCCCTCTCTAGTGACTCTTGTTTGGAGTTCCGCATCTTGGGTATTGCTATCCCATATGTCACTAGCTCATGGACTCTTGCCAATTACATGAAAGAAAACATAATTTATGTAAGAATTTACCTGATAAATTCATTTCTTGAGGGGTGTATTTATAGGCATTTTGAGGTTTGGGAAACTTTGCCCCTCCTGGTAGGATTGTATATCCCATACTTCACTAGGTCATGGACTCTTGCCAATATGAAAGAAATGAATTTATCAGGTAAGTTCTTACATAATTTCTTTTTCTATAAGATGAGAGTTCACGAGTCATCACATGTAGGATTAAACTCCAGTCCACTAGGAGTAGACAAAAACATCAAACATACTAGAGCTTTTTTTTTTTTTTTTTATTTGAGGTTCATTTAAAGGCATACAACATTGTATAAATAAATATTATGTCACATGAGATAAAATATCAGTTTTACAAGGAGTACTGACAATAATGAATGGATTACAAAAAACACAAGGCTAATAATATATGTACCATGTGAACATTATATAAATGGAATGCCTGTCACCTAGGAACCTTCTAAATGATACAGTAGGTCTCTCTTGGACCCTCTAACATAAACGGAAATATTTGAGGAAAAGAAGGTGATTTCAAACCTAGGAGACCACTTATGGATCTCAAATGATAAACCTCAGTTTTATAATGCTTTATATCATGCATAACAAATAAACTTAAAACATTTTTCTTGTAACTCAATAGGCCACTATTGGACCTAACTAAAATATTAACTCAAGGTAGGAGAGAAAAATTATTTAGCATGTTCAATTTGTAGGTAATGTTGAAAGTTATAATAAGGGTTGCGGCATAGGCAAGAAAAGCCGCGTATTTAGTTCTCCTTAACAAGGGGACATATTATAGGTGGGGGGGGGGGGGGGTGAGTATATATATATGCAGTAGGTTATATGAATTAAATAAGCAGGCTATAGCCACACTGAGCAATATTACTTTATATAGCAGCACATGGGCATATGAGACCCTGAGGAAATGCCAGAAAGGAATGGGATACATATGACTATGAGACCAATAGTTTGTCCAGCACAGTAGGGCTATATGTGCCATGTTCCCAGACTAGTAGCAATACAAAACTAGAGATATGAGGGTTAGAGGTGAAGTTTTGCTCCGCTAGAAGCATATCAGGGGCTTTAAAGTAAAGCTATGTAGCACATTGTAGTAATGGCCACAACTAGAGTAGGTTGTAAAGCATGAGGAAAATGAAACGCTCTAAAGTTTGCTAATTCCGCTCGCTGTGCTAGTCTTACAATAAAAGTACAGTTCTATGGGGAAAGGCATTCTATAAATATGTAAGACCAAAAAGGTCAATCTGAGCAAGGTTCGCCTAGTATGCGGGGGCTACTCACTTGTTCCAAGTTGCACCCAATACAGAGGATAAATGTTTGAGCAAAGCAATGTTTGCTTGGTGTGTAGAAATAGTGAATTAATATGACCTACAGCAATTGAGTAAGACAAGTTTAGCTAGGTATGTAGGTATCCGTGAAACCTGAAGAGTCAGGGTACAAGTGTTTAGACGTTGTACATATGCTAAAGTAAATCTTGGATATGACCCAATTAAAGAATATTCATCAGGGGCAGATAATATATCACCTCTGAACACAACTCAACATCCGCAACTGCCCGGCAGGCCTTTAGTGTACCCTATTTAATCTGTCTTGCATAAACAGTAGTGTCAAAGTGCCACAAAAAGGGGGGAGTTGAAGCATGATTTAGTAGCTGGACACGAGAGTTAGAGTGGTTTATAATAATACAGGATCATTGTATATTATAGCAGGTATGAATATATATATAAGTGCCATCGGGTAGAGAATGCACTCACCTTGTATGTGTTGTCTACAAATTAAAATATTAGAGGCTAACAGCTTGACTTAAATTAGATAATAATTAAATGAGATAGAGATGTGTATATCTAGTTGTATACTAAGTGCGACACCAATAAGTGGGTAAAGCAAATATTCTGAAGTAGGGACAATCTGCAGGTGTATTGTGCTGCTATACCTGTTTCTATATTGGTAGGTTTAATATGGCGTGGCCTTTGTTAGCATAAGGAAAAGTAACGATGTAGCTATGCTGTGTTAAAGAGAAAGAAAATGAAAATTATACTTCTTCTTTCCTCATATCTTCATATCCCGCTTACTGGGCATGGGCCCTATACCCAGCAATTGGGCATCTAATCTGCTAGCAGAGATCTATGGTTAAAGGAGAGGAAAATACAATGAGTTCCATGGATTTTGGACAGTATTAAATGTACAGGTAAAGATGCCACAGATAATACCATGCTATTTAGGGAGCACAGCAAGGTAAATACAATTACTCTAGTGACATATTGGGGCAAAAAGGTTGAGGTGGCTAACCTTGTCCTAAATTCCTTTACATCTCTAGAGCTAGGACATTATAGGCAGGGTGATGGACACACTCTAAGTAAGGTATAAATATCAAATGAGAGAGAAGCTATCAATAATAAATACCAGATGCTGATTCCAGATGTCTGAGGAGTATTTCTGAAGTTCCCAATAATGTTCAGAGTCTATGCTTATAAATATGTTTGTGGGGAACAAATCTCCAAATCTCCATGACTGAGGCTGCAGAATCACAAAAGTTTGCCGTACAGCTCAAGTTGTAGCTGAACTTTTACTCCCCTCTAGTGGCAGCAAATGGCAATTACATCCACTATCGGGAAATCTTATTGTCAAACTAGCACACAAAGCAGATACAGATAACACACCCTTCAAACAATGTAATATTAATTTGTAGTATGTATAATCTAAAGTCAAACATTTAGGCACATCATATAGCATTCACCCCTATTTGAAAAGAAACAACCAAGATCAAAGTGAATATCCCATACCGGCTAGGGAACTAATGTATCCAGCATCGCTGCCATCACAAAAGTTCCCAGTGCTGAGAGATGCCTGCATCTTAAATATTGAAGCCGAGGCAAAAGGTTTTCACTATGCAGTCTGTTAGTAGAAGGAGACTGCTGTAGCATCCTTATGATTAATTCTTTAACCTATACCTTTGGCAAGTTTTATATGAAGGGGGATCCCTGTAAGCCCGTGGTAGAGTTTCCAGAAGGCACTTGTTTGACTCAGGTCTGCAAAATAAAGGGCAGTGATCCAAATGTAAAGGGAGAAACATTGGGCAATCATGTGTGCCGATCTAGATGTACTTGCGTCCACTCTCTCCTGAGGCCAGATTTCCCTCTCTCTTCCCCGTGTGGTAAAAAGGTCAGTTTGTGCAGGCCCCTTTGAAGACTCACTGCACTCGGTATCGATATCTTGGTGCCAGGTTAATTGTGGGGGATCGCACCATATAGGCGAGACTACAAATGTTGCCTCAGATTGCACAGGAGCGTTATGCGGGCTCAAGGTACTCACCACCTTTGAATTCTCCAGCACAACTTTTATGGACCTGGCCTCTGTATCACGAGAAGCTGAGCGGAGAAAATTAGATTTAGTATTGCTGGCCTCTTTTTCATGTGCAAGTCGGGGTTTGGACAATGCTCTCCCTGCATGTCGCTCATTCACATGAAAAATTTCAATCTGTAGTGTCCCCTGCAGGTCCTCACTCACCTCAGTTACCTCCTGCATATAGCCAGCTGTATCCACGATGTCTGTGTTCATAATAGGGCCCGTAGCAATCGCCTTTGTCAACATCGCCTCAGGTTCCCCTATAGTCCCAGTGCCGCATGTAGGAAGCAAGCTATCTAGGCTGTTGTGCATCTGCTCTGCGAAATTGTTAATCAGCACTAGAACCTGCTGATAAAAGTCCTCCATATTTACGTGCGTAGTGCAGAGTTCTCTATGCATCAGACAACGGCTTTAAGGCCTACAATCACGGCTGCCTCGTGATCATTGCAAGCGGCTGAGATCCAAATATATGCTGTAGTAAATATTAAAAGTTACTTTAAATAGGTTTTTATGTAAGTTGCTCTGCAGGAGTAAGGTTTTGGATCAAACGCTTTGCTATAATTTATTATTTATACCTCCAACTCAAATTATTTTTCAGGAGCCCATGAAATATGCGTCTTGCTTCTTCTGTAGCTGGCTCCGCCCCCAACATACTAGAGCTTTTAATCACTCTCCCAGCAAGGAGTGAGTTGAATTCTGAAGTCTTTATCTACACCTTGTTGAGAAGGGTTTTCTAACAGATTTGAGACCCCCCAACCCCATTATCTTCTCCCAGTGCAGAGATGCCATCAACCTCCCACCAATGCCCTGGTCTACAGTGTTTTGCTCCTTTTCAAAACGTTATCAGTCCTTGGCACTGTTTCTATCTATTGGAAGCAGTCTTCTGCAGCCTTAGGTGAGCACCGTAGACAAGGGTGCTGACAAGTAATTACAATGCACCTTCATAGCTCGTAGGCTTTAAGTATGGGCATGTACACAAGAGTCACTTAGCCTGGCGGCATAGACACATGCACCAAATAACTTCTACAACACTTTTAGGCACTTTACAACACTTTCTCTTTAAATGTCAGCTGCGGCTCCCCTTGTTCTCTGGATTTTAATATGATAGAATTTTTGCAACAAAACGATAAAATTAGCTCATACTTACCTATTTTTCTTTGGGACACCAGGGATTCCGAGATTAATAATTAGTTTTGGAATACAATATTTATATTAATTGGAATGATAATAAAGAATTTGGTTGTGAGAAATTCAGCTCAATATAACAACTTTTATTTAGTCACAGCACCCAAAATCTTAGATCACACGATACCAAATTCTATGCTTCCTTATTTGGTACCAATACGAGTTACATTAAATACATTAAATAAAACACAATGACATAACTGCATACAATTTCTTACATCAAATGCAATCAGACATGAAAACAACCTTATAGCTAAAAGTAAGTGCATAATATAATTACCTCTCCTGCCTTCTCTTCTCCTCTCTCCCTACTATCCCTACATCTTATATACCTTTTGAATGATAGGCCTCTTCAGCTAACACTTCCCAAAATGGATAATGGTGGATGCTTTTGGTTGGCTAAGAGTGTGATTGGTTCATCATAATGGCTGAATGTATATTTCTGTTTCTAAAGTAATTTGTATCTCAGCACTTTACCTATCTCTCGGCCAGATTACGAGTTTTGCGTTATGAGGGGTGCAGTGCTAACTTGCACGTTATTGTCACCGCTCACTTACCTACAGCGCTGGTATTACAGGTTTATAAAAACTCTGCGTTAAAAGGCAAGAAGTGAGAGTAGAGCAAAATTGTGCTCCATACCGCACTCCAATACCAGCGCTGCTTAAGTCAGCGGTGAGCTGGTTGTACGTGCTCGTGCACGATTTCCCAATAGACATCAATGGGGAGAGCCGGCTGAGAAAAATTCTAACACCTGCAAAAAAGCAGCGTAAAGCTCCGTAACGCAGCCCCATTGATTCCTATGGGGAAACACATTCTATGTTTACACCTAACACCCTAACATGAACCCTGAGTCTAAACACCCCTAATCTTACACTTATTAACTCTTAATATGCCATCGCCGACACCTACATTATAATTATTAACCCCTAATCTTCCACTCCGGACATCGCCGACACCTACATTATACTTATTAACCCCTAATCTGCTGCCCCCAACATCGCCGACACCTACATTATATTTAACCCCTAATCTGCCGCCCCTATAATAAACATTAACCCATAATCTGCCGTCCCTAACATCGCCGCCACCTACCTACGTTTATCAACCCCTAATCAGCCGCCACTATACTAAATTTATTAACCCCTAAACCTAAGTCTAACCCTAACACCCCCTAACTTAAATTAATTAAAATAAATCTAAATAAAACTTACTATTAATAACTAAATATTTCCTATTTAAAACTACTACCTATAAAATAAACCCTAAACTAGCTACAATGTAACTAATAGTTACATTGTAGCTAGCTTACGGCTAGATTTGGAGTTAGATGGGCTGCTAACGCTACCCGTGGTTTATGTCTAACGCACGGCATTGTTTGACTCCGGTATTTGGAGTTCAAAAAAGACCATCTAACGATGCTCTTAACGCGTGTATTTCACACGCGGAATCCTGCCCGCGTTAGACAGTCTCCCATAGAGATCAATGGAAAAGCAAAAAAAAAACTTTTTTCACCTAACACTCGATCTCGCGAGAAATACGCACAGCTTGGTCATATGACGCATACCACATCATGCACAACAATAACACGCCGCAAATGTCACAACAACAATTACTCAACAAAGCACAGAAGCATTACACATTCACAAGCGGGGGGATTTTTAATAAAATTTAATACAGGGAATACGCATATACTTTAAGATGCGGAAATACGCTAAATAACAACAAGGAATAAAAAATATATACATACACTAGCAAAATAATCGCATTCAATATCACTATATATTAGGACAAACATACATATACAACACTTCACTAATAACACACCATCGCAAATTCACATTTAAACATAATACTATTGGACAATGTTATAGAAAACGAGCACTATGACATCATCGCATTCTACACATTCCACAAATACTAACTCTAAATGAGCATGCGCAAATTCACACAACTAATACACATTGCACTAATATTAATTGCTAATAAAGCACACCTGAACACAATTTACAACGGAAATTGGTACATCATTAAACATTTACACAGGGTATATAAGCACCACACAAGCATGGCTTCTTTGACTGTGTTGCTGGTGGGTCTTTGGAGATTGGAGGTTTAAGATTAGAGAGTTTGTGCATTATTGTGAGTGAGTTAGTGTTAGTGTGAGAGAGTCAGTTGTTAGTGTTATAGTGAGTGAGTTAGTGGTAGTGGGAGAGAGTCAGTTAGTGGGAGCGTGAGTGAGTTAGTGGTAGTGGGAGTTGTTAGTGAGAGTTAGTGGTAGTGTGAGAGAGTCAGTTAGTGGGAGCGTAAGTTAGTGGTAGTGTGAGTTATTGAGAGTTAGTGGGAGTGGGAGTTAGTGAGAATTAGTAGTAGTGTGAGTTAGTGAGAATTAGTAGTAGTGTGAGTTAGCGAGCGAGTGATTTTTCTGTACACTTAACACATTTACACGCAAACACATTCAATACATACATACACTTATCAATAACACTATTTACACTCCATACCCCATACCCCCTCATACTACACTCCATACCCCATTCCCTGTAGTCCCATTCCCTTTCATCCCATTTACTCTTATCCCATACCCCATCCCCATCCCATACCCATCCCCTAGTTACATTTAGTTTACATATCCTCCTTTTAGTCTTCTTCTTCTTTTTGTTTATTTAAATACTCCTTACCCTCTTTGTTTTTTTAGATCCCTCTCACACTTTCAGCACTTATTTTGTCTTTTTAGTTCTTTATTTTGACCCCCTTTCATTTCATCACACTCACTTTTTGTTTGATTATTTGGGGTTTAGTTTAGGGAACAGATGGAGGGCAGGCAGGGGAGAGGTAGAAAGGGGAGGAGAGGGAGGGAGTTAGGAACAGGGCAGGAAGGGGGGCAGGAAGGGGGGCAGGAAGCGGGGGTGGAAGCGGTGGGTGGACCCAGCCACTTGGTTCAAGATGAACAAGTGGCTGGGCCCAATGGCGGACAGAGTAGGGCTTCACAGTCCGGGAAACAGAGGGCATCGTCACAGGGGAAGGCCAAGGCGACTAGGGAGGCGAGGTTTTCGATGGAGGAGAAGGAGGCCCTCGTAGAGGCCTATATGGCCAGGTATAGGAGGCTGCAGCACCAGAAGACCACCCTGACTGAGAAGAGGAAGCTCTGGCATGAGATAAGGAATGCAGTCAATGCAGTGTGTGGCCGGAACAGAGATATGGACTCTATAAAACATCGCTACCGGGACTGTAAGATGGATCTCAAGAAAAAGTTAAGCCTGGAGGCCCGACATTCCGCAGGAACCGGTGGCGGCCCTGCCCTGGAAATCGAGTACTGCCGATGGGAGGAAATGTTGCATCCCAGCATCTCCGAGGTGGATGTAGTCGGTATCGGAGGAATTGATACCGGGAACCTGCCATTCTCATCTGACGGTAAGCTCATTTAAGAATAAATTCACATACGAATGTATTTCAAGGGACACTATACGCAAACCTTTACTTTCATGATTGAGGTAGAGAATACAATTTGACAAAACATTCAAATGTACTTATATTACCTAATTTGAATCATTCTTGAGATATATTTTAATGAAGAAATAGCCATGAACACGGTGAACCAATCACAGGAGGCAGCTATATTCTGCTAACAATCAGCATCTTCTAAGCATATTTAGATATGCTTTTCAGCAAAGAATATCCAGAGAATGAAGCTAATTAGATAAGAAAAGTACATTAGAAAGTTGATTATAAATGTATGCTTCTAAATCATGAAAGATAAAACATTGGGTTTCATGTCCCTTTAAGGATCAGATTAATGCTATAACGTTATTTACACGCATTCACAATTACTTTGCGGTTACATCAGTATCTAGGCTATAGGTTAGGTGTGCATTTAAACAGACTGAAAACAAACGCTAAAACATTCAGATTGAACAGAGATATCACAAACACGGTTTAGAAAATGCGGAAATCGTATTGATTGTTAGATTTCAAAGTGGATTAATGATTCTGCATTTGTAATTGTATCGTAAGCTAAGTCATTTAAAGCTTGATTTGGAAATATGCTAATATATACATTTTTTATTTTTTAAAATATACAGAGTCTGGGGAGGAGGCAGCACAACAAATACAGCCTCCTCCATCTCCCCGGGATGAGAGTGGTGGGGAGGAATTTCCACTTCGGAGGGAAGAGGCCCCCCGTGACGAAGAGGGCACGGAAGCAGATGAAGAGGCCCCGGAAGCAGAGGAGGAGGCCGCAGAACCAGAGGCCCCTCAAGGACCCGCACCCCGCTGTGCACGGGCACCCCGCCGTGCACGGGTACCCCGCCAAGCACAACAACAGGAAATAGCGGAGGTGCGGGTTCTACTAGACTACATAGACCAGATGCGTAACTCCCGGATACAAAATATAGAAGGCCGAACTCGAATTCTTGAAGGACAAAACAAAATAATTGAAGGCCAAAACCAAATAATAAACATACTTAATAGAATAGAAGAAGGGCAAAACAGAATCTTTAATCTACACCAAGAGATGTTTAATTTTTTCCGGGAGGCGCATGCTGGTCTGCCTCCTGGTCCGCCTCCTGCTGCTGGGCCTCCTGCTGCTGGGCCTCCTGCTGCTGGGCCATCTTCTCCTGCCGGGCCATCTTCTCCTGCCGGGCCATCTTCTCCTGCCGGGCCATCTTCTCCTGCCGGGCCATCTCCTCCTCCTCAGCCATCTCCTCCTCCTCACCTTGGTCGTCCCAGTACTCTTCCTTCCACTCTTCCCACAACATCTCCAAGGAGAACTCGTCGGAGTCGGCAGTTGCCCCTCCCAGAGCCTCAGCCCCGTGGGAAGAGGGGAAGGAAGAGGAAGTAAGTATTTGTTTTCATGTTTAATGTTTTTTTTATTTAATGTTTAATGGATAGGTATGTGATGATGTGGTTTTCATACACTTGTGGACCACACTCTGTATATAATCTACTTCTATGGGACCGGGTCCATGGAGGCAGATTGTTTGCAGAGTGTGGGTTATAAGTGTGTGAAAACCACATCATCACATACCTATCCTTGTTCATGATATTGATTGGTTTCTGTGATGTGATGTCCAAACTGTTTCCCGAATCGCAAACAAAATTACCATTACAATTATCCATGATGGCATATTACTGTTTGAATGCCAATAACACAGCTTAAAGGGACAGTCAGAAAATTATTGATTACAAAGAAAACACTGTATTACGCATTATCAAGTTGGAAACAACAAAACATGGAGAAATACGTGTGACTTATGTGCTTACCCTTGTATCTATGACTATGAAAAATGACCACTTATTTGTTGTTCTGACATAACAACATTTTAGACATCAATGATCAATACATGGTAAATAATATGCTGTATGAGCACAAGGTTTTAGATATACAAATGCTATCCAAATGCCCTCTAGTGGTCAAATTGCATAATGATTACATGCACTCTTCAAGCTCTAAGAAATGAGCACACGAACCTCATAGGTTTAGCTAGCAAATTAAAATAAACACAGACAAATGATTAATTGGTGAGAAACCTTTGATATCATTGATATTACAAAATTGACTTTTATAATAATGCAAAACATTATTTGTTTTCTAAACTGTCCCTTTAACAAAATTACAGCTGCTAACATATATTTGCAGATTGTTGGTATATCTACATGTACTTGTTCAAACAATAAATATTGAAATCAGATTTATATTGACGTGTTAAATAAACTCTATTTTCTTAAAGAGACATTATTGTGTTAATTTATTTTTATAAAGACATTTGTTTTAACAATGAATATGGTTTAAAGTCCTTTTAGGAGTGGGGGGTGAAAATATGCTAACAATAATATATTTGGAGATTAACCAATGTGGAACTCATACATGATACAAAAATAAACATTTGCATTAAAGGGACAGTATACTATATTTTTAACATAACTGTATGTAATAGACACTACTAGAAACAACAAGATTAACATATACTGATATCAATATTACAAAGCTTTAAACACTTTCAAAGAAAATCGGGTTAGCTCTATTGAAAATATAGATGAACCCCCATTACAACCGTAAAACAAGACAATACCCCATCATTAACATATGAAAAGACCCTTTACACAAACAGGAGAAAGCTGGAGATGGTACTCACATGAAACTCAGAGGCTTGGCGAGGAGTCTGAAAATTACTTACATTTTCTTTGAACAGAAGCAAAATGAAACGTGTATTTGTTAAACAATGGACTATCTAACTAGAGACAAAATAAAAAATTTTGATTTATAATGTGAGTGTCTAATGAACCTTTAATAAAATATACGACGAAATTACATTTAGAAGAAGTCGGCATCATATATTTAGCATATAAAGATAAATGCATATTGATTACTTTATTCTAACACAATAGCGCATATTTATGAATTGGATATCTTTAACATTAAACACAACAGTCATTTTTCAGAAAAAGGAACATATTGTTGACAAACATATTAAACAACATGGACTATAGAGATTTGCACTTGCCTCGAAATATCATATGCATGAAAACATTTAGCTTTCGTTCGTTTATTCAACCAGACATCCAGCAAAAGAGAATGTGGTGGTCTTTATCAGCTATGGGTCAACAATGTAACATGATGAAAAAAATCCATATTCGCAAGGTTTTTAAAATTGGCTTCATTCACAAACGTGTTTAACGTGCACAAACAAATATTGCGGGACTACGTAATACAATCAGACGTGTTTTTACCTTTGCATGTGACGTCTTAATTAACATGGCGCTTCCTTGATCACGTAAGAACGCCATCCAATAAAAGGCACATTCTTGATCACGTAAGAACGCAAACAAAAAAAAGGCGCATCCTTAATCGTGTCAAAACGCCATCCAATAAAAGGCACATTCTTGATCACGTAAGAACGCAAACCAAAAAAAGGCGCATCCTTGATCGCGTCAAAACGCCATCCAATAAAAGGCACATTCTTGATCACGTAAGAACGTCAGTCAATACAAGGAATCATTGGACAGCCTGGCAGGTGACGTCTTAAGCAACATGGCGCATCCGAGATCGCTGAAAAACCGCAGCCAATACAAGGACTCAGTTGACAGCTTGGCATATCACTAAGAAACGTATTTATATTTTAGTAACTAGTATGTGTCTAGATTGCTATCTAGGAATGTCACAAAATCATGAATCATCTTTTCGGACTTGACTGTCCCTTGAACTATAGCTATGGTGTATATCTTTAACATTTAAAAGATACACATGAGAAATACATATGCCATTGATGTTTTAAGATATGTTTAGATTGTTTTGGAATAACAATAATGACACATGTATTGATTAAACGTGTCATTTATTCAAGTTGAAATATGGTCAGCCTACCTATAGCCATATATGGGAGGAGAAGTATTTTGTTAACATATTTGGTAAAAAATATTCCTCATCTAAAATATGCGCATTACACACAGAGATTTATTTGGTTACACTTTTACAATAAGATAGAATTGAAAATGAAATACATGTGCTGTCAACATTACAATAAGATTGTTTATTAATAAGATTATATGTCCTTGTTCATGTAAAAAGGACAAAAACGCTTTAGAAATGGAAATACATTCATTAACAAATGTGCTCACCATCACTTAAAGGGACATGATTTTTGTTTTAAAAAAGAGGATACACAGAGACAATACTATTTCAATAAAATGAACACTTTACAGGGATTATATCATTGTATCAATCCTCAGATCATTTGTTAAAGGTGCATCAATTCATGCAGAGTTTCTAAATACACACATGGATGTGAAAATTGAAATATACATATATACACAAATAACAATCTATATATACATATATAAAAGAATTACTATGCTAATCATAATCATGCAATGATAAAGCTTTGAGAAAAATATATAAAGACAAATAATAAAATTACATTGGAGATGTTAATCTTAAAGTCATTTACAATTGTATTACATATATGATTCTGGAAAAACCATTATTTTTGGTAGGTCCCTTTAAGGATCAACCAGATAAACTAGAGCTTTCAATCAATAAAATGAATAAGGAGGACAAAGAATCGTGCAATGACATGTCTTTTATTAGTATGTAAGAAAACATCAACAACGTTTATAAATAATCTTGTAAAAATAAGGAATATTTGAGCCATATGACAAGGTAACAGAGTGCATCACAGTCCATGAAGAGAGTTGCCAAGGGCCAGCATAGCCCCATTGGAGCCATATGACAAGGTAACAGAGTGCATCACAGTCCATGAAGAGAGTTGCCAAGGGCCAGCATAGCCCCATTGGAGCCATATGACAAGGTAACAGAGTGCATCACAGTCCATGAAGAGAGTTGCCAAGGGCCAGCATAGCCCCATTGGAGCCATATGACAAGGTAACAGAGTGCATCACAGTCCATGAAGAGAGTTGCCAAGGGCCAGCATAGCCCCATTGGAGCCATATGACAAGGTAACAGAGTGCATCACAGTCCATGAAGAGAGTTGCCAAGGGCCAGCATAGCCCCATTGGAGCCATATGACAAGGTAACAGAGTGCATCACAGTCCATGAAGAGAGTTGCCAAGGGCCAGCATAGCCCCAGTGGAGCCATATGACAAGGTAACAGAGTGCATCACAGTCCATGAAGAGAGTTGCCAAGGGCCAGCATAGCCCCATTGGAGCCATATGACAAGGTAACAGAGTGTATCACAGTCCATGAAGAGAGTTGCCAAGGGCCAGCATAGCCCCATTGGAGCCATATGACAAGGTAACAGAGTGCATCACAGTCCATGAAGAGAGTTGCCAAGGGCCAGCATAGCCCCATTGTAGATATATGACAAGGTAACAGAGTGCATCACAGTCCATGAAGAGAGTTGCCAAGGGCCAGCATAGCCCCATTGGAGCCATATGACAAGGTAACAGAGTGCATCACAGTCCATGAAGAGAGTTGCCAAGGGCCAGCATAGCCCCATTGGAGCCATATGACAAGGTAACAGAGTTCATCACAGTCCATGAAGAGAGTTGCCAAGGGCCAGCATAGCCCCATTGGAGCCATATGACAAGGTAACATAGTGCATCACAGTCCATGAAGAGAGTTGCCAAGGGCCAGCATAGCCCCATTGTAGATATATGACAAGGTATCAGAGTGCATCACAGTCCATGAAGAGAGTTGCCAAGGGCCAGCATAGCCCCATTGGAGCCATATGACAAGGTAACAGAGTGCATCACAGTCCATGAAGAGAGTTGCCAAGGGCCAGCATAGCCCCATTGTAGATATATGACAAGGTAACAGAGTGCATCACAGTCCATGAAGAGAGTTGCCAAGGGCCAGCATAGCGCCATTGGAGCCATATGACAAGGTAACAGAGTGCATCACAGTCCATGAAGAGAGTTGCCAAGGGCCAGCATAGCCCCATTGGAGCCATATGACAAGGTAACAGAGTGCATCACAGTCCATGAAGAGAGTTGCCAAGGGCCAGCATAGCCCCATTGGAGCCATATGACAAGGTAACAGAGTGCATCACAGTCCATGAAGAGAGTTGCCAAGGGCCAGCATAGCCCCATTGTAGATATATGACAAGGTAACAGAGTGCATCACAGTCCATGAAGAGAGTTGCCAAGGGCCAGCATAGCCCCATTGGAGCCATATGACAAGGTAAAAGAGTGCAACAGACACAACAATAAACTGAAAAAAAGGCCAAATGGCAACAATAACAAAAACATCAACATGTGGACGGAGGATTCTTATCTGCGCCCTTGGAGCATCTCAAGATCCTCCACTTACTGGTCATCCTCTTCATCGTCCTGTGCATGTCCAGCTCCAGATTCAGGCCTTGAATTTAATTGCATGATTTGACGCAGAGTCAAATGCTGAACCCGGAGCTGGGCCTGCATGGTGTCGTTCATCCCTCTCAGGACAGCTGCGTTCCTCAACACGGCCTGCTCTACTCATGCTATACCTTCTAGCATGAGCCATGCTGAGTCACAGCCTAAAATAAAGAATAAATAAAATATTAAGGATAATTACACAACAGAAGAAAAAATAAGAGCAAAGATACATTGTCATCATAAAGACAAATCATTCTTTACATCAATTTGTTGAAATTGATTCTTTACACATTAAATATGTTATTCAGACAGACTGAAATCATTAAAGGGACAGTTTACTCAAACATGTTGTCCCCTTTAATTGGTTTTCGATGATCCACTTATACAGCTTGAGTGTATAAAATCTTGTTAAAGGATTTACATTGTACTTACATTAGCAATTTAAATATTTTAATTATACTGGGGTAGGCACACCTATCCTTAAACATTTTGGCGTTGAGGACAAGCTGTGTAAACATAGCAACCTGAAGAAATTACATTCCCACTGGGTTAGACAAGAGATAATGTATCAACATTTGTACCTAAATTGTTGGATCCAAGTAGTGGTGATTGGTATATGTAGTGATATCAAATTAAAGGGACACTGAACCTAAATATTTAATTGACTGATTCAGATAGAGCATGACATTACAAATATGAAAAAATTACACATATTCTTTAAATGTTAGAATTCTCTAGCTAGATTTTGAATGCAAGAATGTAGGTTTATAGGGCAGGCCATATTTGTTTATCAACTTTGGTTGTCCCTGCTGGTTGATGGATACATTCATCCAACAATAAAGAAATGATGTCCACAATTATTTTCTATTTAAAATTAATTCTAGGCATTTCTTTGTTTGAATAAAGATAGCAAGAGAATGAAGAATAATTCATAAGAGTAGTAAATTATAAATTTGATTAACATTGCATGCTCTATTTGAATCAATATAGAAACAATTTGCCTTCAGTGTACCTTTAAGTATCTTATAATGTGGATTTTGAATGATACTTACAGCTGTGCCTGGGAAGGACAATCCGACACCCAGGACAATGAAGGTTGAGACAGGGGGGAGGGATGGGATTGGGTTGGGGAGGGATGAGCTGCTGCTCCGGGGTAGGCCGTACAGCTGGGGAGTGGTGAGTTGGGGTCTGGGCAGCTGGGGTAGCTGTACGGGCCATAATACGGGGAGAGCGGCGAAGGGGGGTGAAGGGGCGTTTTTTGGGAGGGACAGGGAAGGGGCGTTTTTTGGGAGGGACAGGAAAGGACAAATGGGAAGGGCCGGCAGGGGCCTGGGCAGGGGTCTGGGCCTGGGCAGGAGTCTGGGCCTGGGCAGGGGTCTGGGCCTGGGCAGGGGTCTGGGCCTGGGCAGGGGTCTGTGACTGGGCAGGGGACTGGGCAGGGGCGGAAAACAGATGACCAGAGGTGGAGGATCCATCTGAAATAAATAATACAAATATATTAACATCTCATACATCATGAAATCAAATCAACGCATTTCAAATTGATTATGTTTTCAATATACTTAGAAGTGTGTTTGAATTTCTAAACAATTATGAAATGAGGATATGGTATGCATATAGGCACTCAGATGAATATCAATGACTGTCTGTACAATTATAACATTATTATTGTGGTTTGGCCTGGAATATGCATGTGACATAATGATGGCATGAATTATAAATAAAATTAAAAAAAAAACATCCAAGCATATTTTCATGCTGCCTGATATAGAAAGGGGGCAGTAGTGTATTTGAACAGACAAATAATATTCCTTTTTAAAGTGCAAAAGCTGTAGACTTTGAATGTCTTCAATAAAATGATTTCCAATAAAGCAACATGTTGGAAACATGATAGATATATTTCACATACCATCAGACTTCAAGGCAGCCTCTTCCTCCTCCGTCACACATGTTAAATCAATCTCTGTAAAACATAACATGTTGTGTACACGTTAAGATCAGATATTATAACATATGTTACTGTTGATCAAAGACACACATCAATGTTGCATTAAAGATATACACACCCAAAGTTATGATTTACATCATTTTGATGGAGCATACAAATGACATTAGATTTGTTATTCTCAATGATTCAGATTTTCGATGTATTGTTTGTATTAATTTTAAAATCATAAAAGCATAGTACATAGAACATTTAAGATTTCTCATGTGTGTATCACTTGATGACTGTTGTCAAAAATGAACATGGAAACAAACATATGCTATACATCTTCTGAATAACAAAGGTGTAGACTAAGAAAGTTTTAATTATTAATCTTTCAATATTCCAAGAAAATTAATATATAATCAGAGGAGTAAATTATATGTTTGTTTCAAATGTTATGCTTCATGAGAATCATACTCATAATATTGATTACCAATACACCTTCAATGACATATAAATGAGTCAATGGACTTACCAGAAGACCGCAAAGGCGGCTCTGTGTCAGTGCTGGATTCCTCGGGGCTCCCCACACCAACTCTCTCTATGAATGATATAGATATATATTAGTGAACACATTTGGGATAGCACTAAATCACATCTGTAGCGATTTTTAAGAATAATCAACTTGAAAATGTGAAGAATAAAGCAGTCATTATCCAAAAAAATGCTTGATTGAATCAAGGGGATTCTGTTAAAAATGATGTATTGAACATATGTTTAATTTCTGACTATATTAGACATCAAACTCATCTCATACGATGCTATTGCATATCTATATATACCCATTGATCAATGTTCTTAAAAGAATATACACAAACCACATTTTGAAAAACAGCTGTTGACAAATATAAACAAAGACATGTGGCACATCGAGCCATTTGTGCAATGTACAGTAATCTTGTTTAGGACACAACACATATTTATCACAATACAAAACCAAATTGATTAGTACAAATATGTAATCATGGTGCTGTTAGAGTATGCTGATATCTATAAAGTAACTCCAACAGTGAATATGTGAATTATATATCAATATTGTCTAATCCAAAGAATGTAAAGATGAATGAATCTATTGTTTATTAAAGGGACACTGACATGATTTATTGCAATCATTGATTTCACTGTTCAAACTGTTCCAAATGATTTAACATTGACTCCTATTATAATTGGAATGTTGCTACATTTTAATCTTAAAGGCAGATAAGCAATATTGGATTCAATAAATATTGTTTGTTGAAGGTATCCACCAATCATCAATCAAAACCCAGGTTGGTCAACCAAAATTGAGCTGCAGATAAACGTACATTCTTGATTTTAAAATACATTTAGCAATAGAATATTTCACATATGATTATAGTATTATATTTAAATGTTGATTAATATTGCATGCTCTATCTGAATGACAACATTAATAATTTTAGCTCAGTATCCCTTTAATATAAAATTATATTGATTTGACAATGTTGGTGTTAATGAATTCTCTACTCCATATGTTGATGTAATGAATGGGATTGAGCATGCAATTCCAATCTAATATGTTATTTAAGTATATCCTAAGAATTATTTAATTTTCATCTATTAAAGGGACATGAAGCTCTAAATGTGTAATTGTATACTTTTTTAAACTATGTATTACTGTTATCTGAACACATGATTTTAACTTTTGTAAAAATGCCAATTTATGCATAGAAAAACAGCCGGATAATACCAGTAATGCATTGTTTAACCTAAACCAAAATCCATTTATTTTTTTAAGAACTAAAACAATAGACTGAACCAATGTAGCTCATAAAATGTTTAAACAAAACAATAAAATCACGTTAAAAAATCATTCTATGTAAAATTTAGTTGGCATGTCCCTTAAATGACGTGATCAATTTCAAAAATGGAATCTATATTTTTAAAATCTAAACATATGCAAAATTGTGTGTATTTTTTAAAAATGTATACAAATAAGATTAAGCAATACACAAGGGAAGAATATAAATTGGACATTCAAAGAATCTTACATTAAAATTAAGACATCCAGAATAGATGGGATATCTTAAATTCCAAACAAAATCAGAGTAGTCTTACAATGTAATCCTATTTTTTGGTTTTATTTATTCTTATTTGCAAAAAGTTTTAAAATCCATTTTGAAGATACATATAAATATTGAACAATGTGGATTTAGTATGTAATGTTCTGTCCATGTTTCTAAGACAAATGTCAATTAAAATGAGACATACCATACTGTGACAAGCCCTGCCTTGAGGATCCAGCACCAACATCCAGATCTGTAATATATTAAATGAGGATTGGATATCATTAATACAAATCATGCCATGTTTAAAATCTTTACATTATTAGCAAATCAATTAAAAACTATTAATCCTTTGGTAGTCCCATGAGTTAATTGTTTCCTCAATTCAATTCATGATATATCCTGTACTCTTATTTTCAATCAGTTGTGTTGTTTACTGTAGCTTAAATTATTTTTTTGTGTTATTTCATTCTCATATGTTATAATTTTTTTGGATTCTTCTTTTTTCTTTTTTTATTATGTATAATATTGAAAATAAGAATACTGTATTCTTCACATATATAATAATTCACATTTCATTTTGACCAACATATGTAAAGCAATGCCACTTACAGCAAACCCATGTTAATGTGTATGCGCAATTCCATTTTCGCGATCATTGCGCAATGATTCCAAGCGGAATTACGCATCCGTCATTTGACCAACATGTATAAAGCAATGCCACTTACAGCAAACCCATGTTAACGTGTATGCGCAATTCCATTTTCGCGATCATTGCGCAATGATTCCAAGCGGAATTACGCATCCGTCATTTGACCAACATGTATAAAGCAATGCCACTTACAGCAAACCCATGTTAACGTGTATGCGCAATTCCATTTTCGCGATCATTGCGCAATGATTCCAAGCGGAATTACGCATCCGTCATTTGACCAACATGTATAAAGCAATGCCACTTACAGCAAACCCATGTTAACATGTATGCGCAATTCCATTTTCGCGATCATTGCGCAATGATTCCAAGCGGAATTATGCATCCGTCATTTGACCAACATGTATAAAGCAATGCCACTTACAGCAAACCCATGTTAACGTGTATGCGCAATTCCATTTTCGCGATCATTGCGCAATGATTCCAAGCGGAATTACGCATCCGTCATTTGACCAACATGTATAAAGCAATGCCACTTACAGCAAACCCATGTTAACGTGTATGCGCAATTCCATTTTCGCTCTGTGACGCATATTCTGTAGAGCGCAAGAAACATCATTCCTATTTCATGTGTCACTAATCTAAAATCAGATATCTAAACATCATATGTAGTGTATGTTGTGAGATCTGTATAGGTTTAGTATCTGACTATATACACATTTTTTAAAAATAAATCAAATATTAAGATATTATATGAAGTTGGATAGTTACCTGGTTCAGATTCTCCATCATCTCCTCCCAGGCCACCGGACGGAGAAGCAGCTGCCCTGGCCACCGCGTCAGGACTTTCAGATCCCGCAGCTGGGAGGGAAGAAGAGGAGGCCGAGGATGGCGAGGATCTAAATCTTTTGGGGACCCGGAGATTGAGGAGCTCGCATAAAGTCACCTCATAAGGGAGTAGGTATAGTTTCCGCGGGGCCTTTCTTTGGCCCCCTCTTTTACAGGCTTTTACCCAGTCCCTTATGAGGTTGACTTTTTTTGTTAAGCGCAACCTCATATCTCCGAATCTCCTCATTATTTGATCCTGGCTCCTCTGGACGTCACACACCAATTTAACCGCATTGGTGATAGACTCCCAGAGGGCCTTCTTAACAGGTGCATCTGTCAACCTCCTCTTGTTCCCAAACAGCTGGGGATAAAAGTCCTTGACGGCGTGGACCAGTGCAGCGCTCTCCTGCTTGGTGAACCTGGGAGGTTTCATGCCTGCTGGGTTGTATAATAATAATATATATTGCCTGCAGGCATTAGAGAACTGACAAAGATGGCAACGTGTAATGGACTTTTATATGGTGAAGTAAACATGAGATGCACCATGGGACAAGTTATCTGTACATCTGATTGGATAAAAGTTTGAAATATTGTTAGAATGTCTGTGAGACCATCCTGACTCAAGTTGTGTTTGTGTGATGAACTCTGATTGGCCGTTCCTTAATGTTTCATATCTTAGTAACTTCCTTACACATACCTCCTGGTGGTGCTGTAACTTCATTTTTCATGTAGACTTATTTGTAACTCATGGGCCTGTCATGCGGATATGTGTGACGAAGATTTAATATCCGTGATCCGTTAAATATTAATGATTAAATTCTCTTTAAAATCTAATACTGTCACATTATTAAATGTTGTAGACATTTCTCGGTTTAATAACGGTCTGTTTCTTTAATACAAATACACATTTAATATTGTATGTCTTTATTGTTCATAAAATCCATTTCTTGACTTATTGTGAAGTATTGATATTGCTCTATTAAATGTATTTCATAATGCACATTGATTGTGTGCTATTGCGTGACATTAGACTCTAATGTTTAAAGATGCTAATCTGGTGTTTCAAGATGCGTTTCCCACGCAATATTTCTGAATGTTCAAATTCAGGTTATAATGTCAGTAACTTGGATAATCTGTTTATAAATGTTAAACTACAGGTTTGTTTGTTATTAGTAAATAAACCTCGAGCTTGTATTTGTCTGAAGTGCTCATATATGTTATTGTGCAATGGTGTCTTTATTTTTAAATAGACATTACAAACAAACAATTGTATCAAATGATCTGTAGAGATAGAAAATTGTTTAGACTTTAAAATGTAAATCAATTTATCTTAGTATTTAGATATCCTCAACAGAAGAAATTTAAATGCACATGGTTGAGCCAATCACATAAGGCATCTCTGTGCATCCACCAATCTTCATCTACTGAGCCTATCTCGATATGCTTTTCAAGCAAAGTATGTCAAGATAAGAAGAGAAGTAAATACACTCTTTAAATCTCTTAAAGGGACACTGTCCAAACAAAATTAGCGTTCGTGATTCAGATTGAGCATGAAATGTTAAGCAACTTTATAATTTAATCCGATTCTCAAATGTTAAGAATTATCTTGTTATCTTTCTTTGCAAATCAATAATGATATTTTAGATTACGGACAATTGTTGCCAAAAACCTGGGTTGTCCTTGATGATTGTTGGATAAATTAATCCAACCAAAAAAACCAAGTTCTGTCCATAGTACTGAAGCAAATAAATTATCTATTTAATGCCTTATTTTTAAAGTAATGATAGCAACATCACAAGGAGCATTCATAATATGAGACAATTTTTAAAGTTGCTTAAAATAGAATACTCATTCAGAATGTATAAATCATTAATTTTTTAACTGTCTCCCTTTAAGTATATTTTGAGTTCATGTCCCTTTAAAGAAACATTTCACAATAATGCTTGAAAAATCAGAAACCTAAGCACCTTCCTTTTGCTAAATTAGTATAACATATGAGTAAAGCAAATTTAGATTAACTTCTGGATTGTTTTACACACTGACTGAAATATATATTGTAAAGGAGGTATTTCGGAGTCTTCAGCTTAGAGGGACATTAAGCTATATGTTATGTATGCATTTTGGATAAGATTATAATATTTGAACAACTTAATATGTTTAGGTATTCAATCATTAGATTGTAATTATATATATTCTTGGATTAAATACATATCTACATAGGCTATTTTGATGCTGATTGTTGGTTGCACATAGATGCCTTATGTAATTGACTAAGATATGTGCATTGATGTATCTTTTTCAAAGTATATTTAAAGACTGAATGTAATTCTATAGTACTTTCTAAATATGTTTAAATTCTTTTATGAATTATTTAAAAATCCATACACAATATACTTTGTGAATGTCCCTTTAAGGACCAAAACATTTGGAATGTTGATTTAACATTGTCAAAATAAACTAAAGGGGAATGAAAATTATATATAGATATGTGATGTCTAACCCAAGAGGTAAGATTTTAAAAACTACATAATATTAATAACTATAGTTAAATGACTCCACTAGAAAATTAAATCTATTAACCTGGCATCCAATAACTAGCTTGTGAAAAATATGAAGTTAAATGACCTACCATTTGTAAATGTAAAAATTAAAAGAATTTAGAAAATAATGTTTTGAGATACCTAAGGAAGATACAAGATCTTATAAAATTAATTTTACATTCAACAACACTGTCACTTTAATGTAATTGAACCACTTCCCCTTCTTAAAAGTGAAACAAAATAATATATGTCAAATTTTGACTACATATCCGAAATTATTTTAACATCTAAGAATTTCAAAAGAAAAGCATCGATGAATCTCACTCCCCAATTAATTTAAAAAAAGATAGTTTAATGTAATATTCTCTGAATCAGTGGATTTTCTACAATTAATGCATTATTTGATCTTATGCATGTGCTTGTCAAATAGCCAACTACCAGTCATGGGAGTCAAATTGTTTTTTATTGACAGATTATATGGATATTTATTATAATCTGTTCAAAAGAGTGTATTTAATAATAAAATGTTTATTATTACCATTTAAACAATTAAAAGTTTCTGAAACAAAAACAAAAAAATATTCCTGGAAGTCATCAGATGACAATCTGAAATTAAAAAACAAAATTTTAACAAAGTTAATACACACGTTGTCAAATATTCATAAAATACATTTACAATCATCTTGTGTCTATGCTCTAACTTTGTTCAACATTTTATCAAGATATTTATTAATTAAATTTAAAAAAAAATAAAATAAACATACACCATTATATTGTGTAATAAAAAATAAATGTAAATATCTGAATTTCTAATTATACATAATAATGTATATTACATTTCAATAATATATATGTATGCTGAACATAAATGTAATATTTCATGTCCATTCAAATACCTCTATATCAACTATAATATGTATTCCTTTTTCTGATTGTGATCCCTAAATATCTAATTATGAAATAAGTATGACTAATGTATGTAAGCTACTAATATTCAACATTCTTCCTGTGATTCTTAACTAGCATGCATTGGTACACCAACCTGGATAATGCATGGTCTTTGAAAGTCAATTCAGGGGTAAACAGTTGATCTTCAATAGGTGTCTTATTCATCAGTTCATAAAATAGAGGACTGTGAAATACCATCTAAAAAAGTAAAATCATCTAAGTGTCTGATTGTGATCCCTAAATATCTAATTATGAACTAAATATGACTAATGTATGTAAGCTACTAATATTCAACATTCTTCCTGTGATTCTTAACTAGCATGCATTGGTACACCAACCTGGATAATGCATGGTCTTTGAAAGTCAATTCAGGGGTAAACAGTTGATCTTCAATAGGTGTCTTATTCATCATTTCAAAAATAGAGGATTGTGAAATACCATCTAAAAATTATAAAATAATCTAAGTGTCTCCAATAGGATGCCTCCACAGCCTTATTCTATCAAATAGTTGGCACTTACCATGTGAACATGTCTTTGTATGGTTTTCAAGGTCAGCAGATTGGAAAGATAATGCCAGACATGATCCCATTGGTATACTTCAATTTCAATCTTGCCTTTTTCCACTGTCAGTCTGGGCAATCTTCACTGTCAGGCTTCTAATTCTTCCCTTTCAGTCTTTAGATTAAGTCAGCTCCCTAATGGCAGACAAAGTTTAATAAAAATTACTACAAGTGTGTGAATCAGTTCTGTACCCCTCTACCACCCCCCATTTCAGAATAAATTTCTGTCACTAGCTTACTAAGCATGTGTAGCATCTTGTGTTATGTTCTATCAAGTGTGAAGATGAGTCATATTGAGCAGAACAAACCTCTAATGTGTGACATTGAACCATAGTCATGCTAGAGGATAGTTATGCTAGAGGATCCCTTTCTGAGTATTTACATTTTAAGTAATGTGTAAACTAAATACTATTTTAGAAAATGTATGCCATATGATGTATTTGTGTACAATTCATGCCAGCAACAGTCCATACATTTATACTTACCATCTGATGTCCTCTTTAAAAACCAGGTGGCAAAGACTCGCTACAGGACCCAATGCCCAGAGCATCACCTATATTAATAAATGAAACACATTTTTAGCATTTGATGAACAATCCTAACATGTTTGCACAATTCTCTACTTGTCATTTCCCTAGAGTTCACATCTATTGACAATACTCCAGTCTAACTTCTATTATTTACCGTCTAAAGTGGCGGTTGATGATGTCTGCTCTGACATCGAGCCCCTCGTCCCGGAATGGCCCCTCTAGAACAGGATCATCCTCCTCATCTCTGAGGAGGTTTCGGTGCGCCGGGACGCCCTGCAGCATCCCAGCCCGCTGTGCAATATTATGCAGGACGCTACAGGCTACAACGATCTTAGCCACCTTCTTTGGGTTGTACTGGAGGGCTCCTCCCGACCTGTCCAGGCACCTGAACCTCATCTTCAGGAGCCCGAACATCCGTTCAACCACCGCCCTGGTTCTCTTATGAGCCCTATTGTAGCGCTCCTCAGACACATCAGTCGGGCTACGCAAGGGGGGTAATGAGCCAAGGCCGGCTCATGTACCCAGAATCACCTATAAATTATGAACAGAACATAATTCAAACTGAATCCTCAAAATAGTATTTGGAGTCCAATAAAAAGTTTTGTACACGATAATCCACTGACAAATGTTTATTTTTTAAAAGAATAATCTAGTTCAATATTATTCTCTATCTTCCCATTTCAGCTAAGACATGCTACATATGCGTATTTCTCCTAAACCAGACCTTGTGTAATATGTCAACGAAATGGTTACATTGCATTCTCTATCTGAGCATTTGAGGTAAGACATGCTACATATCTGCATTGCACTAAAACTAGACATTAGCGGAAAGAGACAATGACATGGTTAAATTGCATTAGCTAATATCTTCCCATTTCAGCTAAGACATGCTACATATGCGTATTTCTCCTAAACCAAACCTTGTGTAAAATGCAAACTAAATGGTTACATTGCATTCTCTATCTGAGCATTTAAGGTAAGACATGCTACATATCTGCATTGAACTAAAAGTAGACATTAGTGGAAAGAGACAATGACATGGTTAAATTGCATTAGCTAATATCTTCCCAGTTCAGCTAAGACATGCTACATATGCGTATTTCTCCTAAACCAAACCTTGTGTAAAATGCAAACTAAATGGTTACATTGCATTCTCTATCTGAGCATTTAAGGTAAGACATGCTACATATCTGCATTGAACTAAAAGTAGACATTAGCGGAAAGAGACAATGACATGGTTAAATTGCATTAGCTAATATCTTCCCAGTTCAGCTAAGACATGCTACATATGCGTATTTCTCCTAAACCAAACCTTGTGTAAAATGCAAACTAAATGGTTACATTGCATTCTCTATCTGAGCATTTAAGGTAAGACATGCTACATATCTGCATTGAACTAAAAGTAGACATTAGCGGAAAGAGACAATGACATGGTTAAATTGCATTAGCTAATATCTTCCCATTTCAGCTAAGACATGCTACATATGCGTATTTCTCCTAAACCAAACCTTGTTTAAAATGCAAACTTAATGGTTACATTGCATTCTCTATCTGAGCATTTAAGGTAAGACATGCTACATATCTGCATTGAACTAAAAGTAGACATTAGCGGAAAGAGACAATGACATGGTTAAATTGCATTAGCTAATATCTTCCCATTTCAGCTAAGACATGCTACATATGCGTATTTCTCCTAAACCAAACCTTGTGTAAAATGCAAACTAAATGGTTACATTGCATTCTCTATCTGAGCATTTAAGGTAAGACATGCTACATATCTGCATTGAACTAAAAGTAGACATTAGCGGGAAAATAAAATAAATGGTTAAATTGCATCCGATAGCTGAACATTACGCTAACATTTTAAAACTACAGTGGCAATTGTCAAACTAATTAACCATGTTGTGCACAAATACTCACCAACGAGATAACCAGGGGGCATTTGTCTTTCCTCAAACGGTCTCCACAGGGACGACAGAGAGAGGATGCGGGCATCATGACTAGCCCCTCCAAAATTCGCACACACATGCATAATCCTCATCTGTGCGTCACAAACATACTGCACGTTGAGGCTATGAAAATGTTTGCGATTTCTGAAGGGCAAGTCATCAATTGGAGCACGCAGCGCAATGTGGGTACAATCAATGGCTCCCAAGACATTGGGCAATTCAGCAATATCAAAGAATTCCCGCTTCAGGCGCCTCCAATCACCATCATTCTGTGGGAATCCTATGTATTGCTTACTGATATGTACCATGGCGTCCAGAAAGTTATCAAACACCACAGAGAATGTACCTTGAGCCAGGACGTATAGACTCCCGGAGGCCAGGACGTATAGACAACTTAGCATCTTACTCATGGCGGGAACAGCAGTCCTTATTCTTATACGTGGCTCCAAATGAGGTTTAAGAAGATCGTAAAGGCCAATGAGCTGTTCGCGATTGAGCCGATACTTATCATAAACCTCAAAGTCGCTCATGTTTTCCAAGGTGGGTCTCACCCTGTAGACAGGAGGACCTCGAACCAGACGACCCCTTCGTCTCAGTCTGAGCCGCCGAGGCTGCCTGATTCGATCAACAGCTAGTTCGCCAATAGCAGCACCAGCAGTGTCTACCATGTCATCGTCATCCATCTTTCAAAACAGCGTAACAAGGTATGCACTTGATCTGATGTGGATCACAAGTGATGCTTTGGCCATGTTGTTTGGGGGATTTATAGTACAATTAGTCCAATGATAGTGAGTTTGTAATGATTGCTAATTGTATTCACTTGTTTGTATGTGAGCGGCGCGAATGCTTTCACAGTGGGCGTTTTTTTGTTGTTTGCTGAAATGTTGTTTTCCAACAATGAATCTCAATGTGAAAGTGTCAAATATCACACATACAGTGCATGTTATTGTATATATAAGTGATTGCCGAGCTGTCAATATTGTATGCGTCCCTTTAAAATCGCAATAATAATTCAGAACTTCCCGTCTGCCATCTGTAGTATTGTATATATAAGTGATTGCCGAGCTATCAATATTGTATGCGTCCCTTTAAAATCGCAATAATAATTCAGAACTTCCCGTCTGCCATCTGTAGTATTGTATATATAAGTGATTGCCGAACTGTCAATATTGTACTCGTCCATTTAAAATGGCACTAATACTGAATAACTTCCGGCTGTCATCTGTAGTATTGTATATATAAGTGATTGCCGAGCTATCAATATTGTATGCGTCCCTTTCAAATCGCACTAATGCTGAATAACTTCCGGCTGTCATCTGTAGTATTGTGTATATAAGTGATTGCCGAGATGTCAATATTGTATGCGTCCCTTTCAAATCGCACTAATGCTGAATAACTTCCGGCTGTCATCTGTAGTATTATATATATAAGTGATTGCCGAGCTGTCAATATTGTATGCGTCCCATTAAAATGGCACTAATACTGAATAACTTCCGGCTGTCATCTGTAGTATTGTGTATATAAGTGATTGCCGAGATGTCAATATTGTATGCGTCCCTTTCAAATCGCACTAATGCTGAATAACTTCCGGCTGTCATCTCTAGTATTATATATATAAGTGATTGCCGAGCTGTCAATATTGTATGCGTCCCATTAAAATGGCACTAATACTGAATAACTTCCGGCTGTCATCTGTAGTATTATATATATAAGTGATTTGCGATCTGACAATATTTATTAATTGTCCCATTCAAATCTCCCTAATAATGCTGTTCCAAACTGTTCTTTACGTATATGTTGTATTGTAGCATTGAGTGTTAAAGTTCAGAAAGGGGCGGTACAGTCGTGAATCTGTGATGTGTATGGTTGAATCTTCTAATGACGTCATGATATTATTAACCTGCCTATGTAGTTCTAAAATCCTCATTGTGTTGTTGTATTGTGCTACATTGTTATTGTGTGCTGAATAAAATCTAAATGTGTGCTTTGTGGTTGCGTGATGGGTGATGCGTGTTATGTACATGTACGTATATATTGTGATTGTGTCCCACATATGCTGACTTCTATATAGCGGTCTGGCATTGTTGTTCCTTCCCATAAAGTGACATCTGTAATCTGGTGTAATGATGTTCTTGTTGTACGTAATTCCTAATGGTTTCTTGTGATGGAATCATGATGTTAAAAGTACAGTAAAATCCATATGTTCTGTTTTGTGATTCCTAGAGAGAATGTAATGTGTTTTTCCCCCATCATTTGAATGCACATGTATGAGTGAATGTTAAAAGTAATGTATGTGCATCCATGACTGATCATGTGTTAAGCCTATGTAGATATGCTGTTGCTGCAAGCATATGAGTTGAATAAATGAAATGCAATAATAAAGGTAAATGAGAATTGTTTCCCATTGTGTACTGTTTGTGAATCCTGAAAAGTTTACATTATTTTTGTGTCCGTTTAAATGTAATATTTTGATAAAAAAAGTTTGTTACTAGTGATGTTGATTTGTAGTTGATGTAATCTAAAAGTCTGAAACAATTTAATGGTGTTGTGAATATTCAATAAGTACAATCCATAAGTCCACCATAGGGAAATAGTCATTTCTTGATCTATTTATCATAGCTGGGTCTAACGCATAAAAGCATGTTTTTTCTAGCGCTGGTATTTGGAGTTTTTCGGTCTACGCTATTTGCGTGCGTTAGGGAAATGTGTGTTTCGCGTGCACGAGCACGTCTTCCCAATAGAAGTCAATGGAGGCTCTAAAATTTGGTAATTTTTTTTTTCAGACTGGTTTTCCTCATAAAGTGAGTGACGTCATGAGCTTGTGTGAAAAAGTAACTAAATCGTGTTCTTTTTGTAATAAATAAAAAAAAATTGTATGTCATGTGGTGTATATTGTTTGTATGCATCAATGAGTGTATATTTGTGATAATCTTATTAGTTAGATGTAGGTATATGAGGGTATTTTCCCGTGTGTCAATGTAAGTCAATGGGAAAATGGATTTGTGTTGTATTTTTTCTAACACCCGAGATCTCGCAACTTTGATCCTTTGTATTTTGATGAAAAATTAATAAATCTTAAAAATAAATATAGTGTAATGTTTGTATGAGTGTAAGTGTACTTTGTGTAATATTTGTTTTGTGATTCGTGAATGTTTATTTTGTCGGTATATGTTAACTACTGGGTCTGAGCTGTCGGTAGAAATTTGAGCGTTGAGTGATTTTTGAGTGTCTGTAACTGAACTCTAAATACCGGAGTCCGTAAGAAACCAGCGTTAGGGGCCTCTAACGCTGGTTTTCACGGCTAACGCCAAACTCCAAATCTAGGCCTTAGGGTTTATTTTTATTTTACAGGCAAGTTTGTATTTATTTTAACTAGGTAGAATAGTTATTAAATAGTTACTAACTATTTAATAAATACCTAGCTAAAATAAATCCTAACCTGTTTTACACTAACACCTAACCTAACCCTACAATTAAATAAATTCCCTAAATTAAATACAATGAACTACATTCAAAACAATTAGCTAAATTACGAAAAAACCAAAACACTAAATTACAGAAAATTAAAAACAAATTACAAGATCTTTAAACTAATTACACCTAATCTAATAGCCCTATCAAAATAAAAAAGCCCACCCAAAATAAAAAACCCTAGCCTAAACTAAACTACCAATAGCCCTTGCATTGCCCCAAAGAAATCAGCTCTTTTACCTGTAAAAAAAAATACAAACAACCCCCCCAACAGTAAAACCCACCACCCACACAACCAACCCCCTAAATAAAACCCTAACTAAAAAAACCTAAGCTCCCCATTGCCCTGAAAAGGGCATTTGGATGGGCATTGCCCTTAAAAGGACATTTAGCTCTATTGCCGCCCAAAGCCCTAACCTAAAAATAAAACCCACCTAATACACCCTTAAAAAATCCTAACACTATTCCCCAAAGATCCACTTACCGGGAGAAGTCTTCATCCAAGCGGCAAGATGTCTTTAACGAAGCCGGCAGAAGTGGTCCTCCAAACGGGCAGAAGTCTTCACCCAGATGGCATCTTCTATCTTCATCCTTCCGACGCGGAGCAGCTCCATCTTCAAGACATCCGGCGCGGAGCATGCTCTTCAATTGACGGCTTCTTCTGGAATGAATGTTTCTTTAAGTGACGTCATCCAAGATGGCGTCCCTTAAATTCCGATTGGCTGATAGAATTTTATCAGCCAATCGTAATTAAGGTTGAAAAAAATCCTATTGGCTGATCAAATCAGCCAATAGGATTGAGCTTGCATTCTATTGGCTGTTCCAATCAGCCAATAGGATTGGAGATGCCATCAACTTCCCACCAATGTCCTGGTCTACAGTGTTTTGCTCCTTTTCAAAACTTTCAGTCCTTGGCACTGTGCCCATCTACTGGAAGCAGTCTTCTGCAGCCTTAGGTGAGCACAGTAGACAAGGGTGCTGACAAGTAATTACAATGCACCTTCATAGCTCGTAGGCTATAATTATGGGCATGTACACAAGATTCACTTAGCCTGGGGACATAGACACATGCACCAAATAACTTCTACAACACTTTTAGGCACTTTACAACACTTTCTCTTTAAATGTCAGCTGCGGCTCCCCTTGTTCTCTGGATTTTAATTTGATAGAATTTTTGCAACAAAAAGATATAATTAGCTCATACTTACCTACTTTTCTTTGGGACACCAGGGATTCCGATTTGTACTCCAAATCAGTGTGTATTCTTTCCCTGCTTCTCTTAAACTACCTCAGATAATGATCGGTGACCTTCTTTACCACAGCTTTGCAGTTTCCAGAGTTTTTAAAGGGTAAACTCATCAAAAACTTATAGGATAACCAAGTCAGTGCTTTAGCCCTATACTGTATAACCTAATGCAGCAATTATTAAAATATTTTTTTCTTCTGCCCATTACACCCAGAAGGGTGATCCAGTTATAATTTAACTCCATCAATGTTATATTTGCTATGTAAGAATGTTTTGGTGTGACACCCTGCTCAGTTATGCAAAACATGCATTGTATCTAATCCAATACAGGGACCTTCAGTGCTGCTCCTGGAGCAGAATGGTAAAGGGTTTACTTCCGATCAGTGCCATTACCAAGAGAGTCCTTCTGATCTGTCCCCTAAATTTAAAGAACATATCCACTCTGATATTACTGATTTGATAGCTGTCATGCCTTCAGCAGTTAAGCACAAATGCTTGCAAGGGCCAGAATGGAGTCCTTCACAGGCCTTTAGCTTATCAGGCACCAGTACCCTGCAAATGAGAGGGGGTATGTGAGAATCAGAAATGTCCCACTCTGAGGAAGATTTCTCATAAACTCAGGACCCCATGCTGTATTGCCGGAGGTTATACTGGTTTTGGAAGTAGAGGATCCTCCTGCTATAGAAAAGCACACAGTAAAAAAATAATTGTTCCATCCGCAAAGTTTAAAAACATGTTCCTGCTCCCCTCTGCAAAATTAAAGATATAAGAAACTATCTCAAAGGTGGATGGAGCAATATCCACTCTTGCCAGATGGATTACAATTCCTTTAGAGGATAGCACCTCATTCATTGATCCCATAGATAGAAAGGTCAAAGGCTTTCAGACAAGAACCTTCCAGATGCAGGCTTTGTTAAGACCAGCTCTCACTGTAGATTGTGTGGCTGCAGCTACTGTGCTGTGGTGTGACAACACTAGTTCACTTTATCACTGAAAGAAATTCAGGATTTCTTAAAAATGGCCAGACACTGCAAACAGCTATATTTGTAACGCACCTGTAGAAATTGCTCACATTAATGCAAAAAGTGCTGCAATAGCTATTCCAGCTAGACAAGCCTTATGGTCAATGGTCATTCTTTGCCTTTCGTCCCAGGAGGTTGGCAGAGAAGTGTCAGAAGTTTGTTTAGGGTAGTACTCTTCGACATGGGATGGGAGTTTAAAGTAATCCTGTCAGTCTCTCAGTGAGGACTTGGATGAAAGTTAGAGTCCGGAGATGCAGGAAGAGTCTTTCTGTGAAGCCATCCCGACTCATTTTAACAGCTCCACAAGCAATCGGTGTTGTCGAGCTTTGCTTCGCTGCCTGCTTTCTTCTCTCAAGTCCATGGCGGAGGCGAGGCTATTATCCGTCACACTTGAAGGGCTGTGTTCCTGTTCCACGGCGTAGATTCCAGTAAGATCATTTCATTTTACTTCTTCATGATTGTACTGTAACTCACATGAAAAATACAGGGTCTCAGTGGGACTCTCTTCTGCCTAGATTACGAGTTTTTGTCGGTAAGGCTGTGCGGGGCTAACAAGCCTTTTTTTCTTACCGCTCACTTAAGCCAACTCTGGTATTACGAGTTTTCTGCAAGCCAGCGTTAGCCTCAGAAAAGTGAGCGTTGAGCAAAATTTAGCTCCTCATCTCATCTCAATACCAGCGTTGCTTACGGTAGCGGTAAGCTGGCAAAACGTGCTCGTGCAATATTTCCCCATAGGAAACAATGGGGCGAAGCCGACTGAAAAAAACCTAACACCTGCAAAAAAGCAGCGTTCAGCTCCTAACGCAGCCTCATTGTTTCCTATGGGAAAATAAAAGCTATGTCTGCACCTAACACCCTAACATGAACCCCGAGTCTAAACACCCCTAATATTACACTTATTAACCCCTAATCTGCTGCCCCTGACATCGTCGCCACCTACATTATATTATTAATCCCTAATCTGCCCCCCCCAACATCGCCGCAACTATATTAAATTTATTAACCCCTAATCTGCCGCCGCCAACGTCGCCGCCACTATAATAACTGTATTAACACCTAAATCTAACCCTAACCCTAACACCCCCCTAACTTAAATATAATTTAAATACATCTAAATAAATTTACTACAATTAAATAAATGATTCCTATTTAAAACTAAATACTTACCTATAAAATAAACCCTAAGCTAGCTACAATATAACTAAGAGTTACATTGTATCTAGCTTAGGTTTTATTTTTATTTTACAGGCAACTTTGTATTTATTTTAACTAGGTAGAATAGTTACTAAATAGTTATTAACTATTTAATAGCTACCTAGTTAAAATAAAGTCAAATTTACCTGTAAAATAAAACCTAACCTAAGTTACAATTACACCTAACACTACACTATCATTAAACTTATTACCTAAACTACCTACAATTAATTACAATTAAATTAAATAAACTAAATTAAACTAAATCCAATATGGCGTCCCTTGAATTCTGATTGGCTGATAGAATCCTATCAGCCAATCGGAATTAAGGTAGGAAAAATCCTATTGGCTGATGCAATCAGCCAATAGGATTGACCTTGCATTCTATTGGCTGATTGGAACAGTCAATAGAATGCAAGCTCAATCCTATTGGCTGATTGGATCAGCCAATCGGATTGAACTTCAATCCTATTGGCTGATTGCATCAGCCAATAGGATTTTTCCTACCTTAATTCCGATTGGCTGATAGGATTCTATCAGCCAATCGGAATTCAAGGGACGCCATCTTGGATGACGTCATTTAAAGGACCAGTCATTCAGTCATCGGCCGTCGGATGAAGAGGATGCTCCAGGCCGGATGTCTTGAAGATGGACCCGCTCCACTCCGGAAGGATGAAGATAGAAGATGCCGCCTGGATGAAGCCACTGCCGGTCTGGATGTCCACTTCTGGCCAGATAGGAAGAAGACTTCAGACCATCTAGAGGACCACTTGTGCCCGGCTGGGTGAAGACGGCTCAAGGTAGGGTGATCTTCAAGGGGGTAGTGTTAGGTTTTTTTTAACGAAGGATTGGGTGGGTTTTAGAGTAGAGTTGGGTGTGTGGGTGGTGGGTTTTAATGTTGGGGGGGTATTGTATTTTTTTTACAGGTGAAAGAGCTGATTACTTTGGGGCAATGCCCCGCAAAAGGCCCTTTTAAGGGCTATTTGTAATTTAGTATAGGGTAGGGAATTGTATTATTTTGGGGGGCTTTTTTATTTTATTAGGGGGATTAGATTAGGTGTAATTAGTTTAATATTCTTGTAATTCTTTTTTTTTTCCTGTAATTTAGTGTTTTTTTTCGTAATTTAGTTTTTTTAATTTAATTGTAATTAAAGTTGCCTGTAAAATAAAAATAAATCCTAAGCTAGCTACAATGTAGCTATTAGTTATATTGTAGCTATCTTAGGGTTTATTTTATCGGTAAGCATTTAGTTTTAAATAGGATTAATTTATTTAATTTTGTTAAATTTATTTTGTTTAATTTAAATTATATTTAAGTTAGGGGGGGTTAGACTTAGGTTTAGACTTAGGTTTAGGGGTTAATAAATTTAATATAGTAGCAGTGACGTTGTGGGCGGCAGATTAGGGGTAAATAAATGTAGGTAGGTGTCGGCGATGTTAGGGACAGCAGATTAGGGGTTAATAAAATTTAACTAGTGTTTGCGAGGCGGGAGTGCGGCGGTTTAGGGGTTAATACATTTATTAAAGTGGTGGCGATGTCCGGTTGGCATATTAGGGGTTAAACATTTTAGTTAAGTGTTTCCGATGTGTGGGGGCCTAGGTTTAGGGGTTAATAGATAGTTTATGGGTGTTAGTGTACTTTGTAGCACTTTAGTTAAGAGTTTTATGTTCCGTCGTTAGCCCATAAAACTGTTAACTACTGACTTTTATAAGCGGTAGGAGTCTTGCCAGGAGAGGGTCTACTGCTCACTTTTTCAGGCGATCGTAATACCGGCGTTAGGTAAATCCCATTAAAAAGATAGGATACGGGGGCGGACCCAAGGCAGGCATAATGGAGGGCGTGTGATGTGAGAGCTCCGGGTGCAGCAAACAGAAAAAGTGGAGAAAAAGTTATCATAAGCTCCTAGAGGGACTCTACAATACCACCGGAGTGTTCACACAACAATCCTCTACATTTTGGGACCATCCGGTTTGCTCAGTGCAAAAGCCGACACAACGCTACAGCCTCTGACACCTAGCAGGCTGCAGAATATAAGAGCCAAAATGTCGGTCTCCTAAAAATCGGATACGCAGGAGAGAAACAGAGGGTAGTACCGGAGGACAGCTGCTATATCACCGGGTAAGGAGTACGGAGGTACACATGGTCAGAACATAGTTTGCAGACTGGAAGAGGAGGAAGGGAAATTCTAAGACGCCATAGCTAGGAATCAGCCACGTGGGAGGCGACATGTATATAGCGTGATCAGTAGCAGCAAGAAAGACTTGTATTGCAACATGCCCATTATTTAATAAAGACTTTTACCTTTAGATGATGTGAATGAACCGGGCTGCAGAGTAAGGATAAGGGCCTTAAGCGACATTATGTGAAGGCTAGCTCACAAAAAGAACACATAAAAGAAAAAGCACAGAAAGACTATATAACACAGTTGTAAGGAGAATTAATGTTAACACAGAATATTAACCCTATTTAAATTACTCCCTGCATCTTTTTTGTTGTAAACATCTACGGCTCTGCCTGGGACTTAAAAAGTGCAATTAAAACACACTGGAGCTGCAGGGGGCTTTCTCCTATCTCAGGATATAAAAGGTTATCTTTCTGTTCTGGGCTCTGCATCTAGATTTTGTTTAAAAAAAAGTGTTCCTCCATTTTATTTTATTATCCAAGCTATACCATGTCAATCAGAAGACAAAGTAAATTAACTGCCACAAATAAACCAGCAGCAGCCAACATCTTTTTTAAACCTCAGAAAGGAGAAAAGCCTCATGATAAAGAAATTGCTGTAACTGAGGAAGAAATGGAAGAAGTTATAGAACAAACATCCTTAGCTTATAATAATATACCTATTATAACAAGATATATCCACAATATTTGACAAAATGTGGTAGAAGATGGATACCCTCCAGAACACAGTGACAAACAGTCTCACTGAAATAAAGCACGACATTTCGGAACTGGGTTCCAGGTTAGAATCCTTGGAAGAAAAAGAAGAAACATTGGAAGACGACGTTGCAACCATAACTCAGCAACTAGCTGATCAACAACAGGAATTGTTAGATATTAATGACAAACTGGAAGACCTGGAAAACAGGAGCCGGAGGTGTAATATACATTTAAAGGGTATCCCAGAAGCTATAACTACAACAGACTTAAGTAATTATCTTCTACAACTATTCCAAGCTATCACAAGCTCTTCTGAGGAAGGAAAATTTCATAGAGCCCTAAGAGCAAAACCAAAGGACTCAGAGCTGCCAAGGGACGTCATAATTAAACTACTGCATTTCCAGGAAAAAGAAGAAATTATGGCTGCAGATAGAAAAAATCTGACTTTTAAATTTCAGGGCTCAGTTATACAGTTCTATCAGGACCTTTGTATCAAAACACTGCAGAAGCGATTTGCTCTCCGCCCGCTTACTCAACTACTGCGAAAAAATCAGATAATTTACAGATGGGGAATTCCCTTTCGCACTCCACATACACCATGAGGGCAGAACAATCACTATCAAAGAAAAACAAGACATACAAGGTCTCTGCCAACTGCTTAAGCTGGAATGCCCAGAGATTCCAGACAACTCTCAAGACAACCTCAAAAGAACACACAACCACCAAGAGGAACAGCTCAAAATGAACGCTGGACAAGGTCTCAAAAAGGAAACAAAGGCCCTGAGAGACTAAAGAGACTCAGAAAACTGACTGGTGTTCTTTAATAAGAAGATTTTTTCTTTTTCTTTGCCTTACTCCATTTGGAGGAGATAATGTCATGACTCATGTCGTTGTATTAGGACTTGAATATAAATCTCCTAGTAGTAAATATTGGCACGAACATAAATTATTTATATTTGCGTTAGTTAAGAGACAATGTAGCTATGGAACGCAGCTCTAATAGAAAGAATCCCCCATATGGGGAGGACGAGCCTTTAGGGGCCTTCTTATAATATTAAGTAAGATACGAAGAGCTAGACAAAGATATTTGTGTGACCGGTCCAATTTATCCATACCATAAGATTTCAAGGTATGTTCACTCTAGGCACAAAAGATCCACTTCCTTAAATCATTATTGTATAATACATACTTTGTTATAGATAGCTGTACACCCAACTAGTTATACTTAATGATGCAGACAAACAAGAATAACTTGAAGGATTACAGATTGTTTATTAGTTTGATGTTGTTTAATGTTTGGCTATGTTTTTTATGTCTTTGTTGTTTTTTTGTTTCAAGTACCGTCGAGCAGTGGTCAAGAAAGTTTCTCCATAATAGGTTGGACACTAAGAGAGCAGATGTCAGAAAGCGAAGGAGGAATTGATATTCAGGTATAGGGAGGGGGAGGGAAAATGTTCACCCATGGATTCTAGTTGGAAGATAATCTCTCATAATGTAAGGGGTCTTAATACTAATATTGAAAGGAAAACTACACTTGGACGACATTATATGCCCATAAAACATATACCAAACTTGACTTTATATATATATTAGCCAAATTCTACTGCCAAATCTAGTTTTTTCATCCATCCATGCCTCGGTGTGGTCAGACCACTCCATAATCCAAATACAATTAAAAGGGCTTATAAATATAGAAAGACAAAGATCCTGGACATACGACCCTACAATATTAAAGCAGCCAGGTATGCAAACGAGAATATTACAGAGTCTGGAAGAATACTGGAAGTTAAATGTAAACCCTGCAATCAATCCAGTAATCTTATGGGCGGCACATAAGCCATATATTAGAGGGATACTTATAAAGGAGAAAGCTTTATATATCAAACAGAGTAGGTTTGCGGTAGCAGCTTTGCAACAAGAGATTGAACTTCTGGAAAAGTCACATCAAAATACACTATCACAACTAACACTAGATACATTGACAAATAAAAGAAGAGAATTGGCTAAAATTCTAGCTGATAATTCACTGAGATCCATTAATAAGTTAAAAATGTACTATTTCCTATATGCAAACAAACCGGATAGATACCTAGCTCATAGGCTAAAAGAAAGATCGAAATCCTTCACAATAGCACAAATCCAAAAACCAGATGGTACTCTGACATCCCATCTGCAAGAAATCACAGAATGTTTTGCCAAATATTATGAATCCCTTTATGATGGGAAGAAGGTAGACCATTCCCCCCAGACAGAGACCCTAAGAAATAAACTATTATTGTTAGCGAATTTGCCAAAATTAGACAAAGCGGATGCGGAGGCTTTGGATGCAGAGATCTCGGCTTCTGTGATATCTGCAGATAATAAAGATCTTAAAATAGGAAAGGCAGCTGGACTTGATAGGTTTTCAGGTGATTATTATAAGCTATTTAGAACCAATTTGACTTCCCATCTACATAAATTTTGTAAAGATGTCATGAAAGGTACGCCGGTTCCCCCTGAACTATTACAGGCTAAGATAGTTGTAATCCCTAAGCCAGGAAAGAACCCCAAAATAGTACAAAATTATAGGCCAATATCCTTAATTAACCAAGATCTCAAGATTCTTACCAAAATCCTAGCGAACAGGCTTAAACAATACTTGCCTTCTCTGCTCCTTTCTCTGGATGCAGAGAAGGCGTTTGACAGGGTAGATTGGCAGTATATGATTACAGTTCTTGAACATATGGGATTCGGGAGTAAATTTAGGGGAGCAATCAAAATGTCAGGGTTACTGTGCCTTTAAGCAGGGATTTGCATAGGAACTTTCTCATTGGTTGCCTAGGTTATAAGTTCCACCATTTCCTGTGGCTCCTTGCTTAGTATTTTGTAGTGTAATCTACCTTTACCTGAGCCCAGCTTGTGTTCCTATTGCAAGCCTCTATTTTGGATTACAATTTAAAGTTTCATCTATTCTCAGTGGAAGTGGACTTTAACCTTTATTCACCTACTTCTGAATTTGTTTGCCAGTATTCTGAAAAGGAAGTCAGTGTGAATCTTTCGCTACAGTTCCTAATTTCCACTAAACTTTTCTCACCTGCATTTTTACTTGTGCTGAATCAACACTGAATCTGCAGCAGCAGCTGCAAAGTGCCACTTCTCCCTCTGCTGCAGCTAATTCAGCTTACAGAGCCTCAAGCATCAGACCAGAGATTGCCGCACAGATCAGCTCACTTCTCAATACTCTCCTCCTGCTTTGTTTGCAAGTACTTTTCAGGAGTAACGGCTATCATTGTCAGCTGACCGGAGGGCGGATTAACCAACCTGTACCGCAAGTATCTTTTGTTGCTTTTCTTACAAAGTATCATTTCCATATTTAGTTTGAATAACTGCAAGCAAGTCTAATCCTCTTAAAGTGATACACCTCAGTTTAATGTTACCATACTAAGAGGTGCTGTAAGACTTTGTGTTATAAAATCCTATTGGAGTTATAAGGATTACCAATTTCCTGAATTGACATTCTCAGCACTCTGTATCCTAGTATCTGTTTTCAGTCTGCAACTTATTGATTGAAGTACAGGGAGTGCAGAATTATTAGGCAAGTTGTATTTTTGAGGATTAATTTTATTATTGAACAACAACCATGTTCTCAATGAACCCAAAAAACTAATTAATATCAAAGCTGAATAGTTTTGGAAGTAGTTTTTAGTTTGTTTTTAGCTATAGCTATTTTAGGGGGATATCTGTGTGTGCAGGTGACTATTACTGTGCATAATTATTAGGCAACTTAACAAAAAACAAATATATACCCATTTCAATTATTTATTTTTACCAGTGAAACCAATATAACATCTCAACATTCACAAATATACATTTCTGACATTCAAAAACAAAACAAAAACAAATCAGTGACCAATATAGCCACCTTTCTTTGCAAGGACACTCAAAAGCCTGCCATCCATGGATTCTGTCAGTGTTTTGATCTGTTCACCATCAACATTGCGTGCAGCAGCAACCACAGCCTCCCAGACACTGTTCAGAGAGGTGTACTGTTTTCCCTCCTTGTAAATCTCACATTTGATGATGGACCACAGGTTCTCAATGGGGTTCAGATCAGGTGAACAAGGAGGCCATGTCATTAGATTTTCTTCTTTTATACCCTTTCTTGCCAGCCACGCTGTGGAGTACTTGGACGCATGTGATGGAGCATTGTCCTGCATGAAAATCATGTTTTTCTTGAAGGATGCAGACTTCTTCCTGTACCACTGCTTGAAGAAGGTGTCTTCCAGAAACTGGCAGTAGGACTGGGAGTTGAGCTTGACTCCATCCTCAACCCGAAAAGGCCCCACAAGCTCATCTTTGATGATACCAGCCCAAACCAGTACTCCACCTCCACCTTGCTGGCGTCTGAGTCAGACTGGAGCTCTCTGCCCTTTACCAATCCAGCCACGGGCCCATCCATCTGGCCCATCAAGACTCACTCTCATTTCATCAGTCCATAAAACCTTAGAAAAATCAGTCTTGAGATATTTCTTGGCCCAGTCTTGACGTTTCAGCTTGTGTGTCTTGTTCAGTGGTGGTCGTCTTTCAGCCTTTCTTACCTTGGCCATGTCTCTGAGTATTGCACACCTTGTGCTTTTGGGCACTCCAGTGATGTTGCAGCTCTGAAATATGGCCAAACTGGTGGCAAGTGGCATCTTGGCAGCTGCACGCTTGACTTTTCTCATTTCATGGGCAGTTATTTTGCGCCTTGGTTTTTCCACACGCTTCTTGCGACCCTGTTGACTATTTTGAATGAAACGCTTGATTGTTCGATGATCACGCTTCAGAAGCTTTGCAATTTTAAGAGTGCTGCATCCCTCTGCAAGATATCTCACTATTTTTGACTTTTCTGAGCCTGTCAAGTCCTTCTTTTGACCCATTTTGCCAAAGGAAAGGAAGTTGCCTAATAATTATGCACACCTGATATAGGGTGTTGATGTCATTAGACCACACCCCTTCTCATTACAGAGATGCACATCACCTAATATGCTTAATTGGTAGTAGGCTTTCGAGCCTATACAGCTTGGAGTAAGACAACATGCATAAAGAGGATTATGTGGTCAAAATACTCATTTGCCTAATAATTCTGCACACAGTGTATTCGATAAACTGTTTATGCTATTATTTTACACATACCATATGTGTTTTCAGTGTTCTTAATTAAGGAACATTTGAATCTATCCACATTGGGATATTTGTCCATCATATTGATTTTGCACTATTCTTGCTGGGATTTCACTCCTCAATAGTGAACTCATATTTGGAACAGTGATACATTTAAACATTATTACTCTGCAATTGAGTTCCAGAATCTAAAGTCAATTAAGTTTGAGATAACCTCACATAATACTAAGCCCGTCATGGAACCAGCAGAGCTTCCACAAATAGTATACAATTTATCCCAAAAGGTGGATCAGTTAGCCCAGGCTGTGCACGACCTACAGGTTGAAAATCAATCTCTAAGGGGTATTATCAGGGAGTCCATATCTCCACAACCCTCACAGGTACTACAAACCTCTGAACCATCGGTATCATTACCAGAACCTTTCTCCGGCAACAGGAAAAACTATAGACAGTTTAAAAATTCCTGCCACCTTCTATTTAATTTAAGACCTCGTAGCTACCCTACTGAGAGAATCAAGGTACTCAGTACCATTTCATTTCTGAGAGCTGAGCCACGCACATGGGCAGATAATCTGTGCGAGCATAATGATCCGGCATTAGCCACTCTAACAGATTTCTTCAATGCAATGGATGAACTGTTTCATGACACCGATGTCCAGATGTCTGCCGAAGCATCTATGAGAAGCCTGAAACAAGGCAAAAGACCTGTTGAGGACTACATAACCAATTTCAAACTGTATGCTGTAGACACTCAATGGAGTCAAATTGCCTTACGTAACCAGTTTCGCTTAGGTCTTTCGGAGGCATTAAAAGATGAACTAGCCAGAATAGAGCTCCCAAAATCACTGGAGGCCATCATGAAAACTGCTCAACAATTAGACCGAAGACTACGCGAAAGGAAAGCTGAGAAATTTTCTACAGATGTGCGTCCAAAGGGTTTTAACATTCCAGCCATACCTTCAACTACCCAACCAAGAACCACTCCTACTCCTATGGAAATAGGTGCAGTCAGAGGGCCTCTGACTTCAGAAGAACGCTATCGCAGGAAAATAAAAAATCTCTGTATGTATTGTGCTAGTCCATCTCACTCAGTACAAGATTGTCCCATACTTCAGAAAACTAAGAAAAGTAAGTTTTTACAAATTAATTCCTCTGTACAATCTTGCCGTTTGAATACTTATGCTATGTTGTCCCTCTCCTTACAGTGGGAGCAAGATCAAGTGAAGACTGACGCTATAATCGACTCTGGAGCATATGGTTGTTTTATAGACCAACATGTTGTAAAAGCAAATAAAATACCTACTATTCTAAAGCATAACCCTGTCTCCATTCGTATGATTGATGGTTCCGCACCCAAAACAGATCCTATAACCCACCAAACTGTTCCTATCACTGTTAACATTAATGGTCACACTGAATTAATCTCTTTCGAGGTTTTAAGATCTCCTCTTTTCCCTGTGGTTCTCGGTATTAAGTGGTTACAACAACACAACCCATAGATTGTATGGTCCCCTTTCTCTATTCAGTTCAATTCCGATTACTGCTCACAGACTTGTTTGCCTAACCATAGCATACTTCAGACTGATCAACAGTCTGAGATTTACGTGCCTGAGATTCCATCACACTACTCTGACTTCGCAGATGTTTTTAGTAAAACCGAGGCTGAAAATCTTCCACCTCATCGTCTGTATGATTGTCCGATCGAATTACTACCAGGTTCCACCATCCCATACGGACATTTCTACCCTATGAGCCAACCTGAATTAGTTCATCTAAAAGAATATTTGGAAGAGAACCTCAGAAAAGGTTTCATCAGGACTTCGACCTCTCCTGCTGGCGCTGGGATGTTCTTTGTCCGAAACAAGGACTCTACACTTAGACCTATAATCGACTACCGGGAGCTGAATAAACGTACAATCAAGAACCGCTACCCTCTCCCTGTGATCCCGGAGTTGATTGAATGTCTATCTGTAGCAAAGATCTATACTAAACTTGACCTCAGGGGAGCGTATAACTTGGTGAGGATAAAGGAGGGCCAGGAATGGTTAACTGCTTTCAGAACCAGGTACGGCCTATATGAGTATCTTGTAATGCCTTTCGGACTGTGCAATGCACCAGCTACTTTTAAGCACTTTATCAATGATGTGTTCAGGGATTTACTCGACGTCTGTTTAGTCATCTACCTAGACGATATCCTAATTTATTCTAAAGATCTGAATGAACACATCAAACATGTCCGAAAGGTATTATCACGGCTTAGAGAACATAAACTTTATGCCAAACTGGAAAAGTGTCTATTCCATACAGATCATGTCTCTTTCCTTGGGTACGACATCTCTCCCACTGGGGTTACTATGCAAACACAAAAGGTTGAAGCAGTAAAGAACTGGACAGTTCCTAAATCCAGGAAAGACCTACAAAAATTCTTAGGGTTTGCGAACTACTACAGAAAATGTATTAAAGATTTCTCTAAAGTAGCCAAACCATTGACAACTTTGACCAGCACTAATGTACCTTATATTTGGAACGAAAAAGCAGATCTTGCTTTCAACTTACTAAAGACGAAGTTCACCTCTGCACCTATCTTGAACTTTCCGGATCCATCCTTACAGTATATCTTAGAGGTTGATTCTTCGGATTTTGCTCTGGGGGCAGTTTTATCCCAACAAAAGTCCCTTAAGGATCCTATTCATCCCGTTTCTTATTACTCTTCAATGATGACTTCCTCTGAAAGGAACTATTCCATCGGAGACAAGGAACTCCTTGCGATAAAACTTGCCTTAGAAAACTGGAGGCATCTCCTTGAAGGCACTGAATATCCAATCTTAATTTTAACAGACCACAGGAACCTAGTATACCTACAAACCAGTAAAACCTTATCTGCAAGACAGGTACGATGGAGTCTGTACTTCTCCCGTTTTAATTTCAACATAGTTTACCGACCAGCTTCAAGGAATGGCAAAGCAGACGCTCTGTCCCGTCTACCCGAAAGACTTACTCCACTAGATACACAGACTACCATTATACCTCATGAGCGTTTCATTGGACTTACCACTGATATGATATCAGAATTGAAAAGACATACAACAATGGAAAACCCCCCATCTTCATACAATTTGATAAAAAAGAATTCTTTATTCTATCATGACCAAAAAATCTATGTTCCTGAACCTATGAGAACTTCAATTATTCAGATCCATCATGACACCCCGCTATCTGGACATCCTGGCATACGACGTACCTTAGAAATAATTTCAAGGTCCTTCTGGTGGCCCAAGCAAAAGGACTCTGTGCAGAGTTTCATTCGTTCCTGTCAGATTTGCTCTGTATCCAAGCCAGAAAGAAGACCTCCTTATGGTCTACTGATTCCTATACCAGCTCCAACCAGAACTACCCAATTCCCACAATCACACCACTATCTTAGTTGTAGTCGACTTACTTACCAAGATGGGACACTTCATACCTTTTCACAAACTGCCCACTTTGTCTGAGACAGCTCTGCTCTTTCTGGATAACATTGTTAGACTCCATGGTTTCCCTACCATCATAACCACCGATAGAGGCACTCAGTTCACCTCACGTTTCTGGACCAAACTATTTGAACTCACTCATATGCAACATCGTTTCACCACCTCTTTCCACCCACAAACAAACGGTCAATCAGAGAGATTGAACCAATGGCTTGAACAATTTCTACGTTGCTATTGCTCTTACAACCAGACTGATTGGGTGAAATACCTATCAATGGCCGAATTCGCCTACAATAATGCTGTGAATACGTCTACGAAATATTCACCCTTCTTCGCAAACTATGCTTTCCATCCAGATTTCGTAATTGCCTCTCCAGATGGTTTGAATTCACCCTCGATAGAAGATCTCCATGACTCTCTACAGCAGAATTTCCAGATTATACATGAGAACATTGAGAAAGCTCAACAGGTTCAAAAACATTACTATGACCTTCGAAGAAGGCCTCCTCCTCATTACACCGTGGGTGATCTTGTATGGCTATCTACCAAAAACCTGAAATTACAAATCCCTTGCAAGAAATTAGCCGGCTTATACATTGGACCTTATCCTATCGTTCGTGTCATTAATGACAATGCTGTTACACTAAAATTGCCTGACACAATGAAGATCCATCCTACATTCCATGTCTCACTTCTCAAACCATATACACCACCTAGAAGTTCCCTAACCCTATTACCACCACAGCCTCTCACCTTGGATCAGGATGTGTTTGAAGTTCATTCCCTACTGGATTCCAGACATAAAAAGGGAGAATTACAATATTTGGTACACTGGAAGGGTTATTCCTCTGAAGAAGACTCTTGGGAACCGGCTTCGAATCTGAATGCCCCTAGATTGGTTACTCTATTCCACAGGAGGTACCCGGACCGACCTAGACCGACAACTGTGGCACAGTTGCCTTGAGGGAGGGGTCATGTCAGGGTTACTGTGCCAATGAGAACTTTCTCATTGGTTGCCTAGGTTATAAGTTCCACCATTTCCTGTGGCTCCTTGCTTAGTATTTTGTAGTGTAATCTACCTTTACCTGAGCCCAGCTTGTGTTCCTATTGCAAGCCTCTATTTTGGATTACAATTTAAAGTTTCATCTATTCTCAGTGGAAGTGGACTTTAACCTTTATTCACCTACTTCTGAATTTGTTTGCCAGTATTCTGAAAAGGAAGTCAGTGTGAATCTTTCGCTACAGTTCCTAATTTCCACTAAACTTTTCTCACCTGCATTTTTACTTGTGCTGAATCAACACTGAATCTGCAGCAGCAGCTGCAAAGTGCCACTTCTCCCTCTGCTGCAGCTAATTCAGCTTACAGAGCCTCAAGCATCAGACCAGAGATTGCCGCACAGATCAGCTCACTTCTCAATACTCTCCTCCTGCTTTGTTTGCAAGTACTTTTCAGGAGTAACGGCTATCATTGTCAGCTGACCGGAGGGCGGATTAACCAACCTGTACCGCAAGTATCTTTTGTTGCTTTTCTTACAAAGTATCATTTCCATATTTAGTTTGAATAACTGCAAGCAAGTCTAATCCTCTTAAAGTGATACACCTCAGTTTAATGTTACCATACTAAGAGGTGCTGTAAGACTTTGTGTTATAAAATCCTATTGGAGTTATAAGGATTACCAATTTCCTGAATTGACATTCTCAGCACTCTGTATCCTAGTATCTGTTTTCAGTCTGCAACTTATTGATTGAAGTATTCGATAAACTGTTTATGCTATTATTTTACACATACCATATGTGTTTTCAGTGTTCTTAATTAAGGAACATTTGAATCAATCCACATTGGGATATTTGTCCATCATATTGATTTTGCACTATTCTTGCTGGGATTTCACTCCTCAATAGTGAACTCATATTTGGAACAGTGATACATTTAAACATTATTACTCTGCAATTGAGTTCCAGAATCTAAAGTCAATTAAGTTTGAGATAACCTCACACAAAAATATATACACAAATCCATTAGCAACAATTAGGGCAGCGAGATATCAGTCTCAACCTATCAATATATTAAATGGAACTCGTCAGGGATGCCCGTTATCACCAATTCTATTCGCGTTATGCATAGAACCTTTGGCGTCTTGTATTCGTAATTCTAAAGATATCCATGGGATTCAATTAAATAAAGGGGAACAAACTCTAACTTTATTTGCAGACGACATCTTGCTCACAATTACAAAACCAATGCTTTCCCTCCCCGCTTTATATCACTTATTAGAAGATTTTTCTAGGGTTTCGGGTTTCAAAATAAACTCAGATAAATGCGAAGCTCTTCCTCTATTATTACCAACACACACACAAAAATTGATAGAAGCAAATTTTGATTTTAGATGGGTTACTCATTCCCTAAAATTAAGTGGTTACAACAACACAACCCATAGATTGTATGGTCCCCTTTCTCTATTCAGTTCAATTCCGATTACTGCTCACAGACTTGTTTGCCTAACCATAGCATACTTCAGACTGATCAACAGTCTGAGATTTACGTGCCTGAGATTCCATCACACTACTCTGACTTCGCAGATGTTTTTAGTAAAACCGAGGCTGAAAATCTTCCACCTCATCGTCTGTATGATTGTCCGATCGAATTACTACCAGGTTCCACCATCCCATACGGACATTTCTACCCTATGAGCCAACCCGAATTAGTTCATCTAAAAGAATATTTGGAAGAGAACCTCAGAAAAGGTTTCATCAGGACTTCGACCTCTCCTGCTGGCGCTGGGATGTTCTTTGTCCGAAACAAGGACTCTACACTTAGACCTATAATCGACTACCGGGAGCTGAATAAACGTACAATCAAGAACCGCTACCCTCTCCCTGTGATCCCGGAGTTGATTGAATGTCTATCTGTAGCAAAGATCTATACTAAACTTGACCTCAGGGGAGCGTATAACTTGGTGAGGATAAAGGAGGGCCAGGAATGGTTAACTGCTTTCAGAACCAGGTACGGCCTATATGAGTATCTTGTAATGCCTTTCGGACTGTGCAATGCACCAGCTACTTTTAAGCACTTTATCAATGATGTGTTCAGGGATTTACTCGACGTCTGTTTAGTCATCTACCTAGACGATATCCTAATTTATTCTAAAGATCTGAATGAACACATCAAACATGTCCGAAAGGTATTATCACGGCTTAGAGAACATAAACTTTATGCCAAACTGGAAAAGTGTCTATTCCATACAGATCATGTCTCTTTCCTTGGGTACGACATCTCTCCCACTGGGGTTACTATGCAAACACAAAAGGTTGAAGCAGTAAAGAACTGGACAGTTCCTAAATCCAGGAAAGACCTACAAAAATTCTTAGGGTTTGCGAACTACTACAGAAAATGTATTAAAGATTTCTCTAAAGTAGCCAAACCATTGACAACTTTGACCAGCACTAATGTACCTTATATTTGGAACGAAAAAGCAGATCTTGCTTTCAACTTACTAAAGACGAAGTTCACCTCTGCACCTATCTTGAACTTTCCGGATCCATCCTTACAGTATATCTTAGAGGTTGATTCTTCGGATTTTGCTCTGGGGGCAGTTTTATCCCAACAAAAGTCCCTTAAGGATCCTATTCATCCCGTTTCTTATTACTCTTCAATGATGACTTCCTCTGAAAGGAACTATTCCATCGGAGACAAGGAACTCCTTGCGATAAAACTTGCCTTAGAAAACTGGAGGCATCTCCTTGAAGGCACTGAATATCCAATCTTAATTTTAACAGACCACAGGAACCTAGTATACCTACAAACCAGTAAAACCTTATCTGCAAGACAGGTACGATGGAGTCTGTACTTCTCCCGTTTTAATTTCAACATAGTTTACCGACCAGCTTCAAGGAATGGCAAAGCAGACGCTCTGTCCCGTCTACCCGAAAGACTTACTCCACTAGATACACAGACTACCATTATACCTCATGAGCGTTTCATTGGACTTACCACTGATATGATATCAGAATTGAAAAGACATACAACAATGGAAAACCCCCCATCTTCATACAATTTGATAAAAAAGAATTCTTTATTCTATCATGACCAAAAAATCTATGTTCCTGAACCTATGAGAACTTCAATTATTCAGATCCATCATGACACCCCGCTATCTGGACATCCTGGCATACGACGTACCTTAGAAATAATTTCAAGGTCCTTCTGGTGGCCCAAGCAAAAGGACTCTGTGCAGAGTTTCATTCGTTCCTGTCAGATTTGCTCTGTATCCAAGCCAGAAAGAAGACCTCCTTATGGTCTACTGATTCCTATACCAGCTCCAACCAGAACTACCCAATTCCCACAATCACACCACTATCTTAGTTGTAGTCGACTTACTTACCAAGATGGGACACTTCATACCTTTTCACAAACTGCCCACTTCGTCTGAGACAGCTCTGCTCTTTCTGGATAACATTGTTAGACTCCATGGTTTCCCTATCATCATAACCACCGATAGAGGCACTCAGTTCACCTCACGTTTCTGGACCAAACTATTTGAACTCACTCATATGCAACATCGTTTCACCACCTCTTTCCACCCACAAACAAACGGTCAATCAGAGAGATTGAACCAATGGCTTGAACAATTTCTACGTTGCTATTGCTCTTACAACCAGACTGATTGGGTGAAATACCTATCAATGGCCGAATTCGCCTACAATAATGCTGTGAATACGTCTACGAAATATTCACCCTTCTTCGCAAACTATGCTTTCCATCCAGATTTCGTAATTGCCTCTCCAGATGGTTTGAATTCACCCTCGATAGAAGATCTCCATGACTCTCTACAGCAGAATTTCCAGATTATACATGAGAACATTGAGAAAGCTCAACAGGTTCAAAAACATTACTATGGCCTTCGAAGAAGGCCTCCTCCTCATTACACCGTGGGTGATCTTGTATGGCTATCTACCAAAAACCTGAAATTACAAATCCCTTGCAAGAAATTAGCCGGCTTATACATTGGACCTTATCCTATCGTTCGTGTCATTAATGACAATGCTGTTACACTAAAATTGCCTGACACAATGAAGATCCATCCTACATTCCATGTCTCACTTCTCAAACCATATACACCACCTAGAAGTTCCCTAACCCTATTACCACCACAGCCTCTCACCTTGGATCAGGATGTGTTTGAAGTTCATTCCCTACTGGATTCCAGACATAAAAAGGGAGAATTACAATATTTGGTACACTGGAAGGGTTATTCCTCTGAAGAAGACTCTTGGGAACCGGCTTCGAATCTGAATGCCCCTAGATTGGTTACTCTATTCCACAGGAGGTACCCGGACCGACCTAGACCGACAACTGTGGCACAGTTGCCTTGAGGGAGGGGTCATGTCAGGGTTACTGTGCCAATGAGAACTTTCTCATTGGTTGCCTAGGTTATAAGTTCCACCATTTCCTGTGGCTCCTTGCTTAGTATTTTGTAGTGTAATCTACCTTTACCTGAGCCCAGCTTGTGTTCCTATTGCAAGCCTCTATTTTGGATTACAATTTAAAGTTTCATCTATTCTCAGTGGAAGTGGACTTTAACCTTTATTCACCTACTTCTGAATTTGTTTGCCAGTATTCTGAAAAGGAAGTCAGTGTGAATCTTTCGCTACAGTTCCTAATTTCCACTAAACTTTTCTCACCTGCATTTTTACTTGTGCTGAATCAACACTGAATCTGCAGCAGCAGCTGCAAAGTGCCACTTCTCCCTCTGCTGCAGCTAATTCAGCTTACAGAGCCTCAAGCATCAGACCAGAGATTGCCGCACAGATCAGCTCACTTCTCAATACTCTCCTCCTGCTTTGTTTGCAAGTACTTTTCAGGAGTAACGGCTATCATTGTCAGCTGACCGGAGGGCGGATTAACCAACCTGTACCGCAAGTATCTTTTGTTGCTTTTCTTACAAAGTATCATTTCCATATTTAGTTTGAATAACTGCAAGCAAGTCTAATCCTCTTAAAGTGATACACCTCAGTTTAATGTTACCATACTAAGAGGTGCTGTAAGACTTTGTGTTATAAAATCCTATTGGAGTTATAAGGATTACCAATTTCCTGAATTGACATTCTCAGCACTCTGTATCCTAGTATCTGTTTTCAGTCTGCAACTTATTGATTGAAGTATTCGATAAACTGTTTATGCTATTATTTTACACATACCATATGTGTTTTCAGTGTTCTTAATTAAGGAACATTTGAATCAATCCACATTGGGATATTTGTCCATCATATTGATTTTGCACTATTCTTGCTGGGATTTCACTCCTCAATAGTGAACTCATATTTGGAACAGTGATACATTTAAACATTATTACTCTGCAATTGAGTTCCAGAATCTAAAGTCAATTAAGTTTGAGATAACCTCACACAAAAATATATACACAAATCCATTAGCAACAATTAGGGCAGCGAGATATCAGTCTCAACCTATCAATATATTAAATGGAACTCGTCAGGGATGCCCGTTATCACCAATTCTATTCGCGTTATGCATAGAACCTTTGGCGTCTTGTATTCGTAATTCTAAAGATATCCATGGGATTCAATTAAATAAAGGGGAACAAACTCTAACTTTATTTGCAGACGACATCTTGCTCACAATTACAAAACCAATGCTTTCCCTCCCCGCTTTATATCACTTATTAGAAGATTTTTCTAGGGTTTCGGGTTTCAAAATAAACTCAGATAAATGCGAAGCTCTTCCTCTATTATTACCAACACACACACAAAAATTGATAGAAGCAAATTTTGATTTTAGATGGGTTACTCATTCCCTAAAATATCTGGAAATCCAAATCACAGACACTATAGAAACATTATACAAGGCAAATTACATCCCAATATACAAAACCATATGGAGAGATATACTGAAGTGGAAGAAAGGTAACTTTTCTTGGTATGGCAGATTATCAGCCATTAAAATGAATGTTTTACCAAGGCTGCTATACCTATTCAGAGCACTGCCTATTAAAATCCCACTAAAGGAGCTAGACGAGCTACAGACAGAAATTATTAAATTTATAAGAGGACACAAAACAGCTAGAATAGCTGCTCATGTTTTAAAACAACACAAACAATTGGGAGGAGTAGGAGTCCCTAACCTTAGAGATTATTATCATGCAGCCAGATTGGCACAAATCGCTCTTTTATGTAAAGAATGCCAGGGAATGACATGGCCAAGTATTGAAGCAAAAATGGGGGGTTAAGCACTCTGGGAGACATAATATGGAAGCCCACTAGTACAGGAGACCAGAGGTTATTTAAACTAAAAACTACAGAGGAATCTAAGCTCATGTGGAGGTCACTAACGAATACACTGAAATTACTCCCGCCACACACCATTATAATACCACTAAGTACACTACTCCCAAAAGACTTTCAAAAACAGGTAGATAAGTGGGGGAATAAAGGCCTCTATAGGGTAGCTGGTTTTTTTAGACAAAGGGAAGATGCTGACATTTACACAATTGAGAGATAAATTACACCCAAATGCGTTACATTGGTTTTTATACCTCCAAATCTCACATGCTATAAATATATATAGACAAGGTGTCTCAGCCGGTCCACCTACTATTCTAGAAAAAATGATAATGACACCCGGTAGAAATAAAAAAATGATTACACATTTATATTTAGCCATACAAGAAGCGAATAGTTCAGCAAAATTAGTAATTCATGACAAATGGGAACAGGATTTAACTATAACCTATGATAGGGAAGAATGGAGGCAAATTTTTTCCTTGATGACTAGAAGCTTAATAGGGGCAGACCTTATTGAAAATAACCGACAGATGGTACCTTACACCACTGAAATCCTCACATTAAACTACGCAGGGTAATAGATTATGTTATAGGGGATGTACGGGAATAGGGACTTATATCCACATGTGGAGGGAGTGCCCAAATATACAGCCTACATGGGACAAGCTTACTAAACTGTTTAAGGAGATTCTAGATGATTCCTTTACTTTGTCAGCCTCACAGGCCTTAATGCATATCCCCCAGGATTCACTAGACTCAGTTGCCAATAGATGGGCTAATATTGTGTGTACAGCTACCAGAATATGTATAGCTAGACATTGGAAAGTGGCACCAGAATGGGGTGAAGTAATGACCAAAATTGAAGATGTATATAATATGATGGAATCAGCTGCTTGGATACAGGGGACATCGGAGAGATTTCAGAACATGTGGATACACTGGATCTTAAATAAACAGAAATATGTAGGTACATTTAGATCACCTCTCAATAACCAATAAAGCTCTCTTGGGTCAATTGAACTAGAGAGAATTTGAACCTTCTTAGATATGGATATAGCTTTATAAAGAAACTTGAAAACATTGGTACTGCTCGACGGGAAAAGTTCAAAGTTAAAGGGAATTTTTTTTAATTTTTTTTTATAGTTATAAAGGTTGTGAATAGTGAAATAGGAAAAGAGGGGGAGGAGGGCGAGAGGGAGGAATGGGGGGAAGAAAAATAATGAAAATGATGTAAACAGTATGCTAAACATTTATTTGCTTTAAGTATACTTGGATACTATAATCAAGCCTACTGTATTATTGTGTTGTATTTCTTGTGATCTATGACAATAAAAAATATTTCAACTAAAAAGATAGGATACGCAATTGACGTAAGGGGATTTGAGGTAAGCTAAAATCGTGGAAAAAAAGTGAGCGGTAGACCATCTCCTGCCTGACTCGTAATACCAGCAGGCGTTAAAAAGCAGCATTGGGACCCCTCAACGCTGCTTTTAAGGCAAACGCAAGACTCGTTATCTAGGTGTTAGTATCTTGGAATCAAGGGTTAATATCTCCTAAGGGGGATTATTGAACAGGATTTTTAATCATGTTAGTTATGTGATTTAATCTGCTTATGTGTAGTGTTAACTGGGCTCGTGGCTTTTTGGAACATAACGGTCTTTCAAAGTGATGTGACCTTACGGTTGGGCGTTCTTTTTTTGGACTGTACGGTTCACCTTGTGACCGGGCGTGTTTATGTTCTGGTCTCCCATTTCCACATTCCTGACTGTGTGGTGTCTAGTCCGCTGGTGTCTGATTCATAGGAGATTGTGGGTGTCAGGTGCCGTTTAAATTGTTTTATGTTTTATATATAGTCCATTTTTTTGTATCCTTTATCCAGTTATGGAGGATGCTGATGTTGAGGTTGTTCAACTTTCTGATTCAGATTCTTCATCCTGTGACGAATGTGAATTGGCCCCATTGAATCAGGTCAGTCAGTTATGTTCTTTAGGCCGTCCTAGAGCGCCTTGTTCCTTGGGCTCAGGGATTCAAGGGACTGCTGAGCCATCTGTCTCGGGGGGGGGGGGGGGGGCTGTCCTCTGGGAGGCGTGTTCCCTATGTAAAGTCTATTTCAACTATGTAAGTGGAACACAACTGCAGATCAATTATTGTTTTGTATCACCAGGGTTTTTGGGCTATTTAGGTGAGCATAGACCAGTAAACCTGTGGTGAATTAATATTAAGTTAGAGGTTCAATGCTGTTAGTACTATCACAACATGAATCCTTCTAAGCACAATATTTCCAATACTGTTAGACTGGCACAGTATGGAAAAAATAATGAAAAAATGATAGAATAAAAATATGCTTCTAATTTAAAGAACTTGAGAGAACAAAAATTATTTTTAAGCTTACATTAAATAAACATGTAATGCAGGAGAGAGTTGGTTAATCCTTGTAAGAAGTAAGCTTGGTTTGCAAGAGATATACTTTTAACAAGTCACAGAGAATGCTTCAGTTGTCTTGTAGCTGCTAGTTTGTAACTGTGTTTATTGAGAGCAGCTGCTGCAGAGTAAAAGAGGATTTTGGCAAGATGCCCAGACTTGCAGTTGCAAAACCAAGTAACAGTTTTTATTTTGAAATAGTTAAATCCTCTTCAGTTCAAGCTTGCAAACTTAGAGCTCAAAGTCTTGTTCTTAAAGCAGCATATATATTATGAAGTGAGAAAGGAGACAGTGATTCCCCAGTATGAAATAGTGTGCAGAGTAATTTAGAAAACTGCAGTGCCTGTCAGCTCCAGTTAAATTAAGAGTGATGCTGTAAGTGTACAATAACAATTCAGCAGTTAAGTTCTCAAATAGTATGCAAGGAATAAAATTAAGAGGTAACTTAGCTGTAAGTCCAAGGATGCAAACAGGATATTTCAGGGGATGTAATCCTTGTAGAAAATAGTCCAGAGTAATCCAAGCAAACATTCCTTTGTGAAAGCAGTTGGTTTGAGAAAAACAATGCAGCTCAGAGACTGTGTGTAAGCTGTTACTCCTGCTAATGAAAATAACTAAGCACCTGTTTGCTGACAGGTGGAGCCTTAAGTAACATGAAAGTGAGAGAACCATGTGATGAGAAGTGAGAGAAGTAAAACATGAAATGGAATCCTGACATAAGCCCCCTTCAAGGAAGCCGATCCTCGGCTTGATGCTTGGGTCTATGTGGATAGCGTCTATGGAAGCGGGAGAGCAACTGAGGGGCATTGATGTGGGTGTGTGGTTCCCAACTGTCGTCATCTGGCGAGAAACCCTTCCACCTCACAAGGTATTGCAACTGACCATTGTAGTATCTAGAGTCCAATAGGTCTTGGACCTCAAATATGTCAACATCCAAGGTCACCGGATCAGGGGGAAGAATAGTTTTAGTCGTTGAGGTAGAGGAAGCCGGTTTCAGGAGCGAGACATGGAAGGTGGGGTGAATAGGTAATGATGATGGAAGATCAAGAGTAACTGCATTGGCATTAACAATATTGCTTACTGTAAAGGGTCCGATAAATAAGCCAGCTAATTTTTTACTGGGAACAGGTATTTTGATATTTTTGGTTGAAAGCCAGACTTTATCTCCTACTGCATAGACAGGAGAAGGTCTTCTACGGAGATCATAGTACTTCTTTTGTATAGCTTGTGCGTTCTGGATGTTTAGACGCAAGGAATGAAAATTCTCCGCTATCTTTTGTAGAAGGTCATCAACTGGTTGAGAAGTTGGGGCAATTGAGTCATGGATGAAGAAGTTAGGGTGGAAAGCGTAATTTGCAAAGAATGGAGACAAATTGGTTGAACTGTTTTTACTATTATTATATGCAAATTCTGCCATGTATAGGTACCGGGCCCACTCTGTTTGTTGGTATGAGCAGTAACAGCGGATGTACTGTTCAAGCCATTGGTTTAACCTTTCAGTTTGACCATTGGTCTGCGGATGGAAGGCTGTACTAAGTCGATGATCAATCTGTAGATGTTGGGCGAGGGATTTCCAGAATTTTGAAGTAAATTGAGCTCCTCTGTCGGTTGTTATGATGTTCGGGATCCCATGGAAGCGTACAACCGAATTCAGGAAAAGTTGAGCAGTCTCCGTGGATGTGGGTACCTTGTGATACGGAATGAATAAAGCCATCTTTGTGAGATATGTAAAGTCTATTTCAACTATGTAAGTGGAACACAACTGCAGATCAATTAACCAGTAAACCTGTGGTGAATTAATATTAAGTTAGAGGTTCAATGCTGTTAGTACTATCACAACATGAATCCTTCTAAGCACAATATTTCCAATACTGTTAGACTGGCACAGTATGGAAAAAATAATGAAAAAATGATAGAAGAAAAATATGCTTCTAATTTAAAGAACTTGAGAGAACAAAAATTATTTTTTAAGCTTACATTAAATAAACATGTAATGCACGAGAGAGTTGGTTAATCCTTGTAAGAAGTAAGCTTGGTTTGCAAGAGATATACTTTTAACAAGTCACAGAGAATGCTTCAGTTGTCTTGTAGCTGCTAGTTTGTAACTGTGTTTATTGAGAGCAGCTGCTGCAGAGTAAGAGAGGATTTTGGCAAGATGCCCAGACTTGCAGTTGCAAAACCAAGTAACAGTTTTTATTTTGAAATAGTTAAATCCTCTTCAGTTCAAGCTTGCAAACTTAGGCCTAGATTTAGAGTTCGGCGGTAAAAGGGCTGTTAACGCTCCGCGGGTTTTTTTCTGGCCGCACCATAAATTTAACTCTGGTATCGAGAGTTCAAACAAATGCTGCGTTAGGCTCCAAAAAAGGAGCGTAGAGCATTTATACCGCAAATGCAACTCTCGATACCAGAGTTGCTTACGGACGCGGCCGGCATCAAAAACGTGCTCGTGCACGATTCTCCCATAGGAAACAATGGGGCTGTTTGAGCTGAAAAAAAACCTAACACCTGCAAAAAAGCAGCGTTCAGCTCCTAACGCAGCCCCATTGTTTCCTATGGGGAAACACCTCCTAAGTCTGCACCTAACACCCTAACATGTACCCCGAGTCTAAACACCCCTAACCTTACACTTATTAACTCCTAATCTGCCGCCCCCGCTATCGCTGACCCCTGCATTACACTTTTAACCCCTAATCTGCCGCTCCGTAAACCGCCGCCACCTACGTTATCCCTATGTACCCCTAATCTGCTGCCCTAACATCGCCGACCCCTATGTTATATTTATTAACCCCTAATCTGCCCCCCACATCGTCGCCGACACCTGCCTACACTTATTAACCCCTAATCTGCCGAGCGGACCGCACCGCTACTATAATAAAGTTATTAACCCCTAATCCGCCTCACTAACCCTATCATAAATAGTATTAACCCCTAATCTGCCCTCCCTAACATCGCCGACACCTACCTTCAATTATTAACCCCTAATCTGCCGACCGGAGCTCACCGCTATTCTAATAAATGGATTAACCCCTAAAGCTAAGTCTAACCCTAACACTAACACCCCCCTAAGTTAAATATAATTTTTATCTAACAAAATAAATTAACTCTTATTAAATAAATGATTCCTATTTAAAGCTAAATACTTACCTGTAAAATAAATCCTAATATAGCTACAATATAAATTATAATTATATTATAGCTATTTTAGGATTAATATTTATTTTACAGGCAACTTTGTAATTATTTTAACCAGGTACAATAGCTATTAAATAGTTAAGAACTATTTAATAGTTACCTAGTTAAAATAATAACAAATTTACCTGTAAAATAAATCATAACCTAAGATATAATTAAACCTAACACTACCCTATCAATAAAATAATTAAATAAACTACCTACAATTACCTACAATTAACCTAACACTACACTATCAATAAATTAATTAAACACAATTGCTACAAATAAATAAAATTAAATAAACTATCTAAAGTACAAAAAATAAAAAAGAACTAAGTTACAGAAAATAATAAAATATTTACAAACATAATAAAAATATTACAACAATTTTAAACTAATTACACCTACTCTAAGCCCCCTAATAAAATAACAAAGCCCCCCAAAATAAAAAATTCCCTACCCTATTCTAAAATACAAATATTACAAGCTCTTTTACCTTACCAGCCCTGAACAGGGCCCTTTGCGGGGCATGCCCCAAGAATTTCAGCTCTTTTGCCTGTAAAAAAAAACATACAATACCCCCCCCCAACATTACAACCCACCACCCACATACCCCTAATCTAACCCAAACCCCCCTTAAATAAACCTAACACTACCCCCCTGATGATCTTCCTACCTTGTCTTCACCATGCCAGGTTCACCGATCCGTCCTGGCTCCAAGATCTTCATCCAACCCAAGCGTGGGCTAGACATCCACTGAAGAAGTCCAGAAGAGGGTCCAAAGTCTTCCTCCTATCCGGCAAGAAGAGGACATCCGGACCGGCAAACATCTTCTCCAAGCGGCATCTTCTATCTTCTTCCATCCGATGACGACCGGCTCCATCTTGAAGACCTCCAGCGCGGATCCATCCTCTTCTTCCGACGACTAGACGACGAATGACGGTTCCTTTAAGGGACGTCATCCAAGATGGCGTCCCTCGAATTCCGATTGGCTGATAGGATTCTATCAGCCAATCGGAATTAAGGTAGGAATTTTCTGATTGGCTGATGGAATCAGCCAATCAGAATATAGTTCAATCCGATTGGCTGATCCAATCAGCCAATCAGATTGAGCTCGCATTCTATTGGCTGATCGGAACAGCCAATAGAATGCGAGCTCAATCTGATTGGCTGATTGGATCAGCCAATCGGATTGAACTATATTCTGATTGGCTGATTCCATCAGCCAATCAGAAAATTCCTACCTTAATTCCGATTGGCTGATAGAATCCTATCAGCCAATCGGAATTCGAGGGACGCCATCTTGGATGACGTCCCTTAAAGGAACCGTCATTCGTCGTCTAGTCGTCGGAAGAAGAGGATGGATCCGCGCTGGAGGTCTTCAAGATGGAGCCGGTCGTCATCGGATGGAAGAAGATAGAAGATGCCGCTTGGAGAAGATGTTTGCCGGTCCGGATGTCCTCTTCTTGCCGGATAGGAGGAAGACTTTGGACCCTCTTCTGGACTTCTTCAGTGGATGTCTAGCCCACGCTTGGGTTGGATGAAGATCTTGGAGCCAGGACGGATCGGTGAACCTGGCATGGTGAAGACAAGGTAGGAAGATCATCAGGGGGGTAGTGTTAGGTTTATTTAAGGGGGGTTTGGGTTAGATTAGGGGTATGTGGGTGGTGGGTTGTATTGTTGGGGGGGGGTATTGTATGTTTTTTTTTTACAGGCAAAAGAGCTGAAATTCTTGGGGCATGCCCCGCAAAGGGCCCTGTTCAGGGCTGGTAAGGTAAAAGAGCTTGTAATATTTGTATTTTAGAATAGGGTAGGGAATTTTTTATTTTGGGGGGCTTTGTTATTTTATTAGGGGGCTTAGAGTAGGTGTAATTAGTTTAAAATTGTTGTAATATTTTTATTATGTTTGTAAATATTTTATTATTTTCTGTAACTTAGTTCTTTTTTATTTTTTGTACTTTAGATAGTTTATTTAATTTTATTTATTTGTAGCAATTGTGTTTAATTAATTTATTGATAGTGTAGTGTTAGGTTAATTGTAGGTAATTGTAGGTAGTTTATTTAATTATTTTATTGATAGGGTAGTGTTAGGTTTAATTATATCTTAGGTTATGATTTATTTTACAGGTAAATTTGTTATTATTTTAACTAGGTAACTATTAAATAGTTCTTAACTATTTAATAGCTATTGTACCTGGTTAAAATAATTACAAAGTTGCCTGTAAAATAAATATTAATCCTAAAATAGCTATAATATAATTATAATTTATATTGTAGCTATATTAGGATTTATTTTACAGGTAAGTATTTAGCTTTAAATAGGAATCATTTATTTAATAAGAGTTAATTTATTTCGTTAGATAAAAATTATATTTAACTTAGGGGGGTGTTAGTGTTAGGGTTAGACTTAGCTTTAGGGGTTAATCCATTTATTAGAATAGCGGTGAGCTCCGGTCGGCAGATTAGGGGTTAATAAGTGTAGGTAGGTGTCGGCGACGTTGTGGGGGGCAGATTAGGGGTTAATAAATATAACATAGGGGTCGGCGATGTTAGGGGTAGCAGATTAGGGGTACATAGGGATAACGTAGGTGGCGGCGATTTGCGGTCGGAAGATTAGGGGTTAAAAATTTTAATCGAGTGGCGGCGATGTGGGGGGAGCTCGGTTTAGGGGTACATAGGTAGTTTATGGGTGTTAGTGTACTTTAGGGTACAGTAGTTAAGAGCTTTATAAACCGGCGTTAGCCAGAAAGCTCTTAACTCCTGCTATTTTCAGGCGGCTGGAATCTTGTCGTTAGAGCTCTAACGCTCACTGCAGAAACGACTCTAAATACCGGCGTTAGGAAGATCCCATTGAAAAGATAGGCTACGCAAATGGCGTAGGGGGATCTGCGGTATGGAAAAGTCGCGGCTGTAAAGTGAGCGTTAGACCCTTTAATCACTGACTCCAAATACCAGCGGGCGCCCAAAACCAGCGTTAGGAGCCTCTAACGCTGGTTTTGACGGCTACCGCCGAACTCTAAATCTAGGCCTTAGAGTTCAAAGTCTTGTTCTTAAAGCAGCATATATATTATGAAGTGAGAAAGGAGACAGTGATTCCCCAGTATGAAATAGTGTGCAGAGTAATTTAGAAAACTGCAGTGCCTGTCAGCTCCAGTTAAATTAAGAGTGATGCTGTAAGTGTACAATAACAATTCAGCAGTTAAGTTCTCAAATAGTATGGAAGGAATAAAATTAAGAGGTAACTTAGCTGTAAGTCCAAGGATGCAAACAGGATATTTCAGGGGATGTAATCCTTGTAGAAAATAGTCCAGAGTAATCCAAGCAAACAGTCCTTTGTGAAAGCAGTTGGTTTGAGAAAAACAATGCAGCTCAGAGACTGTGTGTAAGCTGTTACTCCTGCTAATGAAAATAACTAAGCACCTGTTTGCTGACAGGGGGAGCCTTAAGTAACATGAAAGTGAGAGAACCATGTGATGAGAAGTGAGAGAAGTAAAACATGAAATGGAATCCTGACACCCTACCACTCCCTACTACTACTACACATGCAGGTAACCCAGGTTATGTTTTTTCCTCCTTGGAGGGTGGGTTGTTCCCGCTGGAGGTTGTGGCACGTTTTTGCTTTTACATGCTTTTGGCGCTTGCTCATCTACAAAGTCCTCGTGCCCGATTGCCCCAGGTTTCTCGGCCACAGGTGGGCATGTGGAGTTCCCTGCGGGTGTAACTGTTCCTGAGTGTTGTGCCTTTTGTTACAGGCTGGCTCGCTGGCTCGTTTTTGTGCTGTTTGGGGACCCTATCCTTCTCGGCTATGGGACTCATCAGTCTCTTCCTTCGAATGGCTCACCTCGTAAGACATGGGGGGTGACGTAATCACCTTTAAGTCTTGTTATCGAGATTCTTCCCAGTTTTTTTTGAGGAACAGGATTTCCGTTAAGCTGGCCTGTGGATATTCTGTTCTTCTTGGGCATTAACCCATGGGTTGCCTGTCATTTTATTTTATCCGGTTAGGATGAATTTTATTTTTATTTTCCATACTATGTTTCCTGTGGGAACTTCTCTGGGATCAATACTCGCTGTTTGCTTCTACGGAAGTTGTTCGGGACACGTTAGTCCCATGTTTGTCTGTTTTTTCTCCGCCCTCTCTGAGGGCAGATTTAGCCAGCTTGGCAGTTTTGACCCTGATTGCAGGCTGGTCCTGCTTGGGTTCAGATCTTCTGTCTTGCGGCTTATTCATAAACGTGGCGCCTATAATACCTTGCTGATCAGGTTAGGGTGCTGAGTGCCCTCAATATTATTTATGTTTCTTGTTATTTGTTTTACAATTTTCAGCTAAGCATTCTCAAGAGGACTTGTGGGTCCGTGCAGCTCTCGGGATTGTTTCAGTCCTTAATTAGCCGTCTCTCTGGTGACTGGGTCAGTGAATTTTTCTATGTCACTCTCTGTTGCTTCCGATACCCTCGGAACCTAGAGTATTCCTTCCCACGTGGTGGGAAGGTTAGAGGGTTTAGCGCCTCTTTCTGCATGTCAGGGCGGTTTTGCCTTTAGGAGGCCCTGGGATTTGTCCTTTTTTGGACTTGTTCCTTTAGTGGTTCTCTTCTTCATTGAGACCTTCTTGGACTTTGTCTGTTTCTCCTTGTGGATTGGGTCACCTTTGGGGGACTTGGATTCCCTTTGGGAGTTGGTTGTTCCTTTTTTGGGACATTAGACAGTGAGGTCTTTTTGGGCTCTGGTTAGGGGTCCTTCCCTGGTGTTGGGAATGCTCTGCATCTCCTTCTTGGGATAGAAGAGGTCCTAATGGTTTTCCACTCATATGGTTCAGATTTTGCCATCCAGGTGGCATCCAAACCCATGTTTTACTGTCCTCTGAATTCGAATCTGAGGTGATGTGGAGGCTTGCTATTGCTCGGTTCGGGTGACTTGTCCTCACTGTTCCCCTTGTGTCTGGAGCTCATGGCTAGCTGGACAGCTAGCTTTGCATACTAATGCTCTGTGGCTTTTTTTTCTTTAGAGGTTCAGTGCCTGGCAGCCCGGATTGCCTGGAATGTGTCCTCTGTCTTGGAGGTTGGGCAATCTGTTATTCTGTTCGGCTGCTTTTTCCTCACGGATAGTGATGTCGCAAATAGTTCCCGGCGAACATAGCATGTTCGCGTTCGCCACGGACGGCGAACATATGCAATGTTCAGTCCGCCCCCTATTCCTCATCATTGAGTAAACTTTGACCCTGTACCTCACAGTCAGAAGACACATTACAGCCAATCAGCAGCAGACCCTCCCTACCAGACCCTCCCACCTCCTGGACAGCATCCATTTTAGATTCATTCGGAAGCTGCATTCTTAGTGAGAGGAGGGACAGTGTAGCTGCTGCTGATTTAATAGGGAAATCGATAGCTAGGTTAGTGTATTCAGTGTCCACTACAGTCCTGAAGGACTCATCTGATCTCTGCTGTAAGGACAGCACACCAAAAAGCCCTTTTTATTTCCCCCCTGTGTAATCTAATTACAGTTGCCTGCCTGCCAGCGTGTGTGTCAGGCTCACAGCGTGTACTGTGCCCACTTGCCCAGTGCCACCACTCATATCTGGTGTAACAGTAGTGTACATTTAAAAAAAACAACACTTTTTTGACTGTGAAATAATAGCAGACAGCTGCCAGTACCCAAGATGGCCGCCAATAAGGCAGATGGGGAGGGTTAGAGAGCTGTTTTGGGGGAGATCAGGGAGGTTGGGGGCTAAGGAGGGATGCTACACTACAGAATATGTAAATATGGTAAAAAAAATAAATATTTTTTATTTTAGTACTGGCAGACTTTCTGCCAGTACTTAAGATGGCGGGGACAATTGTGGTGTGGGGGAGGGAAGGGAACTGTTTGGGAGGGATCAGGGGGTCTGATGTGTCAGGTGGGAGGCTGATCTCTACACTAAAGCTAAAATTAACCCTGCAAGCTCCCTACAAACTACCTAATGAACCCCTTCACTGCTAGCCATAATACACGTGTGATGCGCAGCAGCATTTAGTAGCCTTCTAATTACCAGAAAGCAACACCAAAGTCATATATGTCTACTATTTCTGAACAAAGGGGATCCCAGAGAAGCATTTACAACCATTTGTGCCATAATTGCACAAGCTGTTTGTAAATAATTTCAGTGAGAAACCTAAAATTGCGAAAAAATGATTTTTTTTTTTTTAAATTTGATCGCATTTGGCGGTGAAATGGTGGCATGAAATATACCAAAATGGGCCTAGATCAATACTTTGGGTTGTCTACTACACTACACTTAAGCTACAATTAACTCTACAAGCTCTCTAATTAACCCCTTCACTGCTGGGCATAAGACACGTGTGGTGCGCAGTGGCATTTTGCAGCCTTCTAATTACCAAAAGCAACGCCAAAGCCATATAAGTCTGCTATTTCTGAACAAAGGGGATCCCAGAGAAGCATTTACAACCATTTATGCCATAATTGCATAAGTTGTTTGTAAATAATTTCTGTGAGAAACCTAAAGTTTGTGAAAAAGTGAACAATTTTTTTTTATTTGATCGCATTTGGCGGTGAAATGGTTGCATTAAATATACCAAAATGGGCCTAGATAAATACTTTGGGTTGTCTACTACACTACACTTAAGCTAAAATTAACTCTACAAGCTGCCTACATGCTCCCTAATTAACCCCTTCACTGCTGGGCATAAAACACGTGTGGTGCGCAGTGTCATTTAGCAGCCTTCTAATTACCAAAAAGCAACGCCAAAGCCATATAAGTCTGCTATAATGGCATGTCTGGCACACAGTGTTTCAGCAAGGGTCCATCTGACCACTCATACCTGGTCTGCAAAGCATGGTCAGGGCAGGTATATCACCTACACTGCGCACTGTGAAGCGGGCGTAACCCTTACACTACCTGATCGATACAACATCATACCTGATGTTTTAATCACGTTATTCCAAACAATTTAGGAATGTTAGGTGATTTATGCCCTTTATGGATTAAAACCAGACTCTGCATCAACTATGTAATTTTCCATGGGTCCCCTTCCGGCATGCCACAGTCCAGGTGTTAGTCCCCTTGAAACAACTTTTCCATCACTATTGTGGCCAGAAAGAGTCCCTGTGGGTTTTAAAATTCGCCTGCCTATTGAAGTCTATGGCGGTTCGCCCAGTTTGCGAACTTTTGCAGAAATTTGTGTTCGCCGTTCGCGAACCCAAATTTTTATGTTTGCAACATCACTATCAGCGAAGCACCTGGTTTTAGTTTTAAATACTCCCCATAATCAAATATACATTGGCAATGATCTCTTACATAGATATGCCATACAAATAGATTTGATTAACCTTTGCCTCAGGAGCAGGTTAAAGGGGGACCCTGAAGTATTTCAGGATGAAAATACAGACCTGAAATCAAACCAGCAGTTGCCATACGTCGTGAATATGCAGGTGTCTAATGATATTATAATCCCTGCTGGGGCTGACTAATTCCTCTTACCCTTACAGGTAAAAATAGGTCAGAAATTAAAAACTTCTGAAACACTAATATGCCTCTCCCATAGAGTGCAAAATCTGGGTATAACAATGACCCATGCTCCTATGGTAAATATTGGAACTATTCCAATACATGTTATTGTGCATAACATGACCCCACAGGATATAACCTTATCCAAAGGAACTACCATAGGATATGCGCTGGAATCAAGTTATTACACTGTTTGATTCCAGAATAATTTAAATGGGCTAATACCTGAAGGATACTTAACTGAAGAACAATTAATAGAACAATCCTTTGCATCTATGCCAGAGGGACTATTTACAATTCAGTCTATTTATCCCTTCAGCTCAGAGGAAGGCATCTGTAAAATTGAAGAAGCCTTTCTAGTATTTGATCAGACGATCAAAGAGCAAGAATATCCCAATACCCAGAATCATGGGGGCAATGTAAATTATAATCAAGGGAATCTCACCTCTAAGTTGGAAGAAGTCTATGAAATAGGACAGCCTGAAACCTTTTCAGGATTTCAGCAAATAGTCGAAGAGCAAATCTCTTTAGCTAATGGCTGTTCCAGTGATGATAAATGTCAACAGCTACGAGAACTCTTGATGGAGTACAAGGATATTTTTGCTAGGGTTTCTTATGACTGTGAGACTACAGACTTGCACATTGCAAGAATCCAAACAGATACAAATGCACCACCTTTCTTTGTTAAACAATACAGACTTCTTTTAGCCTCATATGATTCTCTTGCAAAAATCATAAGAAACTTGGAAGAAAGAGGTATTATCAGACAGGTGCATAGCTGTTATAACAATCCTATTCTAGGTGTTCTTAAGCTCAATGGACAATGGCGTTTGTGTGCTGACTTAAGACAGCTAAGCAAACAAGTGTACATGTCTGGCTGGCCTGTGCCATACATTGACCAGTGCCTAGCGCAGATGCAGGGATCTAAAATATTCACTACCATTGATTGTGCACAGGGATATTGGACCATAAAGTTATATGAAGAGGACCAGTATAAGCTTGTGTTCTCATTTCAAAAGGTCCAGTATGCATTCCAAAGACTCCCATTTGTTTACATAAATTCCGGTCATGAATTTGCTTTATTCATGCATAAGGCTATGCCTGATAGACATGTGCGGTTCGTTTCGGATTAATTCGGAAATTCGGTAAATTCGGTAAATTCGGAGATTCGGATCGATTCGGATTTCCGAATTAAAATACTTCCGAATCTACCGAATGAATCCGAAATAGCTGCCGTATCTCCGAATAAATCCGAATTAGCTCGTTAAGATTCGGCATTTCCCCATAGGAAACAATGGGAGTTTCGGCTGAAAACAAACTAACACCGCAGCCCCATTGTTTCCTATGGGGAAACACTAAGTCTGCACCTAACACCCTAACATGTACCCCGAGTCTCTAAACACCCCTAATCTAACACTTATTAACCCCTAATCTGCCGCCCCCGCTATCGCTGACACCTGCATTATTTTATTAACCCCTAATCTGCCGACCGAATATCGCCGCCACCTACATTATAACTATTAACCCCTAATCTGCTGTCCCTAACACCCCCCGCCTACATTATAGTTATTAACCCCTAATCTGCCCCCCCCAACGTCGCCGCAATCTAACTACAAGTATTAACCCCTAATCTGCCGACCCGATATCGCCGCCGCCTACATTATAGCTATTAACCCCTAATCTGCTGTCTCTAACAGCGCCGACCCCTACATTATAGTTATTAACCCCTAATCTGCCCCCCCAACGTCGCCGCAATCTAACTACAACTATTAACCCCTAATCTGCCGACCCGATATCGCCGCCGCCTACATTATAGCTATTAACCCCTAATCTGCTGTCCCTAACACCGCCGACCCCTACATTATAGTTATTAACCCCTAATCTGCCTCCCCCAACGTCGCCGCAATCTAACTACAAGTATTAACCCCTAATCTGCCGACCCGATATCGCCGCCGCCTACATTATAGCTATTAACCCCTAATCTGCTGTCCCTAACATCGCCGACCCCTACATTATAGTTATTAAGCCCTAATCTGCCCCCCCCAACGTCGCCGCAATCCTAACTACAAGTATTAACCCCTAATCTGCCGACCTGATATCGCCGCAACCTAAAATTATAACTATTAACCCCTAATCTGCTGTCCCTAACACCGCCGACCCCTACATTATAGTTATTAACCCCTAATCTGCCTCCGCCCAACGTCGCCACAATCTAACTACAAGTATTAACCCCTAATCTGCCGACCGCAAATCGCCGCCACTATAATAAATGTATTAACCCCTAAACCGCCGCACTCCCGCCTCGCAAACACTATAATACATTTTATTAACCCCTAATCTGCCCTCCCTAACATCGCCGCCACCTACCTACAATTATTAACCCCTAATCTCCCGCCCCCATCGTCGCCGCTACTATAATAAGGTTATTAACCCCTAAACCTAAATCTAACCCTAACACTAACACCCCCTAACTTAAATATAATTTAAATAAAACGAAATAAGTTTACTATAGTTAAATAAATGAATCCTATTTAAAACTAAAGACTTACCTGTAAAATAAACCCTAAGATAGCTGCAATATAACTAATAGTTACATTGTAGCTATTTTAGCATTTATTTTTATTTTACAGGCAACTTTGTATTTATTTTAACTAGGTACAATAGTTATTAAATAGTTAATAACTATTTAATAGCTACCTAGTTAAAATAAATACAAATTTACCTGTAAAATAAATCCTAACCTAAGTTACACTAACACCTAACACTACACTATCATTAAATTAACTAAATAAATGATTCCTATTTAAAACTAAATACTTACCTGTAAAATAAACCCTAACATAGCTGCAATATAACTAATAGTTACATTGTAGCTATTTTAGCATTTATATTTATTTTACAGGCAACTTTGTATTTATTTTAACTAGGTACAAAAGCTATTAAATAGTTATTGACTAATTAATAGCTACCTAGTTAAAATAATTACAAAATTACCTGTAAAATAAATCCTAACCTAAGTTACAATTAAACCTAACACTACACTGTCATTAAATAAATTAACTACAAGTACCTACAATTATCTACAATTAAATAAACTAAAGTACAAAACCCCCCCACTAAATTACAAAAAAAACCAAACACTAAATTACAAAAAATAAAAAAATATTACAAGAATTTTAAACTAATTACACCTAATCTAAGCCCCCTAATAAAATAACAAAGCCCCCCAAAATAAAAAAAAATGCCCTACCCTATACTAAATTACAAAAGTTAACAGCTCTATTACCTTACCAGCCCTGAACAGGGCCCTTTTGCGGGGCATGCCCCAAAGAAAACAGCTCTTTTGCCTGTAAAAAAAAAACACAATCCCCCCCCCCACATTACAACCCACCACCCACATACCCCTACTCTAACCCAAACCCCCCTTAAATAAACCTAACACTACCCCCCTGAAGATCTCCCTACCTTGAGTCGTGTTCACCCAGCCGGGACGAAGTCTTCATCTGATGGGGCAGAAGAGGACATCCAGACCGGCAGAAGTCTTCATCCAAGCGGGGCAAGAAGAGGTCTTCCATCCATCATACAAGTACCAAAATACAAACAAACACTAAATTACCAAAAATAATAAAATATTACAATAATTTTAAACTAATTACACCTAATCTAAGCCCCCTACTAGCTATTAATATAGCTTCAATATAACTAATAGTTACATTGTAGCTATTTTAGGATTTATATGTATTTTACAGGCAACTTTGTATTTATTTTAACTAGGTACAATAGTTATTAAATAGTTAATAACTATTTAATAACTACCTAGCTAAAATAAATACAAATTTACCTGTAAAATAAATCATAACCTAAGTTACAATTACACCTAACACTACACTATCATTAAATTAACTAAATAAATGAATCCTATATAAAACTAAAGACTTACCTGTAAAATAAACCCTAATATAGCTGCAATATAACTAATAGTTACATTGTAGCTATTTTAGCATTTATATTTATTGTACAGGCAACTTTGTATTTATTTTAACTAGGTTCAATAGCTATTAAATAGATACTGACTATTTAATAGCTACCTAGTTAAAATAATTACAAAATTACCTGTAAAATAAATCCTAACCTAAGTTACAATTAAACCTAACACTACACTATCATTAAATAAATTAACTACAAGTACCTACAATTAAATACAATTAAAAAAACTAAACTAAAGTACAAACCCCCGCCCACTAAATTACAAAAAATAAAAAAAATATTACAAGAATTTTAAACTAATTACACCTAATCTAAGCCCCCTAATAAAATAACAAAGCCCCCCAAAATAAAATGCCCTAACCTATACTAAATTACAAAAGTTAACAGCTCTATTACCTTACCAGCCCTGAACAGGGCCCTTTGCGGGGCATGCCCCAAAGAAAACAGCTCTTTTGCCTGTAAAAAAAAAACACAATCCCCCCCCCCACATTACAACCCACCACCCACATACCCCTACTCTAACCCAAACCCCCCTTAAATAAACCTAACACTACCCCCCTGAAGATCTCCCTACCTTGAGTCGTGTTCACCCAGCCGGGCCGAAGTCTTCATCCGATGGGGCAGAAGAGGACATCCAGACCGGCAGAAGTCTTCATCCAAGCGGGGCAAGAAGAGGTCTTCCATCCATCAGAAAAGTACAAAAAAACAAACAAACACTAAATTAGCAAAAATAATAAAATATTACAATCATTTTAAACTAATTACACCTAATCTAAGCCCCCTACTAGCTATTAATATAGCTACAATATAACTAATAGTTACATTGTAGCTATTTTAGGATTTATATTTATTTTACAGGCAACTTTGTATTTATTTTAACTAGGTACAATAGCTATTAAATAGTTAATAACTACCTAGCTAAAATAAATACAAATTTACCTGTAAAATAAACCCTAACCTAAGTTACAATTACACCTAACACTACACTGTCATTAAATTAACTAAATAAATTAATCCTATATAAAACTAAATACTTACCTGTAAAATAAACCCTAATATAGCTACAATATAACTAATGGTTACATTGTAGCTATTTTAGCATTTATATTTATTTTACAGGCAACTTTGTATTTATTTTAACTAGGTACAATAGCTATTAAATAGATATTTACTGTTTAATAGCTACCTAGTTAAAATAATTACAAAATTACCTGTAAAATAAATCCTAACCTAAGTTACTATTAAACCTAACACTACACTATCATTAAATAAATTAACTACAAGTACCTACAATTAAATACAATGAAATAAACTAAAGTACAAAAAAAACAAACACTAAATTACAAAAAATAAAAAAAATTACAAGAATTTTAAACTAATTACACCTAATCTAAGCCCCCTAATAAAATAACAAAGCCCCCCAAAATAAAAAAATGCCCTACCCTATACTAAATTACAAAAGTAATCAGCTCTATTACCTTACCAGCCCTGAACAGGGCCTTTTGCGGGGCATGCCCCAAAGAAAACAGCTCTTTTGCCTGTAAAAAAAAACACAATACCCCCCCCCACATTACAACCCACCACCCACATACCCCTACTCTAACCCAAACCCCCCTTAAATAAACCTAACACTACCCCCCTGAAGATCTCTCTACCGTGTCTTCACCCAGCGGGCCGAAGTCTTCATCCGATCGGGCAGAAGAGGACATCCAGACCGGCAGAAGTCTTCATCAAAGCGGGGCAAGAAGAGGTCTTCCATCCATCAGAAGTCTTGATCCAGGCGGCATCTTCTCTGTTCATCCATCCGGAGCGGAGCGGCAGCATCCTGAAGACATCCCACGCAGAGCATCCTCTTCTTTCTTGATCCGACGACTAAGTGACTGTACCTTTAAGTGACGTCATCCAAGATGGCGTCCCTTGAATTCCGATTGGCTGATAGGATTCTATCAGCCAATCGGAATTAAGGTAGGAAAAATCTGATTGGCTGATTCAATCAGCCAATCAGATTCAAGTTCAATCCGATTGGCTGATGGAATCAGCCAATCAGATTGACCTCGCATTCTATTGGCTGTTCCGATCAGCCAATAGAATGCGAGCTCAATCTGATTGGCTGATTGGATCAGCCAATCGGATTGAACTTGAATCTGATTGGCTGATTGAATCAGCCAATCAGATTTTTCCTACCTTAATTCCGATTGGCTGATAGAATCCTATCAGCCAATCGGAATTCAAGGGACGCCATCTTGGATGACGTCACTTAAAGGTACAGTCACCTAGTCGTCGGATCAAGAAAGAAGAGGATGCTCTGCGTGGGATGTCTTCAGGATGCTGCCGCTCCGCTCCGGATGGATGAACAGAGAAGATGCCGCCTGGATCAAGACTTCTGATGGATGGAAGACCTCTTCTTGCCCCGCTTGGATGAAGACTTCTGCCGGTCTGGATGTCCTCTTCTGCCCGATTGGATGAAGACTTCGGCCCGCTGGGTGAAGACACGGTAGAGAGATCTTCAGGGGGTAGTGTTAGGTTTATTTAAGGGGGGTTTGGGTTAGAGTAGGGGTATGTGGGTGGTGGGTTGTAATGTGGGGGGGGGTATTGTGTTTTTTTTTACAGGCAAAAGAGCTGTTTTCTTTGGGGCATGCCCCGCAAAAGGCCCTTTTAAGGGCTGGTAAGGTAATAGAGCTGATTACTTTTGTAATTTAGTATAGGGTAGGGCATTTTTTTATTTTGGGGGGCTTTGTTATTTTATTAGGGGGCTTAGATTAGGTGTAATTAGTTTAAAATTCTTGTAATTTTTTTTATTTTTTGTAATTTAGTGTTTGTTTTTTTGTACTTTAGTTTAGTTTATTTCATTGTATTTAATTGTAGGTACTTGTAGTTAATTTATTTAATGATAGTGTAGTGTTAGGTTTAATAGTAACTTAGGTTAGGATTTATTTTACTGGTAATTTTGTAATTATTTTAACTAGGTAGCTATTAAACAGTAAATATCTATTTAATAGCTATTGTACCTAGTTAAAATAAATACAAAGTTGCCTGTAAAATAAATATAAATGCTAAAATAGCTACAATGTAACTATTAGTTATATTGTAGCTATATTAGGGTTTATTTTACAGGTAAGTATTTAGTTTTATATAGGATTAATTTATTTAGTTAATTTAATGACAGTGTAGTGTTAGGTGTAATTGTAACTTAGGTTAGGGTTTATTTTACAGGTAAATTTGTATTTATTTTAGCTAGGTAGTTATTAAATAGTTATTAACTATTTAATAGCTATTGTACCTAGTTAAAATAAATACAAAGTTGCCTGTAAAATAAATATAAATCCTAAAATAGCTACAATGTAACTATTAGTTATATTGTAGCTATATTAATAGCTAGTAGGGGGCTTAGATTAGGTGTAATTAGTTTAAAATGATTGTAATATTTTATTATTTTTGCTAATTTAGTGTTTGTTTGTTTTTTTGTACTTTTCTGATGGATGGAAGACCTCTTCTTGCCCCGCTTGGATGAAGACTTCTGCCGGTCTGGATGTCCTCTTCTGCCCCATCGGATGAAGACTTCGGCCCGGCTGGGTGAACACGACTCAAGGTAGGGAGATCTTCAGGGGGGTAGTGTTAGGTTTATTTAAGGGGGGTTTGGGTTAGAGTAGGGGTATGTGGGTGGTGGGTTGTAATGTGGGGGGGGGGATTGTGTTTTTTTTTTACAGGCAAAAGAGCTGTTTTCTTTGGGGCATGCCCCGCAAAGGGCCCTGTTCAGGGCTGGTAAGGTAATAGAGCTGTTAACTTTTGTAATTTAGTATAGGGTAGGGCATTTTTTTTATTTTGGGGGGCTTTGTTATTTTATTAGGGGGCTTAGATTAGGTGTAATTAGTTTAAAATTCTTGTAATATTTTTTTATTTTTTGTAATTTAGTGTTTGTTTTTTTTTTGTAATTTAGTGGGGGGGTTTTGTACTTTAGTTTATTTAATTGTAGATAATTGTAGGTACTTGTAGTTAATTTATTTAATGACAGTGTAGTGTTAGGTTTAATTGTAACTTAGGTTAGGATTTATTTTACAGGTAATTTTGTAATTATTTTAACTAGGTAGCTATGAAATAGTCAATATCTATTTAATAGCTATTGTACCTAGTTAAAATAAATACAAAGTTGCCTGTAAAATAAATATAAATGCTAAAATAGCTACAATGTAATTATTAGTTATATTGCAGCTATATTAGGGTTTATTTTACAGGTAAGTATTTTGTTTTAAATATGATTCATTTATTTAGTTAATTTATTGATAGTGTAGTGTTAGGTGTCATTGTAACTTAGGTTAGGATTTATTTTACAGGTAAATTTGTATTTATTTTAACTAGGTAGCTATTAAATAGTTATTAACTATTTAATAACTATTGTACCTAGTTAAAATAAATACAAAGTTGCCTGTAAAATAAAAATAAATGCTAAAATAGCTACAATGTAACTATTAGTTATATTGTAGCTATCTTAGGGTTTATTTTACAGGTAAGTCTTTAGTTTTAAATAGGATTCATTTATTTAACTATAGTAAACTTATTTCGTTTTATTTAAATTATATTTAAGTTAGGGGGTGTTAGTGTTAGGGTTAGATTTAGGTTTAGGGGTTAATAACCTTATTATAGTAGCGGCGACGATGGGGGCGGGAGATTAGGGGTTAATAATTGTAGGTAGGTGGCGGCGATGTTAGGGAGGGCAGATTAGGGGTTAATAAAATGTATTATAGTGTTTGCGAGGCGGGAGTGCGGCGGTTTAGGGGTTAATACATTTATTATAGTGGCGGCGATTTGCGGTCGGCAGATTAGGGGTTAATACTTGTAGTTAGGATTGCGGCGACGTTGGGGGGGGCAGATTAGGGGTTAATAACTATAATGTAGGGGTCGGCGGTGTTAGGGACAGCAGATTAGGGGTTAATAGTTATAATGTAGGCGGCGATATCGGGTCGGCAGATTAGGGGTTAATACTTGTAGTTAGATTGCGGCGACGTTGGGGGAGGCAGATTAGGGGTTAATAACTATAATGTAGGGGTCGGCGGTGTTAGGGACAGCAGATTAGGGGTTAATAGCTATAATGTAGGCGGCGGCGATATCGGGTCGGCAGATTAGGGTTTAATACTTGTAGTTAGATTGCGGCGACGTTGGGGGAGGCAGATTAGGGGTTAATAACTATAATGTAGGGGTCGGCGGTGTTAGGGACAGCAGATTAGGGGTTAATAGCTATAATGTAGGCGGCGGCGATATCCGATCGGCAGATTAGGGGTTAAATAATGTTATTATAGGGTTTGCGATGTGGGGGGGCCTCGGTTTAGTGGTTCATAGGTAGTTTATGGGTGTTAGTGACTTAGTGTACTAAATGGGTGTTAGTGTACTAAAAACATACCGAATTTCGGAACGGAATAGAACCGAATTCAGCCGAATCCGAATAAATCCGAAACGAATTTATTCGGATCCGAATAAATCCGAAACGAATTTATTCAAATTTTGCCGAATCAGATTCGATCCGAAACGAAATTCGAAAAGTCCGAATCGATCCGAACCGAAAACGAACCGAATTTTTTAGCGGTGCACATGTCTAATGCCTGATGTACTGGAAAGGGGGACATTATCTTATGTTGATGATGTTTTAATCAAAAGCACAGACTTTGAAAAACACATCACAGAGCTTAAACACGTCCTCAGCCAACTTAAATGGTCAGGTGTCAAATTATCCCTAGAAAAAGCTCAATGGTGCCGCTCTCGTGTAAACTTCTTGGGACACAAAATTACTTCTGAAGGGTTAAATCCTCAGAAGAAAAAGGTGGAAGCTATAATAAATTCTAAGAACCCAACTAACTTAAAGGAATTGAGATCATTCCTGGGTATGACAAATTATTCTCGCAAATGTATTGATAATTATGCAGAATTAGCTAAACCACTGTTACTTCTTCTAAAGAAGGACGTGAAATGGCACTGGAGTGAGACTCAAGAGACAGCCATCAGAGAGTTAAAGAGAAAACTCACTCAAGCACCTTGCTTAGTGTACCCTGAGGGTGATAAACCTTTCTACTTAGAAACAGGTTACACATATATAAGCATGAGTTCTGTTTTATACCAAAAGCATGATAATATAAGCAAAGTCATGGCTTATGTGAGAAAAACTCTATCCCCAGTAGAAATCAAATTTAGCGATTGCGAAAAAGCCCTCTTATCTACTGTATGGGCTCTACAAAATTTCCACAGCTATATACAGGCTGAGAAAATTATTGTAGAACCGGCCCACCAGACTTTGCTATATCTGCAAAGTGAGAGAATAAGCTATGGTAATTTGTCTAATAGCCGCATAACAGCTTGGACTCTTTCCTTACAAGGCTGGCCTTTAGAAATTTGCTATAAGCAAAACAAAAAGAATCCAGTCGCACAGGGACTGGCTGAGCTCAACGACTGTACTGCTAAGGATCATGGGGAAGAGTTATTAGAAGATGATTTTCTGGAGGAACAATTGCTTTCCCCGTATAAAACATACAATGAGGACCATTGTCAAACTTTACCTTGGGTATATGTTGATGGTTTGTCTTACCATGCCACTATTCAGAATGAGTGCAGACTAGTCACTAGCATTGGTATAACTTGGGCAAATGAATTCCCAAATAGTTCTGTAGGTTTCACCATTGGACCAAGATCCAGTCAAGTTGCAGAACTAACTGCTGTCCTCAAAACCATTGAAATGGCTATTTAACAGGGTATTCATGAATTTGTGATCATTACTGACTCAAATTATGTGCGTGACAGTTTTGTTGAATACCTGCCAACTTGGAAAAGAAATGGCAGGCAGAAAACTAACAACAAAATAGTCAAACATGGCAAGTTGTTCTGCGAGGTTGCTAATCTAGTGGTATCCAATTGGTTAACCATACACTGGCAGAAGACCAAGGGTCATTCCAGAATTCAAGGTCCTGATAAGAAAGGCAATGATCTTGCGGATTCATTAGCCAAACAAGGAGCCATAACTGGAGAACACATTAATATTGACCACTTAATGGGGGCAATTCAGGTAGAAGCCATTATGAGAAACCAGGCTAAACAACAGAGTGAGCCTAACCTGGTACAATGGAGTCAGGATTCTCCTAGTGAGGACCTGATCACTAATCAAAAGAAAGACCCCATTGTAGGCATCTTCTATAAACACATAGAAGATCCTGAAAAGAACCCCATCACAAAATATGATTGTATTGGTAAGGAAGATCTTAGAATCCTAATGAAATCCAGATCACAATTCAAGTTACAGGATGGTCTGTTAGTTAGAACCTCCAAAACTGGCATCCAGTAATGGGTGGTACCTACAAAGTTCAGAGGTCTAATGCTTCAACATGCCCATAATGCTCCCACATCTGGTCATCGTGGTGAAATATTACATGACTATGCCTTTTGGTCGCACATGTTGAAGGATGTCCAAACCTACTGTCAAGGTTGTTTAATCTGTCCACAGTTCCAGCACACTGCACCCATGCATAGAGCACCATTGCAGAAAAGGGGGATGGTAATGCCATGGTCAGATAGACAAATTATTTTATTGGTCCAGTAACAAGGTGTCATGTTGACAGTAACATGCCTATTCACTAAATGGGTAGAGTGCATCAGTGCACCTAACAATAGTGATGAAACATGCGCAGCATTGCTCATAAACCACGTGTTTTTTTTAGACTTGGTTTACCCCAGATAATCGAATCTGATAGGGGACCCACTTCATTAGCAAAGTGATGACCAAAATGTGGAAAATACTAGGGGTCAAAAGAAAGCTTCATATTGCATATAGAGCTGCCTCAAGTGGTGGCGTAGAGCACTACAACCAGTCCATTGTAAAAATCCTCAAAACGTTTGTGAGTGAAAAGGGTAAAGACTGGGATGTAAAAATACCTCTAGTCCTGATGGCATTAAGAGCAACTATAAGCAGTGCTACTAAGATGTCACCTTTTTAGTTGATGACTGGTAGAAGAATGGTTCTACCTCAGCATCTACTGTACCGTACATCAGACCAGAACTTGATAAATACTGCCAATACGCATCAATATGTGGAGAACCTATGGAAGCACCTGCAATATGCCTTAGCATTTGCTGAAAGGAACATAGAAAAGTCTGCAACTGCCACTAAAACCTATTATGATCTCAAAATGTCCAAAAAGGAATAAATGATAAAATGTATCTTTATAAGTTTGAAAGAGATCAGGTTAAGGAGAAGAAATTTCTTCCATCATGGAAGGGTCCTTTTCTCATTACTGAGAAAATATCTCAAGTTGCCTATAAAATTAGGATACCTAATGATGAGATAAATGGGTCCATATTAATCAGTTGCAAGCGTGCCATCCTAGATCCCAACTACAAATCATAGAGGGAGAATGAAATATCGTATTCCCAAATGCACTAAAGACATATTGTAGTTTAAAGATGCCTAACTAATGAGCATGAGGTCTCACATATAATGGACTCTCTTCACAGAAGACTATCTATAATGCATTGGTCAATACACCCACCAAGTACCACTGACTTTAAGCCAATTCAAATACATGTGCCCTACATCTATTTAAAATTATAAGGGGGAAATATGTCAGGGTATCTGTAAATAGCATTGAATAAACTACATATGTATCAAATAAATTTTGGTACTTCAGATCAGCTAATGTCTCCTCTGACATGAATTGTGTGGGCTGTAGCCATAACAGACCAAACCCTGCTTATTCTTGGTTACATAGGAAAGAACAAAATATTTAGCTTTGAAGCTCACAGCTCCACAGGGGATTGCAAATAGGGACCTGATAATCAACCAAGCCAGCATACATCATGGGATGTTTGGAGACGAGAGTCTGTGAATAAGTCATACAAGCAGACAGAGATTCTTAGAATATAGTTATTAGCACAGACCTGTTAATTGCCCCTGAACCAACTGGATACACATAAGGCATCTGAACTCAAGTTACCTACAGACATGTGGGAATGCTGTGACTATGTCTTCATATGAAGTTATAGTGACAACATATATATATATAATTAAAATATCTTTTAATTAAAAAAAAATTTCTTTTTTTCTCTAGCACAATTGTTAGTCATTTGGTTAAGATTGGATATGTACATTGCTATTTAGTTCTCATATAATTTGATATCTGGTAACAAATTTTATATTTATTTGTATTACTTATATGGTTCTTAGCTAGAAATTTGTGTCCAATCTTTATTTACATGTACCACTCACACTTATATTTCTATATTTACATTTTTATTTTTATTTGTTATTTTTCATTTACAAATTGTACTTCTTATCATTAAGAAAAAAGTTTTTAGAGAATATCACAATATATGTCTATACTACGATATGCACTATTATCACAATAGACTTTCATATATTTGGAGTTTTAGAACGTTGTTGTTTACACATTTATATTTATAAGGAAAAGAATGAGTGACTGATTTGTTTACAACAAACTATTTCATTTTCACATATCACAGGTGTAATCACTATTTTATTTACCAAATGGTATTCTGATTGGTTGTTTTGTTGTATATAAGTCTATCCACACCTTGAACATATCACCTCTGATGAAGCGCATGTGCGCATGCGTGAAACGCGTCAGGTGTTAATATCTTGGCTTCACTTATGTACTAGCACCCTGCTAATAAACTGGTTTTGAACTGACCTTGGATGAAGCTTCGGCCTCTGTTTGTCCTCTTTTGGGGATCTTCTGCTTCCTATATACAGCGGATGAGATACCGCTCTGGCCGTTAGCTACTTGGAACCCGCATCCAGACCTAGGAGCCTTCCACCTCTAGGACCCAGTGGATGCCTGGTACGTTCCTGCGGACCTCCCGTGCGACGTTGCACGTATTCCTCACGTCTGACACTGCTCAGCGTACCTGTTGTGCGACGCGGCACATCATTCTGACGTCAGAGCTTTTGGTCATCGAGGACGACGAAAGACGCGGATACGGATGGTATACTCCCCCCGTCGGAACTGGTGAGCTTTTGCCCGCCTGGGATCTTCGGAGGAAGTTGTCCAGTACCTGTACCTACTTAGAACTGGTTGGTCCGCTAACTTTTGAAGGTACTTTATGTCTTTATTTACTCAGCACACCTGGATTGGGCCTTGGCCCTAAGGTTTTCTTAACGGGAACTTTATTCACACAACAGTTCACCACCTTGGAACTTTCTCCAGCGCTTTGACTATACACAGTCTAGCGCAATATATTGGGACTGAGTACCATTATTTTGGACTTATTGTGGACAGCTTTATATTTTTTATACTTTTGATACTTTTCTTATAATCTGATATTTAAATGATCCACACTTTACATAGAGTTTGGATACAAATATTTTGTACTAATTTACCTGTTTTTGTACTTAAGTAACAGACCAGATTTAAATATTCAGATTTATTATATGCAAGAGTCCACAAGTGATTAAAGTCCCCTAGTTATATCGGCTACTGTTTTTCCCTGATTGTTATTGTTTTTCATTTATCTCAGCTGATATATCCAGGGTTCCGTTGGTTCATATCATATTTATATTGTATATATTTTGTACTTTAGTGCACTCTCCATAATGGCAACGATGATTGTACCCACAGGGGTTATAAATGAAACAAAAAGAAAACGCATTATGGAAAGTGCACTTAAAGGTGAAAACCAGACATTGGTTCTGGTAAATGAGGATGACACTACTAATGCATTTTCAAAATTAGAGTTATTGAGGTTTAAGGAGACTAATTTGTGGTGGAATATAGAGTTCTTAGAACTCTATATATCTGAACGCAAGGTACCTAGGGGATTAAGAATGAAAAAATACCCCTCTTTTGCACTCAGTAATCCAAAATTTATGGAAGAATGGAACGAGAATTTAACTAATTGTTCCATAATACTAATGAAGCAGTTATTAAGCCACAAAAAAGAAGAAAGGGAACAGGTTCTCATTGAAATTAGTAATGTTATTGAGACACTCAAACCATTTGAAACTACTCAGAAATATGCTGATTATACGAAACAACTTACTGAGACAATTGATAATCTAGATACAGTCTTATCTGAAAGAAAGGTACAAAAATACCAGAGAGATGTTAAAGATTATGAACTCAATATAGTATATTCCTGGCAACAACACAAACCAGTCAGATCAAATTGGACGTCCAATAAGAACAATAAGAATAAAAATAAAAACAAAAAAGGTAATAAAAACAAGTCGGAAAAAAATAAACATGTCACGTTTTCAAGTATAGATACTGACTGTCAAGATACTAGTGCCCAATCATCAGAAGGAGAACAGTCACAATATATCCCTGAACCAGAAAGGACCAGTTTAGATCCTAACCCCAATAGAAAAATATTAAAAGCTTTGGTCAAGTCACCTACCCAAGCCAGTACCCCAATAAGACCGCCAGAAAAAGTAAATAATGAACAAACTGAGTCTGTTTTTCATTACCCCAGCAGGGTCAGAAAAAATGTAAAGAAGTAGCGGTTATTAACCTCTCTGATTATACCTTGTCTAGCATAGAAGTTAATTTGTTAAATAAAGGTTTGTCGTATGCACCATCACATAACTTTGATTTTGTGAATACACTCATAGACATTAATAGATTTGTTCGTAAGATTGTCTTGAAAAGACATTTTAAAGACAATCCAATTGATCACTCATCTTTAACAACACATATACCTATCAAATATGATACAGTGGGACTTAAATTTACTGATTTGTTAGACCTCACTTATCTAACTTCTTTACAACAGGAATCCATTAGAATTCCTGATACTTTGGTCGATAACTGCACATCTTTTACATTTAAGAACACATCTCATTTTTACCCAATTCATGCTAGACACCACCTATTGGATGTATATCAGAGAGTGGTAGAAAAGGAACTGACTGACCTATTTAGAATGACTGAGAATAATCCACTTAACATATCTAGGGATAATCTTACTCGACGACAGAGACAAGCACTAACTAGACTCCAAAAAAATTAAGACCTGGTCATAGTCCAGGCAGATAAGGGAGGGGCGGTGGTGGTTTTGAATAAAAAAGATTACATTGGCGAAGTTGAGAGCCAATTGAGTGATTGTATGTTATACACCAAACTAACATTCAATCCCACCACCTCCTTCAAAGACAAACTTAGTCATTTGTTGGATCATGCTATAGAACACAATTTCATGACTAAAGAACTAACAGAATATTTGTATGTGGAAGAGCCAACCACCCCATATTTCTGTATAGCACCTAAAATACATAAGGGACTAAAAAATCCCCCTGGACGACCCATTGTGGCTAGCAATGGGTCTTTGTGTGAAAGATTGGGTGGGTGGCTCGACCTAGGTATGAAGGCTACAATTATATACCCTGCAACACTTAAAATTTTTCTAGAAAATGGTCAGATGGTGTTGAGGGAAATGAAAGAAGTGAAAGAATATTTTAAGCAACAAGGGATTCCAGTTTAATTTGACGGCTGGCCAAGTATACTTATTGTATAGGTATCATTATTAATGATTAAAATGAGGGATAAAGTAACAGTCAAGAGTATAGTGGTTATATCTACTAGGTTTGGTGAAAATTCTGTATGGAATTTTATAATTTTTTATAAAGGTAAGGGTGTATTGTGTTTTGTGCTCGTACACCCCGCCTTTCTCCACCTTTCCCCTTTTTTTTTTTTTTTTTTTTTTTGTTGTTGTTGTTGTTGTTGTTGCTGCTGTCAGGCCCCCATGGGCTGGCCGCCCCTCTGGGAGAAGATAGAGCAGAGTGAAGGGGTAAACTACCGTTATATATTTAACTTTAGGATAAGCTGATGAAGGGCCACATAGCTATGGCCTCCTGGAATGTGGGAGGCATCACATCACCGCAAAAGCGGAAAAAGATATTAGCACAACTTAAAAAACACAAACTTGACATAGCCTTCTTACAGGAGACTCACCTAAAGGAGGTAGAACTAGCTAAGTTAAATACAGGATGGGTAGGTGAGGTTGTGGGAACCCCCTGCACGCAGAGGAAGAAAGGAGTCGCATTTCTATTGAATAAAAACTTACACTATAAAATTCTACAGAAGGAAATGGACCCAGGGGAAAGATTTATTATTCTCCAAATAGAGGTAGAGGGAATAGTCTTAACATTATGTAATATCTATGGGCCAAATAAACCGGACACAGCATTTTGGGATAGGTTACAAGTCAAACTGTTACCACTCTGCATGGAAAATTTAATTATAGCCGGGGACTTCAACAGGACTCTATACCCTGCATTAGATAGACTGTCACAGAAGATAAATAGAAACATACGAAGGGAAGCTAGAATAGCTAAACTGTTTAATAAAACACTCAGGGTTAAAGATATATGGAGGTCCCAGAACCCAGATGTAAAAATGTATACATGCGAATCCCAGGCTCATCAAACAATGTCCAGATTGGACTATTTTTTGTTAGCAGAGAAACTGTATAAGTACGAGATAGTGACAGATATTAAAGAAATTTTAATTTCAGACCATGCTATTGTTACCATAGATATAAAAACGCGGAGTATTCAAGCAGCGGGCAATAGGTTTTTTTTCCCTAAATACTTGGCGTCTAATGTGCAGTTTATAGCTTGGCTTAAGATAAAATGGAAGGAATACTATAATTTTAACTATGATCCAGAAATTCGCACTGAAACTTTATGGGAAGCATTTAAAGCTGTGATAAGGGGAGAAATTAAAGGATATCTAGTTACACAAAAGCGTCAGTTCCTAGCTAGAGATACACAATTGGCGAACCAGCTCCGCAATGCATGTAACAGCTATATTAGTGATCCATCTCAGATAAGATGGGACCCTTACCAGAGGAAGAAGAAAGAAAGGGAGATATTCTTGGCACAAAAACAGGCACGAGATGAGCTAAGGACTAGGTTTCGCTTCTATAGATATGGGGGTAAAGCAGGTCAATTTATGGCCAACTTAATCAAAATTAAACAAAAAAAACCTTTGATTGAATCTCTTAAAACCCCCCAGGGCAAAATTACTAATAGTAAAAGAATAGACGAGTTTATAATACAATTTTATAAGAATTTATATGCAGCACAAGATCTAAATTTGGAAAGTAAAGAGAATTTTTGGAGAGGCCTAAAGAGCCCTAAGCTAGAGAGAGTGAATTTGGTAGAATTAAATAAGCCTATCTCCCTGCAAGAAGTCTTGGCTGCCATTAAGAAAGCACCAGCTAATAAAGCTGCTGGACCGGATCAGATCCCGGCAGAACTTTATAAATGTCTTAAAGATGAAATTGCTCCAACTTTGGTAAAATTATTCAATAATTATTACATAGATGGTATACCATGTTCTAAATACTTCTCAGCATCTCTAATAGCTTTAATTTTAAAAAAAGGAAAAGATAAAGAAGAGATAGGCTCTTATAGACCAATATCGCTCTTAAACAACGATTATAAATTACTGACAAGTATTATAGCAAGCAGGTTTAAACTAGCTATTGATCCACTTATTCATAGGGACCAAGTGGGGTTTATGCCGGGTAGAAACTCGTCACGCAATATTAGGAAAATCCAATTAATCTTGAACCATTATCATAATATATCATTGAAAAAAAATGGAGACAGAATAGTGGATGCAGCAATAATAACCTTAGATGCAGAGAAGGCCTTCGACTCCATTACTTGGGATCATCTGCACACTACTCTTAACAGGTTTGGAGTCGAGGGCCCGCTCGCAAAATTTGTGGAGACAATCTATCATTTCCCCAATGCTGCTATCATAATTAATGATAGGATTACGGAAAACTTTCAATTATCTCGAGGTACAAGACAGGGTTGCCCGTTGTCGCCATACTTATTTAATCTAGCACTAGAACCGTTGGCTATTCGTCTTAGAGAGGAGATTGAAGGTATTAGATTCAATACAACTCAGATTACAACACTATTATATGCAGATGATTTGCTTATATTTCTATCCAATTCTCAAGTAACCATCCCTAGGCTTCTACTAATCCTGTGTGAATTTAGTGCCTTTTCAGGCTATAAAGTAAACACGATGAAATCAGAGATCTATTGGTTAAGGAAACAAGCAAGGTCTTACCTCTGCTCGCAGTTTAAAGATGCTGGTGAAGCATTTACCTACTTGGGAATTAAATTATCCAAAGACAGTAACGATTGGTACAATCTTAACTATACCCCGTTGTTTGCTAAAATTTTTAAAGATCTCCAAAATTGGGCGAAATTTAAATTATCGTTATCAGGTAAAATAAACTTGATTAAGATGATTATTTTTCCAAAACTGATGTACCTGATGCAAAATATTCCGTTGTTCATAAAACGTCAGGATTTAGCTTTATTTAAAAAAGTATGTCTCCAGTTTCTCTGGGGAGACAAACGTAGAGCCGTTGCCTTTAAGACAATAACACTTGCTAGAGTGGATGGAGGAATGGCACTACCAGACTTGGAGATTTATAATTTAATAACGATAGCAAAAATAGCTCTTGACTGGCTAACGGAGGCAGAGTACTATGTATCACAGGAGTTCGAAAAATACTTTGTATATCCTTATGAGCTTACGGCCCTTCTTCACTGCCCAGCTACTGATGTCCCGCGTAAGGTTAAGCAAGTCCCTAGCATATATAATGTTATAAAGGCTTGGCAAAAAATACTCGGGAAAATAAACGTCAATAGTAGTTTTTCTGATTATTTATATATAACGGGCAACCCTGCCTTTACTCCGGCAATTGATTCCAAAATTTTCAGAGATTGGGCGTCGAAAGGGCTAAAGTATATATCTCAAATTATAGATCACAATTCAGGGAGATGTAGGACATTTTCTGACCTTCAAAATGAGTTTGGACTCAGAAATAAAGAATTTTATGCCTTTTTACAGGCACGCCATTATATACAGACTTCGTTGGCAGCCAATGGTAAGGAGGACTGGGGTATAGTGGAACCAGTAATCAAACTATTTAGGGCGGGGAAATATTCCATTTCCTTTTTTTATAGGATAGTTTCAAGGTTTATGGGCCAGAGTCACCTGCAGAAGATTGCACAGGCCTGGCAAGTTACAGCAGAGATGGTTCAGAAAAGTATCCAACTAGCTGATACTGCAATTTGCTCGTCATCATGGAGAGAGTCACACTTTAAATTAATAAATAGATCCTACATCACCCCTAAGATACATGCCTACTGGGATGAGACAGGGGCGTGTTGCTATAAATGTAAAATTAGAAAGGCAGACTTACGTCACTGCTTTTGGAGTTGTTATAAAATAAAGAAATTCTGGTATAAGGTAAACTATTGGCTTAATGTAGTAAATTTGAATCAAGATAGAATAACAGAGAATCAGGTCTTCTTTTTAGCAGACAACCATAATGAGAATCAACGCCGAAATAATAGACAGATGAATGCGGTAATAATACTGGGCAGATTATTAATTTTGAAATATTGGAAATCTAGAAAGGTGCCCAACTTGTTGGAACTTAAACAGAAAATATTAAATTTAATAATTATGGAACAGATGGATACTTCTACCAACTCAGAATCCCAAATTAAGCACTTCTTCCATAAATGGAAGAATATTATTCTAGCATTTCCTTTAGAAACTCAAAAACAACTTATTGCCCCTTTCAAGGGCACAGTATATTTAGAACTCGCCATTATGGACAATGTATTCCCAGAGATATAGAGGCTGAAGACGGTCCCAAACTTTTATTTGTTCCTTTTTTTTTCTTTTTTTTTTTTTTTTTTTTTTTTTTTTTTTTTTTTTTTCTCTTCTTCTTCCCCTTTCTTCCTTAGTTTGTAAATTTTTTTTTTTGTTAAAAAAAAAAAAAAAACATTTAAAAACAGCAGCAATTTATATAAGGCACTGAGTGTATGAAACTTAACTGTCTATGCTAATCTATTGATATATTTCTTTCTGTATTTGTTTCGTATCCATGCTTATTTTTATGTTCTATTGATGTAGCATCCTGCGTGATGCGGCAAGTTGTTAAACTGTATAATAGTACAGGCTGCTGGCCATAAATAAAATATTTAAAAAAAAAAAAAAAGAACACATCTCATTTTTACCCAATTCATGCTAGACACCACCTATTGGATGTATATCAGAGAGTGGTAGAAAAGGAACTGACTGACCTATTTAGAATGACTGAGAATAATCCACTTAACATATCTAGGGATAATCTTACTCGACGACAGAGACAAGCACTAACTAGACTCCAAAAAAATGAAGACCTGGTCATAGTCCAGGCAGATAAGGGAGGGGCGGTGGTGGTTTTGAATAAAAAAGATTACATTGGCGAAGTTGAGAGCCAATTGAGTGATTGTATGTTATACACCAAACTAACATTCAATCCCACCACCTCCTTCAAAGACAAACTTAGTCATTTGTTGGATCATGCTATAGAACACAATTTCATGACTAAAGAACTAACAGAATATTTGTATGTGGAAGAGCCAACCACCCCATATTTCCGTATAGCACCTAAAATACATAAGGGACTAAAAAATCCCCCTGGACGACCCATTGTGGCTAGCAATGGGTCTTTGTGTGAAAGATTGGGTGGGTGGCTCGACCACATCCTCCAACCAATTATGGTGGCACTTCCTGGGTATATTAAGGACAGTACACATTTGCTTACACAGATCAAAGATCTTACCTGGAGTGATTCCTATGTATGGACCACTATTGACGTGACTGCTTTATACTCAAATATCCCTCATTCAAAAGGACTAGAAGCTATTGACTTTATGCTACATAGGTATTCAGATTACAGTCACGAATTTATAACGTTTATTGTTCAGGTAACTGAGTTCCTTTTGCAGCATAACTTTTTCATTTTCCAAGGTACTCATTACTTGCAAAGACAAGGCACGGCGATGGGGGCAAAATTTGCCCCTGCCTTTGCCAATATTTATATGGGGTGGTTAGAATTTAACATGATTTTTTCAGACTCATTTTCGTATAAAAGTAATGTCATACTTTATGGTCGCTTCATAGACGACATTATTGTCATTTGTGAGACCGGTGAAGGTTATAGTGTGGACAAACTAACTGAGTATTTGAACAATAATGAATATAATTTGACATTTACAGCACAGACACATAGTCAGACTATTGATTTCTTGGATCTGAACTTAAAGGCATCAGATAATAGAATTTCTACATGCACATATCGTAAACCCTTGGCCAGAAACACAATATTGAGAGCCGATTCCTGCCATCTCGATCACTTAAAGAGAGGCATACCGAAGGCTCAATACTTACGCCTTAGGAGAAATTGCACAAAACTAACAGAATATTACTCCCAGGCTAGAGGTTTGACCAACAGATTGACAGACAGAGGCTATCAAAGAAATCTACTATTACAAACTGAAAAACAAGTAGCAGCTTTATATAGACAAAACTTACTCCAAGGGAGGAATAATCTAGATAGGACCATGACATCTAACAAGACTGTACTACCTGATCAAAACCTCTTGTTTATTACACAATTTAGTAAACAATATAATCAGATTTGTAGTATAGTCAAGAATAATTTGGTCATTCTAAAAGGAGATGAGGCCCTAAAAGATATCTTAACATCTGGAGTTAAGTGTATAGCACGTAAAGCCCCTACTATAAGAGATATAACTAGTAAGCAATTCACTGAGAAAGTAACAGTGGGCTCTAATTAGCTAAGCCTAAAATCAGGATGTTTTAAATGTGGCCATGTACCATGTAAAGGGTGCATGAGTATAACTGTGACTGACACTTTTTCTTCACTGGTGACGAATCAAGTATTTCATATTAGGGACAGGGTTGATTGTAACTCCCAATATGTGGTCTATCTAGTTAATTGTTTATTTTGCTCTTGCCAATATGTAGGCATAACTACCCGCCCATTGAAAGATAGGATTCATGAGCACCTGCGCTCTTTGGACGATAAAGAACCTAGAACACCTGTAGCTAAACACTTCAGATTACATGGTATGGGTCCTACATACGTTTCATTTATAGGTATTGATTTAAAGGACCAGTCAACACAGCACAAAACACAAAACCAAAACAAATATACAGCCACATAGAGGATTAAGTTTATAATGTATATGAGCATTCAAAATAAAAACTTAGATAGTAAAATTATTACAAAACTTACTTTTCTCCTGTCTGTTTTACCAATTGTTCTGAGGCTTGACCACCTCCCACGCCTAGAGGAGGATGGGCTCACTGTGAGTGACAGATTTTATCTTCCAATCCAAGATTAGCCTATTTGCTCTTTTTTCCACCATTGTGTGCATGTGAGTGTGCACGAGAGCCCCCGGAGTGTGCACGTAACCCCCCCTTGCATGTGCACGTGACTCCCTCCTCACACGTGCACTATTGTCTTTATAAATTACAAGCAGACACAGCATGAAAGGGATCAGATCTGCTAAACAGCATTTAGAGCAGGAGCTGTTTTCTTTCATGTCAGTTGCATTGGTGCCACATTATAGTGCTTCTCTGTCTTATATATTTTAGTGCACCCACATCATTGCAGCCTAACTGTTTATTTTGCTCCCCTTGCATGAGCATTTTCACTATAAAAAAATAATTTCAATTTTTTTTAAATTTATAATGTTCCCATTTTATAGTAAGTCTGTGTAATTTTGCACTTCAAATTACTTATTTTATAATTATCCCTAGTTTTAATTATAGGCTACCCATGCTACATATCTATTTATAAATGTATATTTTATCTGTCATTTTGCACCCTTAGAAAGATGATGTTAGAAAGCACCCTACTTGCTTTTATAATTTATAATGTTCATACTTTATTTTTTTCAAGGCTAACCCTGTTGCATATCTGTATGTAAAAAATAATTAGAACTCAATTTCATGCAGATATTTTCTGTTTGTTATTTCCACCTTTGCATGTAAGGCTATTTTTATCTGTGCAAAATCCTTTTCAAGTACCCTACTGCCTCTTCAAAGCTAAACCTTTAGAAGCCAAAGCCTTACATGCAAAGGGGGTAAATAATAAACGCTAAATCTCTGCATGCAATTGCGGTCTTCTATTTGTAAACATGCAGATATGCAACAG